>NC_092165.1:11714364-12044364 GCF_045791955.1 Oncorhynchus clarkii lewisi
TAGTTTCTGTGCCCAAGAACGCCAAGGTAACCGGTCTAAATTACTATCACCACGTAGCACTCACATCTGTAGCCATGAAATGCTTTGAAAGACTGGTGATGGCTCACATCAACACCATCATCCCAGACATCCTGGACCCACTCCAATTCACATACCGCCCCAACAGATCCACAGATGATGCTCTTGTTAACGTCTTGTTAAGCACATGACCAAATTCATTTCCCCCTGGTGGGATAATAAAGTTGATCTGAATCTATTGCACTACACACTGTCCTTTCCTACCTGGACAAAATAACACCCACGTGAGAATGCTGTTCATTGACGACAGCTCAGCGTTCAACATCATAGTGCCCTTCAAGCTCAACACCAAGCTAAGGACCCTGGGACCGAACACCTCCCTCTGCAACTGGATCCTAGACTTGCTGACGGGCCACCCCCAGGTGTTGAGAGTAGGCAACAACACATCAGCCACGCTGACCCTCAACACAGGGGCCCCTCAGGGGTGCGTGCTTAGTCTCCTGTACTCCCTATTCACCCACGACATCATTAAGTTTGCTGACGACCCGATGGTGGCAGGCTTAATCACTGATGACGAGGCAGCCTATAGGAACGACAACCTCTCCCTCAACGTCAACAAGACAAAGTAGCTGATCGTGGGCGACAGGAAACAGAGGGCCGAGCACACCCCCATTCACATGGATGGGGCTGAAGAGAAGCAGGTCGAGAGACAACACCTCTTCCCCCTCGGGAGGCTGAAAATATTTGACATGGGCCCTCAGATGCTCCAAAAGTTCTACAGCTGCACCATTGAGAACATCTTGACTGGCTGCATCACCGCTTGGTATGGCAACTGCTTGGCATTCTGAATTCTACCCCCCAAGCCACAACACTGCTAACTAGTTAGTGAAATAGTTAACCAAATAGCTACCCGGGATATGTGCATTGACCGTTTTTGCGCAAACTTTTTTGTCTCATCAAAAAAATATATATATTTGGTCAATAACAAAAGTTTATCTCAATATTTTGTTATATACCCTTTGTTGGCAATGACAGAGTCTTCACAAGGTTTTCACACACTGTTGCTGGTATTTTGGCCCATTCCTCCATACAGATCTCCTCTAGAGTAGTGATGTTTTGGGGCTGTTGCTGGGCAACACGGACTTTCAACTCCCTCCAAAGATTTTCTATGGGGTTGAGATCTGGAGACTGGCTAGGCCACTCCAGGACCTTGAAATGCTTCTTACGAAGCCACTCCTTTGTTGCCTGGGTGGTGTGTTTGGGATCATTGTCATGCTGAAAGACCCAGCCACGTTTCATCTTCAATGCCCTTGCTGATGGAAGGAGGTTTTCACTCAAAAGCTCACGATACGTGGCCGCATTCATTCTTTCCTTTACACGGATCAGTTGTCCTGGTCCCTTTGCAGAAAAACAGCCCCAAAGCATGATGTTTCCACCCCCATGCTTCACAGTAGGTATGGTGTTCTTTGGATGCAACTCAGCATTCTTTGTCCTCCAAACACGACGAGTTGAGTTTTTACCAAAAAGTTATATTTTGGTTTCATCTGACCATATTACATTCTCCCAATCTTCTTCTGGATCATCCAAATGCTCTCTAGCAAACTTCAGAAGGGCCTGGACATGTACTGGCTTAAGCAGGGGGACACGTCTGGCACTGCAGGATTTGAGTCCCTGGCGGCGTAGTGTGTTACTGATGGTAGGCTTTGTTACTTTGGTCCCAGTTCTTTGCAGGTCATTCACTAGGTCCCCCCGTGTGGTTCTGGGATTTTTGCTCACCGTTCTTGTGATCATTTTGACCCCACAGGGTGAGATCTTGTTGATTTCTTCAAACCAAGCTGCTTACCTATTGCAGATTCAGTCTTCCCAGCCTGGTGCAGGTCTACAATTTTGTTTCTGGTGTCCTTTGACAGCTCTTTGGTCTTGGCCATAGTGGAGTTTGGAGTGTGACTGTTTGAGGTCGTGGACAGGTGTCTTTTATACTGATAACAAGTTCAAACAGGTGCCATTAATACAGGTAACGAGTGGAGGACAGAGGAGCCTCTTAAAGAAGTTAGAGGTCTGTGAGAGCCAGAAATCTTGCTTGTTTGTAGGTGACCAAATACTTATTTTCCACCATCATTTGCAAATAAATTCATAAAAAATCCTACAATGTGATTTTCTAGAATTTTTTTTCTCATTTTGTCTGTCATAGTTGAAGTGTACCTATGATGAAAATTACAGGCCTCATCTTTTTAAGTGTGAGAACTTGCACAATTGGTGGCTGACTAAATACTTTTTTGCCCCACTGTATATGTAGATATCTACCTCAATTACCTCGTACCCCTGCATATCAACTGGTACTGTTTACTATCTGTTACTTTATTCTTAGTTATATGTAGATATCTACCTCAATTACCTCGTACCCCTACACATCAACTGGTACTGTTTACTATCTGTCACTTTATTCTTAGTTATATGTAGATATCTACCTCAATTACCTCGTACCCCTGCATATCGACTGCTACTGTTTACTATCTGTTACTTTATTCTTAGTTATATGTAGATATCTACCTCAATTACCTCGTACCCCTGCATATAGACTGGTACTGTTTACTATCTGTCACTTTATTCTTAGTTATATGTAGATATCTACCTCAATTACCTCGTACCCCTGCATATCAACTGGTACTGTTTACTATCTGTCACTTTATTCTTAGTTATGTAGATATCTACCTCAATTACCTCGTACCCCTGCATATAGACTGGTACTGTTTACTATCTGTCACTTTATTCTTAGTTATGTAGATATCTACCTCAATTACCTCGTACCCCTGCATATAGACTGGTACTGTTTACTATCTGTTACTTTATTCTTAGTTATATGTAGATATCTACCTCAATTACCTCATACCCCGGCATATCAACTGGTACTGTTTACTATCTGTCACTTTATTCTTAGTTATATGTAGATATCTACCTCAATTACCTCGTACCCCTACATATCAACTGGTACTGTTTACTATCTGTCACTTTATTCTTAGTTGTGTAGATATCTACCTCAATTACCTCGTACCCCTGCATATCAACTGGTACTGTTTACTATCTGTCACTTTATTCTTAGTTATGTAGATATCTACCTCAATTACCTCGTACCCCTACACATCAACTGGTACTGTTTACTATCTGTCACTTTATTCTTAGTTATATGTAGATATCTACCTCAATTACCTCGTA
Organism: Oncorhynchus clarkii lewisi; assembly: GCF_045791955.1. NCBI lineage: Eukaryota > Metazoa > Chordata > Actinopteri > Salmoniformes > Salmonidae > Oncorhynchus > Oncorhynchus clarkii. The sequence goes on from NC_092165.1 coordinate 11,717,596, forward strand.
CCCCTACATATCGATTCAGTACTGGTACCTTGTGCATATAGTCAAGTTATTGTTACTCATTGTGTATTTATTACTTTTATTATTACGTGTTTCACTTTCCCATTATTTCTCTATTTTCTTTCTCTCTGCATTGTTGGGAAGGGCCTGTAAGTAAACATTTCACTGTTCGTCTACACCTGTTGTTTACTAAGCATGTGATTTGACCTTAATTATCAAACACACAAGGTTCTCTCATGGACAGGTGGTCCTCCATCATCAGATGCTGTGACTATACATATCAGTGTGTGTGTGTGTGTGCCCTCCCTGTGGCAGCATGTCCCCTGCCACTCTCCACCCACGCACAGTAGTGCTGTACAGATGGGCTCTGGCGTAGTGCGAGTGTGTATGCTCATTTCAAGTCCCCCACACTGAGAGAACACACACACACCTCAGCTTGCTGTTCCACCTCCAAGTTCTCAACTCCAAAGGTCAGTCAAACTAAACCAGGTGGGTGGACTTAACAGTCCAATAACTACTCAAACTAAATGAGTAAACATACTGCTGTGTCAGTGTTCCAAACCATTGGTGATACTCAAATGAATCAGTAAACATACTGTGTCCCAAACCATTGGTGATACTCAAATGAATCAGTAAACATACTGTGTCTGTGTTCCAAACCATTGGTGATACTCAAATGAATCAGTAAACATACTGTGTCCCAAACCATTGGTGATACTCAAATGAATCAGTAAACATACTGTGTCTGTGTTCCAAACCATTGGTGATACTCAAATGAATCAGTAAACATACTGTGTCCCAAACCATTGGTGATACTCAAATGAATCAGTAAACATACTGTGTCTGTGTTCCAAACCATTGGTGATACTCAAATGAATCAGTAAACATACTGTGTCTGTGTTCCAAACCATTGGTGATAGACTAGAGGACATCTTGAGAGCAGCTTAGTTTGACTGTGAAATTAGTTCATGTATCTCAGCCCTAGAGTTGTTCTAGATGGGATTATTGGAAAGCAGGTCACCATAACCGTGTGTTTGTGTGTGTGGGGGTATACCCTAGTAGCCTAGCTCCCATCCTAGATCCAAATGTTACTGCACTTGAGGGCTTTTGGAAAATAGAGCAGATGAATTGAGAAAAGCCACTCTTTCCCTCTCCATATGTATGCCAACCATTGTGCCCAGTTCTAGATATGCCAGAAGGCCAAGGTCGTCCCTTGTGCGCCAATCAATCATGAATCCCAACAGATCAAAGAGGCTATAAGCCAAGCTGTAGACCGACGGTTACTCTCCTGAGATTAGTGATGCCTGGCATGCCGCTGGGTATACTATCAGCCATGCCTGCCACGCCACACAAGGGAAGGGAAGCGCACGACTGTGAATATGAATGTGTTGGAGCCTTCACATGCAATTGTTCTCAAAATCTAGGCCCTATTCATTAGGCACCAAATGGAAGAAAACTGATTGAAACAGGGAGGGACAACCTGAAGTTCTCCAATAAGAAACGCTCGGTTTAGTCTTCTGTTGTGAAGTATTTTGCTACCGTGTGCCCTAATGAACACGGGCCGCCTTGTGACTCGTCTCATTGTGCGGTGCTCTATCAGATGTGATGTGACCCTCCATATTGTCTTTCCTGAACCCGAGAAGTCAGAAACTCATTCTAAAAGGCCAATTAGAGAAATGACAAACCTACCCGAGCATCACAATAAGGTATTCAATATTCAATAGTCCAACCTTGCCAGGGCAAAAAGAGGGGAAGGTCAGGAAAGTCAAACACACACCTCTGGTTTCCCAGCAACAAGGGAGTGTTGGGTGGCGATTACCTTCATGTCAACCTCAGTGTGTGTGTTGTGTTCATTCACAACTGGTCTCCATAGGGCCACCCTAGGTGACAAGATGAACGACTAGCACGTTAGCTTCAGTGTGTGTGTCCTGTTCATTCACAACTGGTCTCCATAGGGCCACCCAAGGTGACAAGATGAACGTCTAGCACATCAGCTTCAGTGTGTGTGTCGTGTTCATTCACAACTAGTCTCCATAGGGCCACCCTAGGTGACAAGATGAACGACTAGCACATCAGCTTCGGTGTGTGTGTTCATTCACAACTAGTCTCCATAGGGCCACCCTAGGTGACAAGATGAATGACTAGCACATCAGCTCCCAAAGGAATCAGGGCTAGTTAGCACTTTCCCCACGAAGGAAAGATACCCAACCCCCCACTGGGGTCTCCCCTGCCTGGATAAAATAAGTATAGCAGGGCCCCTTAGATGGAGGCTAGCTACGGAGCTGTGTAGCATAGAGTTAGCCTAGCCTAGCACTGGCCAGTTTACAGGCCCTGGTTTTGAGCATCTCCTGGCACTAGTACACTAGTGATAGAACTATCCCTGCAGGGCAGGATTACTGAACAAAGGGACGAGAGGGAGGACAGGGAGCAGGGATCCTCCTTCCAACCCCTCCATCCCAACTCCTTTACATTAAACCCTTCATCTTTTCCCCCTCCTCCACAGACCTCATCCCCCCCATCAAAACCAATCTATATCGCTGTAAAACAGTAGCACCCCTCCCCCTTACCTTCCCACCAAACCTTTCCAGCCCCTTCTCTTATTTTATCACCCCTAGCTGGGTCTAGCGATGTATCCCAAATGCACCCCATTCCCTGCAGAGACCCACGAGCACTGGTCAAAAGTAGTGCACTATAAAGGGAATAGGGTGCCATTGATCTCTCCTGTTTATTTTACCACCCCTGGCTTACACGCCAGGCTAGGTTTTGTGTGAGTGGATGGGAATAGGATACATCTATCAATGGGCACTGGCTGCAATGCATATATGCAGAGTGAATTACAAGGCAGAGAAATGAATCCTGCCTGGGGGGTAGGAGAAGGGGGGGGAATAGAAGGATTAATAGCTAATAACTTGAAGGAATAGAGCCGATTCATCACGTCCCAAAATGAAGTGCTTTAAGAGTGGCTGTGGATATACATCAGTGTCTTGTAATGAAGCTACTGTATCTTTGCTATCCACTCAGAAACCTGTCGGCCGCAACTTTCATGTACCTGCAGGGAGCCTTTTCAGAATGACTTTTCGTTGCTCGTTACCTGTAACTATGTATCCTGTCAGTAAAATGAGTGTAGAATGGATTAAACTTGTTCCAGTGCTGTTGCCGGTCTTAAAAATATAAATAGTGTTGTCTTGTCTTTATAGGTATGAAACTTTGAAGCCCAAACATTACAAAAACCTTTCGAGGTTCATATCAGGAAATATCACCAAATCTTACTAAATTGCACTCAGGCATATAAGAGTACATCTATCTTCCCCCCTGTACCCAAATCATCATTCTTTAAAAAAAAAGAAAAATCCCAACTACAACCACAGTCTGTATGCATCACAACGACTGCAGTCTCAGATGGAATAGGCATGAAGGGATACTTTACCTACAGTCTTCTTGCCTTCATAGGCCGTCATTGTAAAATAGGAATTTGTTCTTAACTGACTTGCCTAGTTAAAAAATAAAATATATATTTTTAGAGAGCCTTTTATACTGCAGCCTGAACAAGAAAAGGAGATCACTAGCCAACATGCAGATGAGAAACCACAGCCTTAAAATTGGAAGTTGCCTGAATATACGAACCACTCTGGATTTCAATAGTGCAGGCGCATATTAGATGTCCATAGTGGAACCCAGTGAAGTTGAGAGGAGGTAGTCCATGTTCCCATAGGAATACATTCGTTTTATATGCTAACAGGTTCTAATGTGGAGGTCAAGTGCTGGATAGCAAAACTGGATACAGAATGAAACTAGTGATATAGGTGCGGTTAGGCGCTTCTGTCGTCACGGTAAATTAAATACTATGGAGACTTCCGACACCACAAGGAACACTGGCGCGGAGAAGAACCAAGCACCAGCACACTACTTAACCGTGACTCCAGTTCCGTGAACCTCATTTGTTCAACATGCTAGTAATCTCAAACGTTATCTCTGACATGTTATCGTGGTTACCGGGTTTAATTTGCGATGCGAATGTGTGTGTGTTGAAACGTCCGCCAAAGACAAAGTACTCGAAATTATTCCCCTCAGTAATGTAATAAACCGAAGAGGTTTTATTGAACACATAACACAGTGAAAAACAGACAACTGAAATGTTTGAAAAAAAAAAAAAAAAACGCACATTTTATTGCACTTAAGTTATAAGAAAATAAAAATTCTAAGTTGAATCAAACAAATACACAATCCCTTTCAGGTTTTTTTTCTCTGTCCGTTTTCTTTTAGCCAGGCAGTTACATGAATGAACTGAAAAAATAAAAACACCTGCGGCATCTGATTTCTCAAACCAGATCATAAATTAAAACAGATTAAAAATAAACCGAGAGAGGAGAAAGAACAAGATTGTTTTTTTTTTAATATACAGTGTTAAACCACTTTCACAGTTCTGCTTGAGTTGTGTGTGACTTCTTTCTTGGGAGATTGAGTTTAACTAATCGTTTTGGCTACAATGTTCTGTTCTGTTCACTTGAAGCCAGGTTGCCTGTAGGTACTTTTTCCATTCACAAACCATTAGACTGCTAACTGCTACGCGAGCTAGCTAGCGCTTAACAGTTTGACTGTAACGTGTAATGTCATATTTATAACACTAAGACTGTCCCACCTTCTACTGTACTAGTTGTCAGTTTGCGCCCATTCAACAATGTTGCTTCAAACATTTGAATGGAAACAAATCACATATGGATGGACAGTTCTTTCTTTCATTCACTCATTAAAAAAACAAAACAAAAAAAACAATTTTTTTTTGCTATTTTCTTTTTTCTCTTTGCCAGTCCACACAGCATCTAGACAGTTCCCCACAAAACAGGCTGAAAGCGCTTTGTCCCAAGGAATGTGTTAACAATTTGCCCAAAAACACACACACACACACACACACACACACACACACACACACACACATTACACCCTATCGTTTAGCCTATGCAGGCAGACCTGTCTTTGTCCAACTCTCTCTCCTCAGCCTGGCTGAGGCATGTTTGGCTCAAAGTTTCAGTGGCAGAAACAAAACCACGGTTGTTATTGTCATGTTCTCTCTCTCTCTCTCTCTCTCTCTCTTTTGTGTGTCGTCTGTTTAAAACATTAGAAGAGTCCATTTTGGAATTTAGTCTGGGACTAAAACGTCACAGCGAGTAAAAGTTCCATCTTTATTTCAGTTTTATCTAGCAGCATAAATACAGTTTACCCACTGGGAAAACAGTACTGGGAGGGAGGGAGGACGCTATTCCACACGAAGAGTTCCGAGAAGAGAACCCCAACCCCCCCCCCCCCCCACGTAAGAACCAGCATGGAGGAACCAACCCAGCCAGACTCGTTGAAAAACACAGGACAGCATCGTGTCTAAATGTGAAGACTTAACGTCTCCAGACTTCAGCTATGAAGAAGAAAAGAACAACCCAAACAGAAAATAAAACGTGGTGAGTTAACAAAGAAGTGAGTGGAACAGGTTAATACTGGGACTTGTTGCTGTTGGCAACAACAGGCAACCAAAAAACAAATGAACAACAAAAATCCTCGTCTTTGAACTGATTGAAAGAACATAGCTACAAAAGGAACGCAAATTCACAGTTGTACGTTTGCTCCTGTGTGAAATCAAACCCTGGAACTAAAAGACTGAAGAACAATAAGACTGGAACAAACAGAGAACAGGATATAGGGCCTGATGTTATAGGCTCATACCTGGTTTGGGGACCAATCAGATTCTTGGCATGTCGTTTCTCTCATTCTCTCCCCGACGACAATAACCTTACTTAGCTAATATTGTGTGTCTGTGTGTTGTCATAAAACCTTTTTCCAATACACTTAATTTCCTCAGATGAGAATTTGATGTTTCCCTGTGTCTTTGCCTTGTGTACTGTACTGTATACAGTGTTGTTTTTCTATTAAATAGTCGGTTGGCGCTTTACGTGGGGGATAAAAAAAATGATATATCTTTATACATCTGAACAAATGCTTGCGTCAGGCTTGAGTGAACAAGTCTCTGTTTTTTTTGCGAAGAAGCTGCCTCTAAAGCCGCAGAGTTATTTCTTCAAGAGTTCCTGTCTTTCTTATCTTCCTCCTTTATTGGACGAGTCTGTTCCTCCCCCTCTTCTTCCTCTTCCTCCCAGTCTACCGCAGAGGTGCGGGCAAGCCACACCCCTGTTCCAAGCCACACCCACTTCCACCCCTTCTGATTCGAAACCCCACCCCCTTAAGGTGGGAGGGGTAACAAGTATGGGTGCTGGCCGGTGAGGTTGGCGACTGTGGCTTTGTCAGAAACGGCCACCGACGGGGGGAGGGGAGAGGCAAGGAGGGGGGGGGGGGGTTGAGGGGGGGGTGGGGCGGGGCTGTTTCTGAGTGTGGGAGTGAAGAGTTTAGGGCACGTTCACCCTCGATGTTGAGCCATCTCATCCTCGTCTCCCTTTAACCCTCCCCTCACTTGTCCCCGTCTCAACCATTTCCCCTCCTCTCCTCTCACTTCATGTCCACGTCAAAGTCTAGCACCAGTAGTTTTGTCTCCTCGGTGCCGTTGCGGCTTCCCACGGCACACACCAGCTTGGTGTTGGAGGCGCGGATACGCCACACCACCCCGCCGCTGCCGCCGCTCTCCAGCGTCACCAGGTTGCGGATGAACTCGCCCGTCTTCAGGTCCCACAGCTTCACCGTGCCGTCGTCCGAGCTGGTGATGACAAAGTTCTTGTTGAACTGCAGGCACGTCACAGCGCTCTGGTGCTTGTGGGGACCTGGTGGTGGAGAGGGGGAGAGAGAAGAGGAGGGGGAGAAGAGTGAGCAAATGTGTGAAAGAGATAAATAGCTAGTTTCTCATTTTTACTGTAGTGTCTCTAACGTCTACTTCCCCAGAGTCAGATGAACTCAGATACCATTTTTGTGTCTCTGAAGTTGCTAACTAGCGTTAGCACAATTAATTGAAGTCGATGTGACTTGCCTCAATTGCGCTAACGCTAGTTAGCATTGGGTGGCGAAACTACCTCTAACTTCCTTCATACTGGACACAGAGACATAAAAATGGCACCAATGAGTTCATCCGACTCTCGGAAAGTAGATGAAGGGCCCAGTTGACAAAATCCCATAATATCCCTTCAAGAACGTAGAGGCAGAGAGTTAGATGGACTCAACGAGTGAGGGGAAAAAAGGGAACCAACAAAGAGAAAATGCGTGATAGAAAGAGATCATTGGTTGCGAGGTCATTGGTGGAAGACCTGGTAAACCTGGTAGAGATGGTAAACACTACACTGTTTATTTCTGGAGAGTGTTAAGGCAGGGGAATAAGGCACCCTGCCTTGTCCTCGTCTGCCATGGAAATCCTGGGCTAGTAGAGAGGAGCCCCGGGCATAGAGCTGTCACCATCTACAGCTGCTGACTAGCTCTGCTGACTGCAGCCTTCTGGCATTACAGCAGTGTGTGTAAGTGGTGAGTGTGTGGTGAGTGTGGCAGCATCACCCATTTGGTATGCAGATTGTAGTGTCTGTAGCTGTTGCCTCCTCTTCCGATGAGATGCCCCTGTGTGTGTGTGTGTGTGTGTGTGTGTGTGTGTGTGTGTGTGTGTGTGTGTGTGTGTGTGTGTCTGTGTGAATGACTAATATTCCCTTAGGATATGCAGATGATAAATCCCCCACATTTGATCTAGTTTACACTATTAAAACAAACACAGAATCACAGTTTGAAAGATGTAGCTGGCAAACATTAAAATACCTTCTAGCAGTTATTCCACAAAACTCTAAACAGTGAGTACTAATCAGGATGAAATCTCTAATATGATGAACTACAGTCCACAATGTGTTCATTATGAATGCAAAATCATTCGTTGTATGAAGTACACTAGGAATTGTGTTCATTAGCCTACCAACAGATCTCATTTGAACAGAGCTCTAGTGGCAGCCAGCAGTGTAAACCCTCATCCCGCCCTTCGTCTGTCTCTAGTGTTTTCAAAGGGCTAAACATTTTGCACTGCGCGTTTCTCGCAAAGATTGGACAATGTACCCAGCCAACCCCCACACCTCTCCCCCTCTCCCACCCATTTAATTTCCACAACAAAGCAGCTGTCTACATCGTTACCTATCCTCTCAGCTTAAGTACCTCATCTGTGTCTGCCAGTGAGTTGCCTGTTAGGCTATTGTCTTATCTAAATGCCCTAATGAATGAATGGCAGAAATTGCCCATTGACCCAATTACATGACCTACATAATCCCTGCACCCCACCCCCCTCCATACCCCCTTAGCCTAACGTCACACCTCCCTTGTCATGCCCCTCACGGGCCAGGCTCGCCGACAAGACAGGACCTGGGCCAGGCTCGCCGACAAGACAGGACCTGGGCCAGGCTCCCCGACAAGACAGGACCTGGGCCAGGCTCGCCGACAAGACAGGACCTGGGCCAGGCTCGCCGACAAGACAGGACCTGGGCCAGGCTCGCCGACAAGACAGGACCTGGGCCAGGCTCCCCGACAAGACAGGACCTGGGCCAGGCTCCCCGACAAGACAGGACCCCATCCACTCTTCTTCATCCCTCATCCTCCTTTCAATTCAATTCCATTTCAATGTAAGGGGCTTTATTGGCATGGGAAACATATGTTACATTGCCAAAGCAAGTGAAATAGATAACAAAAAATGAACTCACAAAAGTTCCAAAAGAATAAAGACATTTCAAATGTACAGTGTTGTAAAGATGTGCAAATAGATCAACTACAAAAGGGAAAATAAATATAGGTTGTATTTGTTCTTCACTGGTTGGCCTTTTCTTGCAGCAACACGTTACAAATATTGCTGCTGTGATGGCACACGGTAGTATTTCACCCAACAGAAATGGGAGTTTATCAAAATTGGGTTTGTTCTCAAATTCTTTGTGGGCCTGTGTAATCAGAGGGAAATATGTCTCTCTAATATGGTCATACATTACAGCTCAGTTTCCACCTCATTTTGTGGCCAGGTCTGCCTTCAGTGGCCTTTCTCAATAGCAAGGCTATGCTAACTGAGTGTGCACATAGCCTGTCTTCTCTTGAGAGCCATGTCTGCCTTCAGTGGCCTTTCTCAATAGCAAGGCTATGCTAACTGAGTGTGTACAAAATCAAATATTTCCTTAATTTTGGGTCAGTCACAGTGTCGAGGTATTCTGCCACTGTGTAGTCTTTGTTTAGGGCCAAATACCATTCTAGTCCGCTGTTTTTTTGTAAAGTCTTTCCAATGTGTCAAGTCATTATCTTTTTGTTTTCTCATGATTTGGTTGGGTCTAATTGTGTTGCTGTCCTGGGGATCTGTTTGTGTTTGTGAGCAGAGCCCCAGGACCAGCTTGCTTAAGGGGCTCTTCTCTGGATTTATTTCTCTGTCGGGGGAGGCTTTGTTATGGAAGGTTTGGGAATCGCTTCCTTTTAGGTGGTTGTAGAATTTAACGTCTCTTTTCTGGATTTTGATCATTAGCGGTTATTGGCCTAATTCTGCTCTGCATGCATTATTTGGTGTTTTACGTTGTACACAGAGGATATTTTTGTAGAATTCTGCATGCAGTCTCAATTTGGTGTTTGTCCCATTTTGTGAATTCTTGGTTAGTGAGTGGACCCCAGACCTCAGAACCATAAAAGGAAATGGGTTCCATTACTGATTCAAGTACTTTTTAGCTAGATCCTAATTGGTATGTTGAATTTTATGTTCCTTTTGATAGCATAAAATGCTCTTCTTGCCTTCTCTCTCATCCTCATGCAGGGCCATCAACCCTTCTTTCACCTCTCTCACATACCCCCCACTTCTCGCTCATTCTAAAACAGGGCGATATCTATTCCCTTTGTTCCAAAGGGAGGGGATACGTGTGAGTTGTAGTTCCATGGGAATCGTTGGGTTTGTAGTTCACTAATAAGGCCATTTGGGGGGGGAAATTAGCACTGGCAGAAAACAGTGCAGCTGCACAGTAAGGGTTTCTCCATTTCTCCCCATTCAAGGTAACAGTACTTAGTGCTAATGGCTGAGAGAACTGTTACACTAACATCCTGAGCCAGGGAAATGATCCCTATCTGGAGAGTGGCTGGCCGGCTGGCCCACAATGTGTTGGCTCTGTTTGGCCATGCACAGCCAAGCACATCATTGAGTGAATATCTCCGAGCAACAGCTTTTTGCTCGGGTCCAAAATTGGCCAATTCTAGACATTTTCCCCACTTACAGATAAAAGGAGGAGGTTGTAGAGTTGTCTGTGGTAGATGGTGGAGTTTGAAGGGAGTTTCCCCCCATACTATATAAAGCATTTTGAGAGTCAAGAACGCACTATATAAGTCATATCAAATCAACCAATCAATCAAACATGGTTGTATTTACAAACCACCAAACAGAAGAAAACGGACTGAAACAGGGAGGGACTACCTGAACTTGAGAAACACCCGTTTTTGTTTTCCATTGCAAAGCGTTTTACTTCGTTGTTCCTTAATGAATACAACCCTGTTCCAACGAGGGCGTTGACGACCCGGCGACAGACACGCCTTGCTACGTGTGTGTGTGGGAAGGACGAAGACTCACCTTGCAACGTCTGCAGGCACTACGTGTGTGTGTGGGAAGGACGAAGACTCACCTTGCAACGTCTGCAGGCACTATGTGTGTGTGTGGGAAGGACGAAGACTCACCTTGCAACGTCTCCAGGCACTACGTGTGTGTGTGGGAAGGACGAAGACTCACCTTGCAACGTCTGCAGGCACTGTCCCGTCTTGATGTCCCAGATCTTGACGGTGGAGTCGGCGTTGCCCGAGACCAGGATGTTGTCTTTGAGCTCCATGCCGCTGGTGAGGGACTGGTGACCCGTCAGAGTGTGGATGCAGTTACCCGTCTCCACATCCCACACCCGGATAGACGTGTCCAGGCTACCACTCACCACGTGGATCCCATCAAACTGGAGGGGTGGAAGGATGATCCAGTTATTGCGATTCATTCCGTTTGACACCAACAGATTCCAGTCATTTCTATTCTAGGGGGGAATCAATCAATACAATGTATTCATGAAGCCCTTTTTCCATCAGCAGTTATCAGAGAGACTTTACAGTACCCTGGGACAGAACCCCAAGAGCAAACCAAACAGAGGAGGAAAGAGGACGATCCAGTTACACGTTACAATAAAATGTTGTGTAAAATAATGAATTTAAATTTTAAAAAACATTGAAATTCAGATCAGATGTGTCTGATGAATCCATTGAATCGGAGTCAAATAAAGCTTTTCTAGATAATATTCCATTAGATATAATGAATTAAATTCATTAGCATTCATTTAATATAGCATTAATTCATTAGATCTAATTAATTGTACAGATATGCACAGCTTTTTCAAAGTCAGTGTCACAGAGTGTATAGAGTGGAGGGCATCTGTCCATCTGAAAAGTAAACCTCTCTCTCCTATTCCCTATTCAGATGAACTACCTTTGAGCCTGGTCTAAAGCAGTGCACTATAAAGGGGAAAGGGAGCCATTTGGGATGCTGCAGCCTCTCTCTCTGAAGGTGATAGTTGTGGCTCTAAACTGCTCCGTCATCACAGAGCGAGAGATGTAAAGGGAGAGGACATCTTCGAGGACACGAGGCAGAGGAATCCATTAACCTTCTAACACTACTACTGCTGTGTGTGTGTGTGACCCAGACTCACACCAATGTTCTGTTTATATAATGTTACTGCAACGTAGAAAGAGAAGGGGTTGAGAAAAACACATCGTACTGCTGCTCTGCTGCCTTGGATACAACAGACAGTGGGACTATTTTGTTGTGGCTCTTTCCCAACCAGTGTGGTTCACATGGCAACCACCTTATCATATTGTGGAATGGCGGTTCAAAGCACCAACTGCAAACACTGTTTTAAAGGGCTCTGGGTTCTCTAGGTACTCCGAGGTCTATCGTTCTTGTTTTATGGACGAGTTAGGCACTGTATGAACCAGATGGGACCCTGTTGTACACTTTCAAAAGAGATTATCATCATTTACACCGAACTGTACAGTGGATATATGAAGGGATTTGATTTGAGTAGAGGACTTCTATGGCGGCGTGCTAAATTGATTCGTTTCATGTTTTATTCCTAGAGGGCTGCCAAATAGTAGGACATAAAAGGAATGTAAAAATAGTGATGTTTGAGTTGGGGCGGGGCGCTCTTTGATGAGAAGGGCTTGATTTTGCACAGTTTAAATGCACAGTTTAAATACACGGTTCACTTCGAGGACTGCAGATTAAAATCCAATAGACTAAGTCACTATACAAATCTTCAGACGTTAATGAAATGATGGACTCTGTGGTGTGTATGAGTGTAAGTGAGCGTGTGCGGCAGGTAGCCTAGCGGTTAAGAGCGTTGGGCAAGTAACTGAAAGGTTGCTGGTTCAAATCCCAGAGTCGACTAAGTGAAAAATATGCCGATGTGCCCTTGAGCAAGGCACCTAACCCTAATTGCTCCTGTAAGTCTCTGGATACGAGCGTCTGCTATAATGACTCAAATGTAAATAAATACGAGACAGCGCGTGTACACAGACCCCTACCTGTAGTGAGTAGACTCTGTTGGTGTGGCCCTGCAGCGTGTGGAGGCAGGTCTCAGTCTCGGGGTCCCAGACCTTGACCATGAAGTCGTAGGCCCCGCTGACCACCCTGCGGCCGTCGTACTGGACGCAGCGCACCGCCGCCACGTGGCCCATGAGGACGTGTAAACACTGGCCCGTCTCCACGTTCCACACGCGCAGCGTGGCGTCGCGAGAACCACTCACCACCCTGGGAGAAGAAAGAGGAGACGGATTGACGAGACATTCAAAACACTAGTCTATTCTTGCGGGACTTTATTAAAGCTAGCTGGCTGGCAGGCTGGCTGGCTCAATGTCTGAGAATTACACGCTGAGAGTTGTTACTGGTTAGATTGGATTCATTTAGGATCAAGGCAATTTCTTTCATGTTTACCACAGTTCATGACAGCTTTGATGGGAATCTTGACAAACTTAATAGTGTTTTTTCCAGGGCCTTGCAGACACGTATCCTTCATGTTCGTGATTTACTGGCAGTAAATTCAATAGGTTGACCTCTAGCCCTCATTCCCATGATGACAGTTGATGAAAGCAAAACAGGAAATACATAAATAAGATTGTAGCCTTCTCATTCTCCTTCTCAAGACCATCTTCGAGTTTCGCCATCGTCATGCTGGTACATGAACATACACAAAATCCCCAGGACACAATATCCACCCCTCCTAAACCTGCAACCCCTCCTAAACCTGCAAGCCCTCCTAAACCTGCAAGCCCTCCTAAACCTGCAAGCCCTCCTAAACCTGCAAGCCCTCCTAAACCTGCAAGCCCTCCTAAACCTGCAAGCCCTCCTAAACCTGCAAGCCCTCCTAAACCCCTCCTAAACCTGCAAGCCCTCCTAAACCTGCAAGCCCTCCTAAACCTGCAAGCCCTCCTAAACCTGCCCCTCCTAAACCTGCAACCCCTCCGGCACAGAAAGCGGAAAAACAGGTTCATAAAGAATTGGGAGGCGTACTCCACGAGTTACAAAACGGCTTCCGGCATCCAGCACCGACAAAGATGGAAATCACTGTTCTTCCACTGTCAAGCCCTGCAGCCGCCAGAGGCCCTTCACTTCCTCTGAGTGAGTAATCTAAATGTTACACAAAACCTCATCGGCCCGAGGCAGGAAGAGCACTAGAGAGGAGTGGCAGGCGGATCACTTAGACGGCCACTTTGGTTCTATTCAGGGTTCTATTCAGTCCCTATGAGACCCTAAGTACACTTCATGAGGCACATTGGCATGTTGTGGTGTTGAGGCGGATGTGTTTTTTTACTGCCTGGGTACAGTATGCATGTAATACATGCTGTTTTGATACCAGGAATAGAATAGAGTATGTTTGTCAACTGGTGTCGGACAACTACTGGTCCATTTGAAAGATCACAACCTGTTGGGTAAACAGTCAGTCAGTACATACGTTTTCTCGTGCAGGTGCATACAGCGCACCGTTGAGGTATGCCCGTACAGGGTGTGGATACAGTCGCCCGTCTCCGCGTTCCAGACCTTGAGCGTCCGGTCGGTGGAGCCGCTGATGATGATGTTGTCCCTCATCTGGGACGACCACACGCCCCCCGTGTGGCCCACCAACGTCCTCAGACACTGCAGAGAGACCGGAGAGAGAAGATGTCTCAGTCTAGATACTTCACAATGACAAACAGAAAACACACCTCATTATGCATACTCCATACTATGACATATTCAGATAGATGGGGGCCACACATTGGTGGTGGACGTGGTGAAGTTCCCCTCCCTTCCCATGTAATTATATAAATCCATTTCAAACAAGTTTGACATACCTCTGCTCTTTAAAACATATACATACACTGCTAAAAAAATAAAGGGAACACTTAAACAACACAAATGTAACTCCAAGTCAATCACACTTCTGTGAAATCAAACTGTCCACTTAGGAAGCAACACTGATTGACAATACATTTCACATGCTGTTGTGCAAATGGATAGACAACAGGTGGAAATTGTAGGCATTAGCAAGACACCCCCAATAAAGGAGTGGTTCTGCAGGTGGTGACCACAGACCACTTCTCAGTTCATATGCTTCTTGGCTGATGTTTTGGTCACTTTTGAATGCTGGCGGTGCTTTCACTCTAGTGGTGGCATGAGACGGAGTCTACAACCCACACAAGTGGCTCAGGTAGTGCAGCTCATCCAGGATGGCACATCAATGTGAGCTGTGGCAAGAAGGTTTGCTGTGTCTGTCAGCGTAGTGTCCAGAGCATGGAGGCGCTACCAGGAGACAGGCCAGTACATCAGGAGACGTGGAGGAGGCCGTAGGAGGGCAACAACCCAGCAGCAGGACCTCTACCTCCACCTTTGTGCAAGGAGGAGCACTGCCAGAGCCCTGCAAAATGACCTCCAGCAGGCCACAAATGTGCACGTGTCTGCTCAAACGGTCAGAAACAGACTCCATGAGGGTGGTATGAGGGCCCGACGTCCACAGGTGGGGGTTGTGCTTACAGCCCAACACCGTGCAGGACGTTTGGCATTTGCCAGAGATCACCAAGATTGGCAAATCCAGACGTCTGTCACATGTGCTCAGTGTGAACCTGCTTTCATCTGTGAAGAGCAGTGGCGCCCTGTGCTCTTCACAGATGAAAGCAGGTTCACACTGAGCACATGTGACAGACGTGACAGAGTCTGGAGACGCCGTGGAGAACGTTCTGCTGCCTGCAACATCCTCCAGCATGACCGGTTTGGCGGTGGGTCAGTCATGGTGTGGGGTGGCATTTCTTTGGGGTGCCGCACAGCCCTCCATGTGCTCGCCAGAGGTAGCCTGACTGCCATTAGGTACCGAGATGAGATCCTCAGACCCCTTGTGAGACCATATACTGGTGCGGTTGGGAGGAGATCCCTCAGGAGACCATCCGCCACCTCATCAGGAGCATGCCCAGGCATTGTAGGGAGGTCATACAGGCACGTGGAGGCCACACACACTACTGAGCCTCATTTTGACTTGTTTTAAGGACATTACATCAAAGTTGGATCAGCCTGTAGTGTGGTTTTCCACTTTAATTTTGAGTGTCACTCCAAATCCAGACCTCCATGGGTTGATAAATTTGATTTCCATCGATAATTTGTGATATTTTGTTGTCAGCACATTCAACTATGTAAAGAAAAAAGTATTTAATAAGAATATTTCATTCATTCAGATCTAGGATGTGTTATTTTAGTGTTCCCTTTATTTTTTGGAGCAGTGTATTATATATATAAAAAAATATATAAATATTTATATATATCTTTAGAGTTTTGAAGTAATGTAAGAAAATCATTTCACTCAAGTTTGAGATTGACCCTCCGATGATTGGATGAAAGTCTAGTTGAAGACAGGATGGGATATCAGGCTGAGATCACGTTCCATTCAGAAGGTATAACAAAGTGAATTTAAATTGTTCTGACCTTTCCTAAAAACCTTTAGTCAAGTCAATCCACATGTAACTGCAGAACAGGAGGGGGATAAAATGTATTATATTGACCTTTCCTCCGTCTAAGGGAATTGATTTATACTCATCTACAGTTGAATGAGGAGCCATTTCCTTCTGTTGTTCCAAGAAGATGGAAGTCCTGGGGTTCAAATACTTTCTCTGGGCTTTATTGGGCTTTGCTGGTGCAATCTAACCAACACATTAGCTGGAAATGTGCAAAACACGACCATCTGACACGCCAGGCAGACTCGAGCAACCACTAAGTATTTGAAAGAGTTCAAATAGTATTTGAACCCAAGTCTGGAGTACAGGTGGTGACAAAGCCTTCACAAAAAAGGGACCCATTCTTCCTAATTTGCAAAGCTAGATTAGCTATTGATTACAGTACAGTGATTAAAGAAATCTTTCCAATCTATTCTATTCAATTTGTAACGGCCTCCATAGCCATTATCCCGCTAAACGTAATTATCCCTCGAATTTAATTAGATTTTTGGGGGATGGGATGGTAAACCGGAGGAACCAGTCTGTTCCGGGGGCGTTATGATCCGTGCCGGGACGTGTCGCGGAGGGTGTAAAACACGTGACCTCCTGACTGAAGCTGATAAAGTGGTGAGCGTCCAGCGACCGTCAAGGCAAAGCGGGGGGCAGGGGTTTTATTGAGGTGAGTGAGTTGGGTGTAACTGCAGTCTCTCTCTCTCACTCTCCCATCTCAGTTCCACTCTCCATCCATCTCCCTTGCTCTCCTGTGATAAACAGGGACGCTTCATTAACTTTGGGACGTAACCTTTTCTCGCCAATGTCACGAGCTATTTGTCTAACTGCAGTCAGGCCTCCATTTGCTCAGCTTCATAACGGTTATATTGTGGGAAGAGGAGGAGACAATTAGTAATGGTTCAAAGCAGGATATAATGAGATGAAAGCTTCTGCTACGACTGAGCAAGTTGATCACCAACTAACAGTGACTGTCAACAACAGTAAACTGTCAAATAAATAGTGGGTAAAATACAGTGGAGGTTCTTGGCATGTTGTTCGTTCAGCTGTCAACATAGTACCAGGTTGTGGTCCTGAATGCATTGAATGAGATCAATATTATATGTATACATCTTTTTGAGTGCATCACATCAAACCACTGTCCTGAGTCAAAGTACTCAACACACACAGCAAGTCTGTTAGCAGGGTGATGGACTCCCAAGCAAAACAAGCCCAGGGTTCTGACATTCGGGTTCCAAGAACGTGGAAGCTTTCTCCCCTGCTCTCGGGTGATTACAGCCTACTTCAGAGTCAAGGAGGGAAGGACCCCTGAAAGTGGAGGCTAAGGTGACTATTTATCTGCCTGTGTTGAACAAATATGAAGAGGCATCTCTCTGCGTCTCAGAGGAAGATTAGGCATTCTTCCTCGAGGGCCTGTTAGGGGCTGGTTTGAAGACCAAGGGTTTGATCAAGTGCTCTATTTTTGCATTACACTTCCTTCCTGAATCCTTTGATCCTTGGCGTTAAAATGTTGGAAAAGTACCCTGTATTGCTCTTCCCCACAGTTACCTTTCAATTGGGGAGACCATTTTGTTTTTCTACTGTGCCTGCTGACAGTTGTCTCCTTCCCATAATGGTCACCTTTCCCAGAACGCAGTCTTCAGAACACAAAACAAACCGACAAAACCAGGTCGGCTGACTGACTAAGCGAGGATGCCAACAGACAGGTGATGCTAAGTGAAGGTAAAAGGCTAGACATACGAGGCTAGACAACGTTAGCGGGAAACTCAGACGAGGCCAGTTTGCAGACCTTGTTGTGTTTATCAGACAGAGCTCACAGCCCAGCAGAGGTCAGATGTAAGGAGCCTTTATGCTGGAGAGGAATGTTTGTGTACAGAGGTGTTTTCTTGCTGCAGCCTGCATTTGAACAGACCTGGTGGTTACCCAAGATCTCATTATGACTCAGAGGTACAGAGGGAGAGGGAGAGAGTGGGGGAGGGAGAGAGGGTGGGGGAGGGAGAGAGAGAGAGAGAGAGGGTGGGTGGGGGAGGGAGAGAGAGAGAGGGTGGGGGGGGAGAGAGAGAGAGAGAGTGGGGGAGGGAGAGAGAGAGAGAGAGAGTGGGGGAGGGAGAGAGAGAGAGAGAGTGGGGGAGTGGGGGGAGAGAGAGAGAGAGTGGGGGAGGGAGAGAGAGAGAGAGAGAGAGAGGGTGGGGGAGGGAGAGAGAGAGAGGGTGGGGGAGGGAGAGAGAGAAAGGGTGGGGGGGGAGAGAGAGAGAGAGAGAGAGGGTGGGGGAGGGAGAGAGAGAGAGGGTGGGGGAGGGAGAGAGAGAAAGGGTGGGGGAGGGAGAGAGAGAGAGAGTGGGGGAGGGAGAGAGAGAGAGAGTGGGGGAGGGAGAGAGAGAGAGAGTGGGGGAGGGAGAGAGAGAGAGAGTGGGGGAGGGAGAGAGAGAGGGTGGGGGAGGGAGAGAGAGAGAGTGGGGGAGGGAGAGAGAGAGAGGGTGGGGGAGGGAGAGAGAGAGAGGGTTGGGGAGGGAGAGAGAGAGAGGGTGGGGGAGGGAGAGAGAGGGTGGGGGAGGGAGAGAGAGGGTGGGGGAGGGAGAGAGAGAGAGTGGGGGAGGGAGGGAGAGAGAGAGGGGGGGAGGGAGAGAGAGAGAGGGTGGGGGAGGGAGAGAGAGAGAGTCGGGGAGGGAGAGAGAGAGAGTGGGGGAGGGAGAAAGAGAGAGGGTGGGGGAGGGAGAGAGAGAGAGAGTGGGGGAGGGAGATAGTGTAGGGGAGGGAGAGAGAGAGAGAGATAGGGTGGGTGGGGGAGGGAGAGAGAGGGTGGGTGGGGGAGGGAGAGAGAGAGAGGGTGGGGGAGGGAGAGAGAGAGAGTGGGGGAGGGAGAGAGCGAGTGGGGGAGGGAGAGAGCGAGTGGGGGAGGGAGAGAGAGAGAGAGTGGGGGAGGGAGAGAGAGAGAGAGTGGGGGAGGGAGAGAGAGAGAGAGTGGGGGAGGGAGAGAGAGAGAGAGTGGGGGAGGGAGAGAGAGAGAGTGGGGGAGGGAGAGAGAGAGAGTGGGGGAGGGAGAGAGAGAGGGTGGGGGAGGGAGAGAGAGAGGGTGGGGGAGAGAGAGAGAGAGGGTGGGGGGGAGGGAGAGAGAGAGGGTGGGGGAGGGAGAGAGAGAGAGTGGGGGTGGGGGGGAGGGAGAGAGAGAGAGAGAGAGGGTGGGGGAGGGGGGGGGAGGGAGAGAGAGAGAGCGAGTGGGGGAGGGAGAGAGAGAGAGAGAGTGGGGGAGGGAGAGAGAGAGAGAGTGGGGGAGGGAGAGAGAGAGAGAGTGGGGGAGGGAGAGAGAGAGAGAGTGGGGGAGGGAGAGAGAGAGAGTGGGGGAGGGAGAGAGAGAGAGTGGGGGAGGGAGAGAGAGAGAGTGGGGGAGGGAGAGAGAGAGGGTGGGGGAGGGAGAGAGAGAGGGTGGGGGAGAGAGAGAGAGAGGGTGGGGGGGAGGGAGAGAGAGAGGGTGGGGGGGAGGGAGAGAGAGAGGGTGGGGGGGAGGGAGAGAGAGAGGGTGGGGGGGGGAGAGAGAGAGAGAGAGGGTGGGGGGGAGGGAGAGAGAGAGAGAGAGAGGGTGGGGGGGGGGGAGAGAGAGAGAGAGAGGGTGGGGGGGAGGGAGAGAGAGAGAGAGAGGGTGGGGGGGAGGGAGGGAGAGAGAGAGGGTGGGGGAGGGAGAGAGAGAGGTGGGGGAGGGAGAGAGAGAGGGTGGGGGAGGGAGAGAGAGAGGGTGGGGGAGGGAGAGAGAGAGGGTGGGGGAGGGAGAGAGAGAGGGTGGGGGAGGGAGAGAGAGAGGGTGGGGGAGGGAGAGAGAGAGGGTGGGGGAGGGAGAGAGAGAGGGTGGGGGAGGGGGGAGAGGGTGGGGGGGGAGGGAGAGAGTGGGGGAGGGGGAGGGAGGAGAGAGAGAGGGAGGGGGAGGGAGAGAGAGAGGAGGGGGAGGGAGAGAGAGGAGGGTGGGGGGGGGAGAGAGAGGGTGGGGGAAGGAGAGAGAGGGTGGGGGAAGGAGAGAGAGGGTGGGGGAAGGAGAGAGAGGGTGGGGGAAGGAGAGAGAGGGTGGGGGAGGGAGAGAGAGGGTGGGGGAGGGAGAGAGAGGGTGGGGGAGGGAGAGAGAGGGTGGGGGAGGGAGAGAGAGGTGGGGGAGGGAGAGAGAGGGGGGAGGGAGAGAGAGGGTGGGGGAGGGAGAGAGGGTGGGAGGGAAAACATGAAAGAGAGATGTCCTTTCAAGGACAATGAAGGAGGGATAAAGTGAATAAACTGAGAGAACAAGGTTTTCCCAGCACTGTGCAAATGGCCCCGTTACACAGGAGAAGGGTGTAAACTCTACGTGATAAGACCTCCGCATGCATTCCTGGGTCTTGATGACACGGCCTCAGAAGTTTCTGTTTGACGGTCAACACAGACCTGGCGTTGATCCATGTTAGTCACGCTCTCAGCTGTGATTCCACATCTAGCTTGTGGGGACATGCCAGGTCTGGATACGCCGATTAGTATGAACATAATAACATAGGCTAACAGTCTCTCACAACGACACACATGTCAAAACACAGTCTACAAAGATGAGACATAACCCCAACCAGAACAATCAATTAGATTTCAATCAAATAAACATGGAATGTAGAAAGAGGAGGAATTTTGGTAGATAGGTGGTAGATAGGTGCTCTTTGGTAAAAGGGGTAAATTGGTCATCAAAAAGAAAGGAGGACCAAGGCACTCTTCATATAATTCATTAAAATGCCTTTATTTGTATGGCATGTTCAATAGAAACAACGTTTTAAAAAAAACGACCTTTCTAAGTGTTCTGATACTTCTAGCTTGGAGTTGTATATTCATGATAACATGGCTACAGTATTTCACTTTTTAATGTGTATAGTATTGCTTACTAGGTGTTGTCCAATCAATTTTGTAACCACTCCCTCTTCCAATTAGGGCTAATTGGAAAAGCTGTTCAAAAGAGGACATTGTATTATTTCTTTGTACTCCCTGACAAAAGGCCATGCAGCCGAAAAGCGTCGGATTTTTAAAACATTGAATGTGTTGCTTCAGTTCAATACATGTAGTTCTCATATACAAGGAGATCAATGGCCTCATTATGAGGCATACACTCAATTAGTAATGTCTGGAGCTCCTCATGTTATTATCTGAGGTGAAGGTGAACCAGGAATACACAGCTAGAGTGTGTGTGTGTTGCCTTTCCTCTCTGTGATAGAGGGAATCTGCCTGCCATTTTAGATCAGCCTGACAGGCAGCGGAGTGTGTGTGACAGGCAGCAGAGTTGTCTGTTGACGGGCACAAGGACTTTCACTGCTCCAGCACACAGACAGACAGCCTTTGAAGCACTGGCTGCGTGTACAGTGTGTGTGTAGATCGAAGCTTGACAGCTCTCATTGAAAGCGAAGGGCAGCAAAGACAAAGGTGCAGGCCTCAGACGGACTCAGCAGCCAGCACCATATTCCATGACAACATCCGATCGCTAGTCTACTGAAGACAGTCAGACTGAGGAGGCTACTGAAGACAGGCAGACTGAGGAGGCTACTGAAGACAGGCAGACTGAGGAGGCTACTGAAGACAGGCAGACTGAGGAGGCTACTGAAGACAGGCAGACTGAGGAGGCTACTGAAGACAGGCAGACTGAGGAGGCTACTGAAGACAGGCAGACTGAGGAGGCTACTGAAGACAGGCAGACTGAGGAGGCTACTGAAGACAGGCAGACTGAGGAGGCTACTGAAGACAGGCAGACTGAGGAAAACTAACAGACAATTTAAAGTCTGGGGCTGCAGTAAGCAAAATGCTAATATGTAAAAAAAAAAAAAAAAAAGATGAATAAAAGAGCATCAACAATGAAGCCAAACCGAAGCAGCTCTCCGTCTAAGCCCAGACCATCATTTCACGGCATTGTGGTTTCTAGCCTCCTCTTCTTCAGTCTCAAAGCAAACGGTCTTAACAGAACTCCAATGGCGTCCTGTTATCTTACTTAGCCGCAGAGCAATGCGGAATTCCAGGTTTGTGCTTCCCAAATGGCACCCTACGGTGGGCCCCGGTCAAAAGTAGTGCACTATAAAGGGCATAGGTTGCCATTTGGGACGCAAGCCAGTCTCTCAAGGAGATGAGTAAGGAAGCGTTTGTTGAGTAATCTGCTGGTGCAATCATGTCTTGATTGCTCACAGTTGGGGTGTCCTGAATCACTCCCATACTGTATGATAGTACTGACGGAGTGAGAGAAACCCCTCTGTATCTAAAGGACAAGAATAACAATCCTAGTCTTAGATAATGATGGAATCTTTCATTGGCGACATGAAAGGCTAAATTCCACAACAGTGGAAGATCCATTATCTGATCTGAAGAATGTCTGCTGTGATGCACGATGGAAATGAAATGGTAAATGTTGCTGGATGGGATACGTTGTACATGCGAGCCATGTCTAACAGGGAAAATCTATGGAGGACACGACAGCACCAGACACGTGCCTTGTTCCATTTTGTTCTAAGTGATGTATCAATGCCAGGTGCTACTTTGAGAAATGCAACTGGGGGGCTGAACATGCCATAAAAGGAATAGGAGGTCCATCACATTTGTTCTAAACAGTAGGCTTTGCACTGTGTTTGTTCTCTACATTAGAACATGTTCAGCAGAATATTTCATTCACTTGACTACTCCCCTCTCTACCGGTCAGGGACAGAACCCTCGCCAAAAGTAGTGCACTATATACGGAATAGGGTGCCATTTTGGACACAAGCTTGGTCTAATCACTGAATCCAGTGGCTGGGATAACGAAGTCATATTCAGACTGCACATCCTCTTTGGGACAGAGGAATTCAAAGCACTCGGGTTGTGACATTCCTGTCTCTGCCAGCTCATCTTTATCAAAATAAAAGCGTCCCCAAACCAAAGAGAGAGAGTCCGGACCGAGACCTTGTGGGCTGCAGCTGAAGGACAACAGAACAAAAAAAAAATACAAATCAATTGGAGATAGATGCTTCAGACGGACATGGAGGCCAGTCTAGAGAGGGAGTCAACATTGTCCCTCTGTAATATCCCAGTAAAACTACAACGGAAGAGCGAAAACCTTCTCAAAGTAGCAGCTTGCATTGACACATCACTTGAAAGAGTGAAAAGCATGTCTTTCAAGGTCCATTTTCAAGCGTGGGTTTCTCTCTATCTCCTATTGATCCAGTGGTGAATAAGCCCTTAGTCTGGATGTTAGCTGCTGAAAGCTGGGCAGGAATAGGCTTCCCTGAGCTCCTGTGAGGCTGAAGGTTTACGCCACTTAAGCTGGGACTTGGAGTGGAACACCAAGGTAGGAGAGGAAACACACAAGCGAGGGCACACACACATACACTCCCACACACAGGCATAACACACACGTACTCCCACACACACGCGCACTCCCTCGCATGTACTCCCACACACCCGCGCACTCACCCCCACACGCGCACTCACCCCCACACGCGCACTCCCACGTACTCCCACACACACACACTCCCACACGTACTCCCACACACACACACTCCCGTACACACTCCTGCGCACACACACACACTCCCGTACACACACGTACGTACTCCCACCCACCCACGCGTACGTACCCCCACCCACCCACACACACACGCAAGAATAAATAAGAACACCCACAACCCAAGGTCAGACAATCTGTAAAGAAAGAGGAGAGAGAGAAGCTAAAGTCCTGTCTGGCAGCCAGAAACAGAAACAGAAGCAGGATCAGGAAGAAGAATCCGGTAGCAGCTCTGGACTATTCTTTGGCAGGGGTCATCCAGGGGTCAGGTCAAAACAAGCCTGGCTTGTCACTGCGAGAGATGATTGATGGTGAATGTAAGGGCACTGCAGAGAGCGAGAGCAGGCAAAAGAGTGAGAGAGTGAGCGAGAGCGTGAGAGAGCAAAAGAGAGAGCAAGAGAGAGCGCGAGAGAGAGCAAAAGAGAGAGCGCGAGAGAGAGCAAAAGAGAGAGCGCGAGAGAGAGCAAAAGAGAGAGCGCGAGAGAGAGCGAGAGAGCAAAAGAGAGAGCGCGAGAGAGAGCAAGAGACCACGAGAGAGAGCGCGAGAGAGCAAAAGAGAGCGCGAGAGAGCAAAAGAGAGAGCGCGAGAGAGCAAAAGAGAGAGCGCGAGAGAGCAAAAGAGAGCGCGAGAGAGCAAAAGAGAGCGCGAGAGAGCAAAAGAGAGAGAGCGCGAGAGAGCAAAAGAGAGAGAGCGCGAGAGAGCAAAAGAGAGCGCGAGAGAGAGCAAAAGAGAGAGCGCGAGAGAGAGCAAAAGAGAGAGCGCGAGAGAGAGCAAAAGAGAGAGAGCGCGAGAGAGAGCAAAAGAGAGAGAGCGCGAGAGAGAGCAAAAGAGAGAGAGCGCGAGAGAGAGCAAAAGAGAGAGAGCGCGAGAGAGAGCAAAAGAGAGAGAGCGAGAGAGAGCAAAAGAGAGAGCGCGAGAGAGAGCAAGAGAGCACGAGAGAGCGCGAGAGAGCAAAAGAGAGCGCGAGAGAGCAAAAGAGAGCGCGAGAGAGCAAAAGAGAGAGCGCAAGAGAGCAAAAGAGAGCGCGAGAGAGAGCAAAAGAGAGCAAAAGAGAGAGAGCAAAAGAGAGAGCAAAAGAGAGAGCAATAGAGAGAGCGAGTGCAAAAGAGAGAGAGCGCGAGAGAGAGCAAAAGAGAGAGAGCGCGAGAGAGAGCAAAAGAGAGAGAGCGCGAGAGAGAGCAAAAGAGAGAGCGCGAGAGAGAGCAAGAGAGCACGAGAGAGAGCGCGAGAGAGCAAAAGAGAGCGCGAGAGAGCAAAAGAGAGAGCGCGAGAGAGCAAAAGAGAGCGCGAAAGAGAGCGCAAAAGAGAGAGAGCGCGAGAGAGAGCAAAAGAGAGAGAGAGAGAGCAAGAAGAGAGCGCGAGAGAGAGCAAAAGAGAGAGAGAGAGAGCAAAAGAGAGAGAGCGCGAGAGAGAGAGAGAGCGCGAGAGAGAGCAAAAGAGAGAGAGCGCGAGAGAGAGCAAAAGAGAGAGAGCGCGAGAGAGAGCAAGAAGAGAGAGAGCGCGAGAGAGAGCAAAAGAGAGAGAGCGCGAGAGAGAGCAAAAGAGAGAGAGCGCGAGAGAGAGCAAAAGAGAGAGAGCGCGAGAGAGAGCAAAAGAGAGAGAGCGCGAGAGAGAGCAAAAGAGAGAGAGCGCGAGAGAGAGCAAAAGAGAGAGAGCGCGAGAGAGAGCAAAAGAGAGAGAGCGCGAGATAGAGAGCAAAAGAGAGAGAGCGCGAGAGCACAAATAAAGGAAATCTGTTTTTTCCTCTTCTTGCAATGGAGATCTATCCACCAGCGGTTTAACGACTGATCTAGGATCAGCTCAAATTGCTTCATTCCTGACTTCAACAAACAAGCGTAAACTTACTAATCTGGCTCAGGCGAAGATGGTCTCTAGATTCTTCCAAACTGATTTAGGATCAGCACACCTTTCTACAGCTCTGACCTCGACTGTCATAGTGAAATTAACAAATCTGGCACAGGAACAGCTGGTTGGGGCATAAAAGGTAACCAACCACACGGCAGGGAGGGAGGGGTGGGGGCGGTGTTTGTGGATCCAGCCCAGGTGCATCATGGGAAAAGAATGGCCTCGGGCCAGCCTGCTGGGTTACGATGACTAATCAAGCACATACCTGTTCTGACCTCTGTTGTCACAGCATGGTGTGAGCAAGTCACTGCAGCACTAACCTGAGAGTTACAAGTCATCCGGATGGACATTACCCTAATGTTGGTGGTGGGAAGAGAGACAATCCGCATGGCTTCACGATCAGATGCCCTTGGTACTGATCTGTTCACATCAGCACAACGCTGAGAGAGACCGACAGACTGTATAATCACTGCTTGGCTGAGTGCCCAATTCAATCAACAGGGAGGAAGCTTTTCAGCTATGAGACACGACGCTGCCTCTTTTTTCAGTGTTTCATGCACCTGGGCACCACTGACGCATTCAGAGTGTATTTGTAATTGTCCATGCAAGGAGAGAACCATGTCTGAAACGTGTTGTTCCTTCCTTTAGTCGTTCTCCTTGCACTTTAAAAAGCCAGAGAGCTTTGTCCTAAAGGAGAAATTTCATTAAGAGCTCCAGTGAAAATGGAGTCGGCGAAGACCAGGGAAGAGATGATTTACAATACTCCCTGAGCCTCCCTACCTCTTGCTCTCCCTCTCTCAGCGAGGCCCACACCAACGCCACCATTTTAGTAGACCCTATAAACCAGCAACACAAGGCACGTGTCCCGCATCAGTCCCGGCCATGAATACCAACAGCCCCTCCCTCGCCTGTCTGACGACACAGATCTTTCACTGGCTCTCCGCACAATGGCTAAGGCTGAATCTCCAACGGTACCCTGTCCCCTATGTAGTGCACTACTTTTGACCAGGGCCCATAGGTGGCTGGTCAAAAGTAGTGCACTACATAGAGAATAGGGTGACATTCGGGACAAAAACGAAATGCAGGAGGAGGGAAGAGAGAACAAAATGGATTCCAGACAATATGCTGCAGTATTGCAGGACAGGTGGTGTTATGTGCCAATGTTGAATGATGTCACTAATCAATTGCAATCTGGTCAGGGTCTCAGGGAGATTCTGGCGCATCAAGCGGTATCATTTGTGTAAAATCTCCAGTATGCAGTATACTGTAGCCTATGAATTTGAGTAAACCTTAAATGCAAAAATCAATACAAACCCATGACCATGAATCTGAGGTATTGAGTGAAGACACACTAAGACATTTACAGAGCTGCCATAGCATGTGGATTGACTTCCTGCTAACATGCTTCATTACAGATCAATGAGACGGTAATGAAAAATACACCAGCTGTAATGTGTTCCTTCAGAACAGGAACTCATTACAATGTGTATTGTATTCCACATGACACTGAGATGCAGTGAGATGGAACAACCAATGAGACTTAGACACTATCACTTTTTAAATTCCTATTCATAATCTCCAGAACCAAACCATACCAATCTACATATCAGTACCATACCAATCTACATATCAGCACCACACCAGTCTACAACTAAGACAACGGCGATTTTCTACAGTCTGTGGTCAAAAAGGTTTGGACTAGTTTCAATGTGGGGGTTGGAGAGCGAGGGATGAGTGACAGTCGTACCTTTCCCGTGACAGCCGACCAGACCTTGAGCGAGTTGTCGTCAGAGCCGCTGACGATGCGGTTACCACAGAACTGGAGGCAGGTGATGACATGGTCATCATGACCCTTAAGCACCTAGAGAGGACGGAGGGATGGAGAGGAGAAGAGGGAGGGAAGGAGAGAGAGATGGATGACAGGGAGAAGGAGAGGACGGAGTGAAGGAGAATAAGAAAATGTCAAGAACCAAACAGGAACAATGACAAGGCTGCATTTCTCCAGAGATCAAAGACTTGAGGTAAATGTCACGACGTCGCTTTGCAGGTGTACAGAGACCCCCTGTTCAAAATGACTTGTATGTGTGTGTAAACTCAGCTGACGGACACGGGGGCCACAGAACTGCAGACTCGGCCAATGACAGAGCGCCTTACAGACAGACACAGGGGAGTGTGAAGAGCAAGCGGGGTAACCACGGTTACGTCAGCCACTACTCCGTCTACAGTCACAAAAGGACCTGAGGGCTTTTTGAAATTAGCTAAATTAGCCATACGAGGCATATTAGGAAGATCACTCTCCCTTGCTAGTCAAGCTCAATTTAAACTCTGAAAACACTCAAGAAATAGCAGTTTGATGTAGAATTGAGGTCATGTCGAGCTCTTGAGAAGAACTACCATAAAAAAAAAACGATCTATAAGAAATAAGAACTGTCACTACCAAAATCTTCTTTAGGTGAGGTTGAGAACTGACCCACCTATGTCTTCTAATAAAACCCAGCATAAGAGCCTTATCGACTTGGACGCCTGATCTAATTCAAAGCCGCTTTATATAAAATCCATACGAGTCTCAAGGGAGTGTTAAGATATAATGAAACCGTCTAATGAGGAACGAAGAAAGGCTTTAGATTCTAAGTTTTATACAAAACCAGCAACTCCAAAGTTGAGAACTGAAGCAGAATTAAATACTGTGGGCTAATGATAATTTTATTTGCTACACAGTATTATCTATATTATAAACTGGGTGGTTTTAGCCCGAAATGTTGATTGGCTGACAGCTGTGGTATATCAGACTGCATACCACGGGTATGACAAAACATGTATTTTTACATTGGTAAACAGTTTATAATAGCAATAAGGCAACTCGGTGGTTTGTGGTATATGGCCAATACACAACGGCTAAAGGCTGTATCCAGGCACTCTGCGTTGCGTTGTGCCTAAGATTGGCCGTATACCACAAACTCCCGAGGTGCCTTACTGTTTACTTATATAAAATGTTGAGAATAAAGGGAAGCAAAGACAAAATGTCTACCTTGGGTGATCGGAGGTCTCCTCTCCTCCAGTTGGTGTCTATCCTATGCTGCCTGATGTACGCACACTTCCAGGGGCTGTGGGTGAAGCCCGGCTTGGTGATTTTCCTCTTCTTGAAGGCTAGAGGCTCATCAATGCCTGCTTGTGGAGAGATGAGAGGAGAGGAGCAGTGTCAGTCCGAGACTGCGTCAGAACGCAGAATATCTACCGTTTGCTCAGGCCATTGTCAATCTAGTCTGATCATTTTTCAAGATTGATCATATTGGCCAATGCTGGTGTCAATCATAGTCTGAAACTACTTCAGCATGTTCCTTTTGGCCAGTGCTTGTGCCTGTATACCGGTTCAGTGATTCCTATTGGCTAAGTGCGTCTAGACTGACCCTCCTCTCGGCACTTCTCCCTCCAGAGGAGGTTGTCCTCAGCCAGGATCCTCCAGTAACGACAGGTCTGAGCGGCCTGCAGCAGGTCCTTGGGCTCAAGGAACGACAGCACGTACAGGGCCAACTGACGGAGGAGAGGAAGGATGGAGGGAAGGAGAGAGAAAGGAGGAGAGAATGTTATTTTACAGCGTAAGGGCGTTGCCGTGGTTGAGTGGGTGGTCTGGGTCTAGTTGACCAACCCCACACCTCCTAAAATACCAGTGCTCTATAATTCAATAGCAGTGCTCTACAACTCAAACATACCTCATCCCCAAGCCATTATTGACGATCCAGAGCAATTGAGAGCATTAGAAAGTGTTTCATCGATGCAGCACAGCAGAACCCCTGATTGTGTATTGAGTTGGTTACATAACAGGGTACTACAGGGTGTCTTCATCTTACTACGTGTCTGTCTCATCCATATATGGATACCACTGAACTGCCCCCAGGGCTTGTTCTGTTGCTGCTTCTTTACTCTGCCTAGTGCCTACCACACCCTATCACACTCCAGCCTGAGAGACGGAGAGAAAAAAGAGAGAAAAAGAGTAAGAGAAAAAGAGCGAGAGGAGAGAAAAGAGCGAGAGAAAAAGAGTGAGAGGAGAGAAAAGAGCGAGAGAAAAAGAGTGAGAGGAGAGAAAAGAGCGAGAAAATAGAGAAAAGAGCTAGAAAAGAGAAAAGAGCTAGAAAAGAGAAAAGAGTGAGAAAATAGAGAAAAGAGTGAGAAAATAGAGAAAAGAGTGAGAAAATAGAGAAAATAGTGAGAGAAAAGAGTGAGAAGGAGAAAAGAGTGAGAAGGAGAAAAGAGTGTGAGAAAAGAGTGAGAGTGAGAGAAAAGAGTGAGAGTGAGAGAAAAGAGAGAACAAATGGGAAGCAAAGCAGAAACAGCTAAATAGGAAGAAACAAGGCAACAGTGAGAGGGAGCAAGACAGCCTGTCTGAGGCTCCAACCTCTGCTAAACAAGGCAACAGTGAGCAGGAGCAAGACTGCCTGCCTGAGGCTCCAACCTCTGCTAAACAAGGCAACAGTGAGCGGGAGCAAGACTGCCTGCCTGCCTGAGGCTCCAACCTCTGCTAAACAAGGCAACAGTGAGCAGGAGCAAGACTGCCTGCCTGAGGCTCCAACCTCTGCTAAACAAGGCAACAGTGAGCAGGAGCAAGACTGCATGCCTGAGGCTCCAACCTCTGCTAAACAAGGCAACAGTGAGCAGGAGCAAGACTGCATGCCTGAGGCTCCAACCTCTGCTAAACAAGGCAACAGTGAGCAGGAGCAAGACAGGCTGCCTCATGCTCCAACCTCTGCTAAACAAGGCAACAGTGAGCGGGAGCAAGACTGCCTGCCTGAGGCTCCAACCTCTGCTAAACAAGGCAACAGTGAGCGGGAGCAAGACAGGCTGCCTGAGGCTCCAACCTCTGCTAAACAAGGCAACAGTGAGCGGGAGCAAGACAGGCTGCCTGAGGCTCCAACCTCTGCTAAACAAGGCAACAGTGAGCGGGAGCAAGACAGGCTGCCTGAGGTTCCAACCTCTGCAAAACAAGGCAACAGTGAGCGGGAGCAAGACAGGCTGCCTGAGGCTCCAACCTCTGCAAAACAAGGCAACAGTGAGCGGGAGCAAGACAAGTTGGCTCATGCTCCAACCTCTGCTAAACAAAACAGTCTGAAGGGGCTTGGCCACTGGAGCAAGCTGAGGGGAGGCTATTTAGACCATTATGGAACATTCCAGACTACTTCCCACACAACTCCCTTCACTCACTCCCTCCCCCATTACAGACTACTTCCCACACATCTCCCTTCACACACTCCCTCCCCCATTACAGACGATTCCACATTTTGCCTTTCTCTCCCCTCTTCCCCTCCCCGTCCAGACCTCCCTCACACCTGACAGACAGGAGGCAGGTGCCAGACTGAGACCGTCACTCTGATAAGGACCTATCTGAGGAGTGACAGGAGGCTGTTTAAGATAGATCCCCTGAGACCGTAGAGTCCTGAACAGAGACACATTGGCCCGGTGTTATTAGTCCTCAGTTTGAGCGAAGGGTGACACACCCACCGAAAGGTGCCATTAAGGCTATTTCCAATGAGTTAAGTGGAGATAAGAAGACAGCTCAGGGAGCTTTCAGTCTCACCTCTTTGGGCAACAGGGATGGATGGATGGATGGGGAGATGGGAGCGTGCAGTTGGGGGAGTTAAAGAGGTGGTAAGGGAGCTTTGGTTCTCACTTCTTTAGGGATTAGAAAGCGAGAGGGAGGAGGAAGGGGCTAGAAAGCGAGAGGGAGGAGAAAGGGGCTAGAAAGCGAGAGGGAGGAGGAAGGGACTAGTAAGCGAGAGGGAGGAGGAAGGGGTTAGAAAGCGAGAGAGAGGAGGAAGGGGTTAGAAAGCAAGAGGGAGGAGGAAGGGGCTAGAAAGCAAGAGGGAGGAGGAAGGGGCTAGAAAGCGAGAGGGAGGAGGAAGGGGTTAGAAAGCGAGAGGGAGGAGGAAGGGGTTAGAAAGGGAGAGGGAGGAGGAAGGGGTTAGAAAGCGAGAGGGAGGAGGAAGGGGTTAGTAGCCCCTTCCTCCTCCCTTTCTTTCTATAAAGAGCTATAAAGGGGTTGTCACCTCTTTGGGCAGCAGAGAGATGAAGTCGCGTTGGAACTGCGGCTCAATAACCTGCATCATGTGTTTGACATGCGTGGGCTCACAGCTGTCGATCAACTCATCCAGCGCCATGAGCTTCTCTGGGCCACTCCAGCTCTGAAAAACACACAGGAGGACGAGGAAGAGCAGGGTTAGATGGGATGTGTCGATGGTGCACTACTCCAGCTGTGGAATACACAGGATCGGTCAGGAGAGACGTACATAGAGAGGACTTTATATGTTGGTTATGTTGATAGTACTTGATTGTAAAAGTAGTTGTTTTTAGTGTGTGTTGCGTTGTATTGGCATACAAGGGTGCTTGCTGTAAGTGTGGTGGAATGTAAAAGTGTTTGAAGCCAATTTGCATAGGTGTAGAAGTGTGTATATTTGTGTGCCAATGCATACACTATATATACAAAAGTATATGGACACCCCTTCAAATTAGTGGACTCGGCTATTTCAGCCACACCCGTTGCTGACAGGTGTATAAAGTCGAGAACACCGCCATGCAATCTCCATAGACAAATACTGGCAGTAGAATGGCCTGACTGAAGAGCTGTGACTTAACGTGGCACACTGTCATAGGATGCCACCTTCCCAACAAGTCAGTTCGTCAAATTTCTGCCCTGGTCAACTGTAAGTTCTGTTATTGCGAATTGGAAACATCTAGGAGCAACAACGGCTTAGCCGCAAAGTGGTAGGCCACACAAGCTCACAGAACGGGACCGCCGAGTGATGAAGCACGTAGTGTGTAAAAATAGTCTGTCCTTGGTAGCAACACTCAATACCTAGTTCCAAACTGCCTCTGGAAGCAACGTCAGCACAAGAACAGCTTCATGAAATGGGTTTCCATGGCCGAGCAGCTGCACACAAGCGTAAGATCACCATGCTCAATGCCACGCGTCGGCTGGAGTGGTGTAAAGCTTGCTGCCATTGGACTCTGGAGCAGTGGAAGCATGTTCTCTGGAGTGATGAATCACGTTATCTGGCAGTCCGACAGACAAATCTGGGTTTGGAAGATACCATGAGAGCACCACCTGCCCCAATGCATAGTGCCAACTGTAACGTTTGGTGGAGGAGGAATAATGGGCTGGGGCTGTTTTTCATGGTTTCGGGCCCCTTAGTTCCAGTGAAGGGATTATCTTAACACTACAGCATACAATGACATTCAAAACGATTCTGTGCCTCCAACTTTGTGGCAGTTTGGGGGAAGGCCCTTTCCTGTTTCAGGATGGCAAAGAGTTCCATAGAGAAATGGAATTTGACTGGTCTGCACAGAGCCCTGACCTCAACCCCATCGAACACCTTTGGGATGAATTGGAACGCCGACTGTGAGCCAGGCCTAATCGCCCAACATCAGTGCCCGACCTCACGAATGCCGTTTTGGCTAAATGGAAACAAGTCCCCGCAGCAATGTTCAAACATCTAGTGGAAAACCTTTCCAGAAGAGTGGAGGCTGTTATAGCAGCAAAGGGGGGACCAACTCCATATTAGTGCCCATGATTTTGGAATAAAATGTTTGACAAGCAGGTGTCCACATACTTTTGGTCATGTGTACGCAAGTGAATAACACATTCCCTCAACAGAAGCCAGTTAGCCCAAGGCACCTCGCCGTTAACTACACTGGCAACAGGCACATTAAAAGGCCATTTCCACATCAAGCGCCTGGCCTTCATCAGCACTGTTATTACCTAGCTATGCTCCGTTGGGGATTTCTCCTGGCTGAATATTCAGCACCACTCACAGCCTGAAGCTCAAAGCCAAACTGTTGAGCTTAGCTAGCAAGAGCTGTAGTTGTAACTAGACCAAGTGTCTAGGTGCTGGGGCCAACGTTGTTTTCCCTTTGGGAGAGCGCTCAAATGTAACACAGTGATTATAAGAGAGAAGGATGGAGGATGGAAAGCATTGGGCATGTAAAGCATCTGTAATTTGGCAGTTAGACTGACGCCACCGGAGGAGCTGGCTGTGCCGGTAGTTAGGAAGGTAATCAGGGAGTTGGGTTCAAAGCAGTACTCCTCGAACCAGGGCAAAGGGTTGGATTACTGAATGGTTACTCAGCGCTGGCTGGCAGGCGACTTAACACCCATTGGTTATGCCTCTGGGAATTAGCTTTCTGGGTAGAAACACCGCTAGCTACAAAGCTTGCTTATGCTTGGCGGGTAACGCACTGAATTAAGGCACTGATTACAAAGCATGGGTCAGTCAACCCTGGTTTTCAACCAGACGACATAACACCATGTTTCTTTCCAGTGTTATGACATTTGGATAGCATTATCGTCTGGCTACACTCATCTTAAAACCTCTTAAAGAGGATTCATTGAATTTCTCTCGCACTCCACAGGAAGCACAAAAAGGGTCTGAGCATGCCAGGACAGGAAAGAGAATGTACAGAATGCACGTTGTGGGTTTAGCTGCGTCTAATACGGGCTGTCAGACGAAAGGCAAAAATGGGGCCATAGCAGGTGAACTACGTCAATAGTTTCTCTCTCTCACGCTCTCCCGCTCTGTCAAAAACCCACACACACCCACACACAGAGGGCGAGTTCTCACATGGACAAGTTATTTCACAGGATTAGTGTTTTTTTGGGAACGATTAAGCGATAAATGCAATGTTACAATATTTGACAACGGATGTCTGACTGAATTGTTTGATGCCGTGCCATGTCCCGGAGAGGCAGGTACTGATCTTAGAGGTAGTTGTTGCAGAAGTAAACAGAGCGGAGAAGCCCGACCTTGAACGCAACATTGTTCTAAACCGCTGCGGAATCTTAACATCCTGAAGTAAGACTTACAGGCATCCAATTGTTAAATGAACTTGGCCTGAAATCTCTATGCTGCAGTCTGGCTTCTGTGGCTGTAAATCTCTACAGGATGGGATTACATTTCACAATAGCAGTAAACTGGTTTATTCACCAAACAGAGACGTGAAGAAAGTTAATCACCGCAATATTAGCAGAAAGATGTTGCCGACAGGAATGTTATTAGCAAATTGCCATTTTTCGAATAAAAGATTTCTTGACATTTTGTGGCGGTTAGGCAGCCATTACCTTCAGAGAATGCTTTGAAGACAGAGCTAAAGCTCTAATTTCTTTCCTGTTTATTTCCCCAAAGATTTGGCCTTTATGACGGGCAAAGTCAATACAGCCACAAAGCCTGCTGTAAAAAAAACTTCAGCGAAGAAGGCAGCAGCATTACAGCGAGTTGGTTGCCAAGTCAAATAAACTCAGCATTGCTCCCATTTCGGAAGAAAGGGATGCTTACTGACGATGAATTTGATATTAACAAAATGCTGGAAACAAATGGCCGATGTCTGAGCACTAGTCATCATTGTGGAGTTGCCTCAACACAACAAGGCTTTTGTTGCCCTATCAAAAAGAAGAGAAGGAACATTACGGCCTTGCCTGAAATGGCACCCTATTCCCTATATAATAAACTATTTCTGACCTGAGGCACTACAGGAAGTACCTGAAAGACAAAATAATTTCTCTATCGACTATTGGCTGTGACGTTAGAACTCGACCATAGGCTAATATGTCATTCGAAGCTGACTGGCCTAAAATACTATGTGGCTTTGAAAGGATTACCTGAACAAAGATCACATCTGTTCAACTGTTGACATAGTATACATCGGGCGTTGGCTGCACAAATACAATATTGGAGCCTGTATTCTAAACAGGTAGGCTAAATCCTATCCCATGCTACAGTGCATATGGTAATGTGTGGGCCAAAACATCAAGGCAGCAATTACCTTCAAGGCTTGAGGAAACATTGATTGGGCGCAACGTCAGCTTTTTGATGAGCTCTCGCTCCAGGGCTTCGAAGGAAGACGGCCAGGGGGGGGGGGGGGGGACATATGTAACAAAGGAGTTGGGAGGAACTCTGGAGCAACTAGGAACTACCTACTTAATTAACTACTTAGTTAGAACCATCACTCCTCAGGGAGCAGAGGCCAATTAGGAACGGAGCTAACGGGTAGAAACTAACTCACCTGAAATGACCACTAGGAAGGGGAGGATGGACGTGACAGGAAGACATTGGAGGAGCTAAGTGGGAACTAACTCACCTGAAATGACCACTAGGAAGGGGAGGATGGACGTGACAGG
Source organism: Oncorhynchus clarkii lewisi (assembly GCF_045791955.1). NCBI lineage: Eukaryota > Metazoa > Chordata > Actinopteri > Salmoniformes > Salmonidae > Oncorhynchus > Oncorhynchus clarkii. Next base: position 11,753,059 of record NC_092165.1, read on the forward strand.
AAGACATTGGAGGAGCTAAGTGGGAACTAATCACCTGAAATGACCACTAGGAAGGGGAGGATGGACGTGACAGGAAGACATTGGAGGAGCTAAGTGGGAACTAACTCACCTGAAATGACCACTAGGAAGGGGCGGATGGACGTGACAGGAAGACATTGGAGGAGCGAAGGGGGAACTAACTCACATGAAATGACCACTAGGAAGGGGAGGATGGACGTGACAGGAAGACATTGGAGGAGCGAAGGGGGAACTAACTCACATGAAATGACCACTAGGAAGGGGAGGATGGACGTGACAGGAAGACATTGGAGGAGCGAAGGGGGAACTAACTCACCTGAAATGACCACTAGGAAGGGGAGGATGGACGTGACAGGAAGACATTGGAGGAGCTAAGTGGGAACTAACTCACCTGAAATGACCACTAGGAAGGGGAGGATGGACGTGACAGGAAGACATTGGAGGAGCGAAGGGGGAACTAACTCACCTGAAATGACCACTAGGAAGGGGAGGATGGACGTGACAGGAAGACATTGGAGGAGCTAAGTGGGAACTAACTCACCTGAAATGTCCACTAGGAAGGGGAGGATGGACGTGACAGGAAGACATTGGAGGAGCTAAGTGGGAACTAACTCACCTGAAATGTCCACTAGGAAGGGGAGGATGGACGTGACAGGAAGACATTGGAGGAGCAAAGGGGGAACTAACTCACCTGAAATGTCCGGAGCCATTCCTGGAGACCTGTGGGAGAAGGGATGGAGGTGATACGCCGCCTGTGCTGCCCCTGACCGTTAGCTGTCCTGATGTGCCCAAACGTGGTGGGGGTGGCTGGGTAGGGGACCAGCCCTGTAGCACTGTGGGGAGAAATATGGAGAGATGGGGAGGGAGAGAGTAAGAACGTGAGAAAAAAAATATATTTTTCATGAGAAAAGATACTATACTGAAGAAAAACTATGAGGGTTATATTGATAGCGAGGAACACGGAGGTCATTATGAATAGTTTCAAATGCGGGCAAAGTGCAGGTGCTGCAGCAGTAGCAGCTTCTGCAGTTATCTTCCACTCCACTCACTAATTACAATAGCAGTGAGAAGGAGTACAAACGTTGGGTGGATGGAGAAGCAAACAACAGATACTAATGAGAGAAACAGCCCTGGGACTAACTGGGTTTCTATAGCTGGGGTGTGTTCATTAGTGCACAACGTAGCAAAACATTTTGCAATGAAAACAGCGTGATCTATTGGGCAACTGCAGGTAGGTTCCTACCCGTTTGATTTAGTTTGCTTCCGTTTGGTTCCTAGTGAATACCCCTGCGCTCTTCTCAATGTAACAGTTTCTCTGGAATCGAACTGGAACCAAGGTCGTATTCACTAGGCAAGAAACTGGAAGGTACTACCTGAACGTCAATTAAGAAACGTGCAATAAAAATTTCCGTTGCTAAATGTTTCAGCACGCCGTTCATGAATAAATACGAACCTGCTCTCTTCAAGAGTTTCTCTGGAACTGAAACCAGCTGTTTATTCCCATGTTTCCATCATCAATAATCAACTAAATGCATCTGCACACAAGCTTGATTCAATTTGGTTTGGGATACTAACTTGTTCTTATTCAACTAAAAATATTTTAATAATCGACTTGATTTAGGGGAAAGAGAACTGCTATTGGAATGTGCATTTTAGGGGTATTTCTATCAGTGTGCCTCTCGCCCCCAGACTTCAAAGTGCACATAGTTCCAAAGAATTAAGTTCAATGTCAACCCCCCCAAAGGGAAGCCACAAGGCGTGCGCTCATTCGGTACTAGCCAAACGCCACACCAACCATTCAGCAGTTCCTCACACCATTCTGCCTAGTGACAAAAGTATGAGGTAAGAGAATGAGGTCTGTTTCATAACGGGTTTATTTTTAATGGGATTGAGAGCTAGACCAACGTGTGGCAATTACAAGGCTGCAGAAGCAGCACAGTGCTGCCAGTGAGTGAGGCAGCAGTGCTTCGTCAGGGTCCTCAGGAAGGCATGAAGTACACTTTAATGGGCAAGGAACACGCTGCGGTGAGCACTTCTTATGAGGATTATGTCTTAGTGTGAATAACTACATAATATTCTGACTTACAGGGACAACCGGGGCTGCCTGCTGGATCCTGCCTGTGATACAACAGAAATGGGTCAGGGTTTCTTTACCATTTGCATTGCTAGTCTTACTGGGTAGGAAGGCTAAATCTATTCCTTAACTGGTAGGAAGGTGGGAACAGGGGGTTGGTTCTTTACCTTGGATACTGGATAACAGGGTAGGGGAGGTAGGTACGGGGGGAGGGGGTCTTTACCTTGGATACTGGATAACAGGGTAGGGGAGGTAGGTACGGGGGAGGGGATCTTTACCTTGGATACTGGATAACAGGGTAGGGGAGGTACGGGGGGAGGGGGTCTTTACCTTGGATACTGGATAACAGGGTAGGGGAGGAACGGGGGGAGGGGGTCTTTACCTTGGATACTGGATAACAGGGTAGGGGAGGTAGGTACGGGGGGAGGGGGTCTTTACCTTGGATACTGGATAACAGGGTAGGGGAGGTACGGGGGGAGGGAGTCTTTACCTTAGATACTGGATAACAGGGTAGGTAGGTACGGGGGGAGGGGGGCTTTACCTTGGATACTGGATAACAGGGTAGGTAGGTACGGGGGGAGGGGGTCTTTACCTTAGATACTGGATAACAGGGTAGGTAGGTATGGGGGGAGGGGGTCTTTACCTTGGATACTGGATAACAGGGTAGGGGCGGTAGGTACGGGGGGAGGGAGTCTTTACCTTGGATACTGGATAACAGGGTAGGGGAGGTACGGGGGGAGGGGGTCTTTACCTTAGATACTGGATAACAGGGTAGGTAGGTACGGGGGGGGAGGGGGTCTTTACCTTGGATACTGGATAACAGGGTAGGGGAGGTAGGTACGGGGGGAGGGGGTCTTTACCTTGGATACTGGATAACAGGGTAGGGGAGGTACGGGGGGAGGGGGTCTTTACCTTAGATACTGGATAACAGGGTAGGTAGGTACGGGGGGGGGGGGGGGGGTTCTTTACCTTGGATACTGGATAACAGGGTAGGTAGGTACGGGGAGGGGGTCTTTACCTTGAATACTGGATAACAGGGTAGGTAGGTACGGAGAGGGGGTCTTTACCTTGGATACTGGATAACAGGGTAGGTAGGTACGGGGAGGGGGTCTTTACCTTGGATACTGGATAACAGGGCAGGGGCGGTAGGTACGGGGGGAGGGGGTCTTTACCTTGGATACTGGATAACAGGGTAGGTAGGTACGGGGGGAGGGGGTCTTTACCTTAGATACTGGATAACAGGGTAGGTAGGTACGGGGGGAGGGGGTCTTTACCTTGGATACTGGATAACAGGGTAGGTAGGTACGGGGAGGGGGTCTTTACCTAGAATACTGGATAACAGGGTAGGTAGGTACGGGGAGGGGGTCTTTACCTTGGATACTGGATAACAGGGTAGGTAGGTACGGGGGGAGGGGGTCTTTACCTTGGATACTGGATAACAGGGCAGGGGCGGTAGGTACGGGGGGAGGGGGTCTTTGCCTTGGATACTGGATAACAGGGTAGGTAGGTACGGGGGGAGGGGGTCTTTACCTTAGATACTGGATAACAGGGTAGGTAGGTACGGGGGGAGGGGGTCTTTACCTTGGATACTGGATAACAGGGTAGGTAGGTACGGGGAGGGGGTCTTTACCTAGAATACTGGATAACAGGGTAGGTAGGTACGGGGAGGGGGTCTTTACCTTAGATACTGGATAACAGGGTAGGTAGGTACGGGGAGGGGGTCTTTACCTTAGATACTGGATAACAGGGTAGGTAGGTACGGGGGGAGGGGGTCTTTACCTTGGATACTGGATAACAGGGTAGGTAGGTACGGGGAGGGGGTCTTTACCTTGGATACTGGATAACAGGGTAGGTAGGTACGGGGAGGGGGTTCTTTACCTTAGATACTGGATAACAGGGTAGGTAGGTACGGGGGGAGGGGGTCTTTACCTTGGATACTGGATAACAGGGTAGGTAGGTACGGGGGGAGGGGGTCTTTACCTTGGATACTGGATAACAGGGTAGGGGAGGTAGGTATGGGGGGAGGGGATCTTTACCTTGGATACTGGATAACAGGGTAGGTAGGTACGGGGGGAGGGGGTCTTTACCTTGGATACTGGATAACAGGGTAGGTAGGTACGGGGGGAGGGGGTCTTTACCTTGGATACTGGATAACAGGGTAGGTAGGTACGGGGGGGGGGGGGGGGTCTTTACCTTGGATACTCTGAGCCTTTGCAGGGCTTTTTTCCTGAAGGGAAAGATCGGACCTCTGGGCCATGGTCCAACTTTCTCTTCATCTGCAAAACAAGAGGTGAAAGGAGAGAAAGGAGAAGAGATGTTAGGAGGCAGTAGAGCGAGACAGACACCACAGAGGTACACCCTCGTGTGCGTGCGCACGTTCCTCCGTTCTTGCACCCCTCTATAAGAAAATAATGACAGGGCCCAAAACTTTAAAAAAAACTCCCTGCAGCAACCTAGCATTTGGTGAAAGATGAGACCTGGCTCGAGTGTAAATGATAATTCCTGCCTCACTCTCCAGATTACTTCTCCTCAAAGACAGAAGATATGAGTCATCTCTGCCATTAACATTTGCAGGCTGTACTCCTGAGGAGAACGAAGCAGCGCCTCACTTTGAGAACAGGGAAAGAACGATTTTGTTGTTGAGTAACTGGTATTGCAAACAAACGCTGACTTGAATGCTTTTGAGGCTCACAGCAGGAAAGCACTGACTGTTTACTTCAGAAAATGATTTGAACACAACTGTCGTCCTTTTTGTGCACACGGCACAGATCCTCACAAGAATAAAACTAAATGCAGATAGTTCTCTTGCCTCGCCACGTGAACCAACCATTTCCACGTGAGCAAACGTACATTATGAGCAAGAAGCCGAAGGTTCCCAACTTATTCAGCCTATAGATAAAAAGACAAATAATTTTGAAGTTCCATTCATTCTCAATGCAGATGATGGAGCTGCATAACACAGGCTAGGCTGGCTCCAGCTGAGAGAAAGAACAGGGTGAGGTGTGGTAGAGGTTGGCTAAAACTGAAAGACATTATGATTTATTTTTTTATTAGGCTCCCCATTAGCCAACGCCAAATGAAAGGCAGGGCTGAGGTGTGGTAGTTATTTTTTTTAATTTTTTTTTACACTGATGAGCTTCACTCCAATAGGTTTGCATTCCATACTGAGAGCCTCTGACAGGCGTGGAGGATTCCAAAAAAGAGCGGGGGACGTGAACACACACTCACTGAAACAATCATTTGGGAGCAGCTATATGCTACAGGATGGGCAATGACTGCACCCTTCGCTAGAAAGAATACCTTGATTAGAATAGCTCGATTGGGTGGTTCAAGGGAAACAACACACACACACCACAACCTCTCCTGCCTCAGTGGGTGCATAGTTCGAGCCTGGATAATGAACATCATTGTACAGTGAGTCTCAAATTGATTTTTATGCACTTGGTGAATTGAATGCCCGGTTAGGAAGGAGCACTGGGGGGTTTCAAAAGACAAAGCCTCTTTCGTGTTGTGTTTGCTTTACTCCACTTTGGTAGTGTCTGTGACTGGTACATCATGACATAAACAGAGATTTAGCCTATTTTATATGGGACGTTCACCCAAATCGATGCAATGTCCACCACACACTGGACTATAATAACAGACCAAGAATACCTATTAACTATTCATATCACTGCACTCTGACCGTCGGGACTCACACATGCATGGAACACTAGCAAGATGCACTGAGAGACAGACAGAAACTACGCCAAGGACAAGTTCAGAATGCAAAATATTTAATTTGTTGCCAATTCTGGAGCCACAGAAAAATAGACAATATAGCCTAGCCTGCAATGTGGCTATAGAACTGCAATGAGGTCTGTATGGAGGGAGGCCTACTTTAAAAAATAAACTTTGCCTATACCTGGATAAAGTTTGACTGATAAACAATGATCGTTTAACTTCTACCCAACACCAGATTATTTGACAGCTGGGGATGTAGCCTAGTTGATTGGAGGACCAACCAACGATACTGATATCAAAGACTATTGATTATAGTTGAATTTCCACCAGATCATTTGGCACTGAGTGTGTGTGTGGTGGTCTAACTGAGCTGAGGGAAGTGGTTCTGGTTTCTCTTTCTTGTGAGGAGCTGGCTGGGTTTTGATTAGGGGCCCCGTAGTGGGATGGTTCACGGCGCGTTGACGAGACAGTCGGGTCAGATCAAGAAATGTTCAAATAAATGAAAGCCATCTCCCTGGGAGAGAGAGAGACAGGAGAGACAAATGAATCAGAATCATTGAGAAGAGATTTTGATGGGATGCACTGCAGAGAAGGCAATGAAAAGGGATTCTGGAAGAGAAATGGCAGATAAAAATTAAATAATTCTAGAATGACATTCCAAATGTTGGTGAAGAACAGAAGATTTATCATCAATGTGTTTTCCATCTAGTTGAAATGTTCTCTCTCAAGGAAGCGGTTGGGTTTTTATAAGATATTCTCTGCTTGTTAGGAGATTCATTCTCAACCCCAATCCCTTGTTCTCCAAGGAATGACCTCACTGCAATGGCAGTTCAAGTACTAGGGAGAGTTGGGGGGTGTGTGTGGGGTACAGGGGGTGGTGGCTGATGAGGGAATCTCCCAAGCGCAGGCGTTGAAAACACAGAGCGCAACCACCAGTCTCTTGTGTTTCAGCCGTGGGAAAAGGTAACCCAAGACGAGACGGAGAATGTTGTGTGTAGACAGCTACTAATCAGTCACTCTGTGTCTCACACCTCTGACCTGCCTAACTGTGAGAAGGAGGAGGAAGAGAGCTGGATAGAGAGATAAGGACATTTTGAAAAGCAGTGTGAGAGCGTGAGAGAGAATGAAAGCGAGAATGAAAGCGTACCTCATAAGATCTGAGGAAATCATTCTCTTATTATAAACTGGGTGGTGAATGAATGCCGATTGGCTGACAGCTGTGGGAAATCAGACCATATACCATGGGTATGACAAAACATGTATTTTTTACTGCTCTAAATACGTTAGTAACCAGTTTATAATAGACAAAAATTAAGATTTGCTCCCCGTCGGTCTGAAAAGACAGATAAACCAACTGTAATGTGTTATTACTCATTGGAATGTAGACCTTATGAAAATATTGCTAATTGGAATAATGTTCTCCATGCAGGCCACAGTTATTTAATTACCATGTCAAGCAGCCATGAAATCATTTCAAGATCTTCACTGGAGAAACAAATAGAATTGGGACATAACTAGAAAGAGATGGGGCACCCGTAACATCCATTTGCACAGAACATATAGCAAAGGGACCTATTGCTATAAAATAAATTAAAGTCAAACTGGATTTTCTATTAGGCTTTGAAAAAGCAGCCAGTCTCCCCCTCTGTGCCCGTGGGGGGTTAAAACAGACAATTCTTACAAGACAACACTGTGCACTACCTTCCCTACAGAGTAGAACAAGCTCCCTATAACAGCAGCTGAGTGGATGGCAGAGAAAGAGCATCTAGGCATGAAATTATACGACTCTGTAGAATAGCCGATTGAATGTGAGAGAATATGAAATGAGAGGAAGAGTCGGCGACTCACCGAGAATAATTTGCTACAACAGGAGCTCACAGTGAATGACAGAAAAATATAATTTGGGTATGAAATTATAGCCGCCTACTTGATACCTCTTGAAATGGAAATAATAAACAGAAAGGATTTAAAATATGATAATGAGCCTATCTGAATAGAGGTGGGAAACGCCTTGCCCGGCTGAACACAAACAGTCCACATTTTAATCCCACTAATTAAAAACCTGAAATGCATCCAAACCTCAGCAGCCCAGTCAATTTGACTAGCCGGCACTTTTCTCCTTGGATTTTGTGCAAATTATTTTGAAGTGATTACCCAATTTGTTTACATAATATGATCCACTATAAATCATCAACAGCTGCACGTTCCCTTTCGTAGTTTCGGGAGGACGTGCCGAAACTGTTTAACGGTAACCGATGGTGGACACGGACACAGGAGGTGTGGGACGTTCCGCTGCCCGGTAACAGACGTTATTCAGATTTTCCGGTGTGCTCAGTTCATACCGGTTGATTGCCTCTCATAGGGCTCGCTTTCCACACAGCCAAGATATTAAGCGGATCAGCAACCGCATTCGTCAATGTTATCCGCACTTGAAACCGTAATCGCTTTTAAGAGACGCTGTGATGTTGGTTGCAGCAAACGACTTGCGGTCTTTCAACCTCATCACCAAAGTATATGAAATATTCCACCACAATAAGCGTGCATTTCTGGATGACATACTATGAAGGATACAAATCTGTCATAAACTCTGTTTTGCCTTATACACAGCAGTCTGACACAGTGACCCATCATTTGTGCTTGAAGCCTCAAGGAAGTCTACAGTGTAAGGAATATAGTCTCTTCTTCAACAGGCAATTCAACAGATACAAATCAGATACCTGTAGGCTAACTATGCAGTGAGTCACTTGGCAACACAAGATGCCCACAACTGCATATGTAATAGCCTGATGCATAACACATAGGCAGACCAAGGAAAATATTTGGAATAGGAAACAGAATAGCTACAAGCTAACCTAAAAGCACTGATTAAAAATACAACATATTGCTCACTATAACCTGGAAATGGAGGTTATATTCTATGCGGAAATGGGAGGAAAATTCCATCCGCCATAAACACATCAAAAAACAAAGTATATAGTCCAATCATTCCTTCTGATGTTAGAGCACTCTATGCGGGTAAATAATGAAGCATTGTAGCCTATTGGTTAATATGCCGTGATGCAAAGGAACACACTGCTCACACGGTCAGTGTGACACGCAAGTGCAGTTAATTGATGGGCAGATAGACTGGGTCACCGCGTTTTAAACACCGGGCATAATCCATGGTAAAGGAATGAATGCTTATTGCTCAAATATTACAGTGGGAAAATGTGAAGCTACGACAGCAAACCTCACGTGTAATTATTATGCAATAGGCCTATGCATAAAACCCAATGTATTTCATAAGCAACATTTATTCTGTTGCCGACATCCCTGTACCCTGAATGTCATAACGAAAACCGATGTGCTCAGTATGAATCTCTGTCATTCTAAAATATTAATCAAATCGGCTATGATATGAGCCCCGCATCATTTCCCTGCTGTTCCCGTTCATCCTCTGCAGTGCCTGCCCATTCAATCTACTGATGTATACAGCGGCGCGTCATTTTCAGCCATTCGATTCGCAACTGGCAGAAAATTATTTCCCAGGCGCTCGGTCAATATGTCAATCATGCAACGATATGACAGCAAGATTGTGCGGCATGATGATGCATATAGACGTAGAAAGCCTACTCACTTTATAGAAAATCATCTTTAAAGTGCCGTAGAAACCCATGTTTGGTAATCCGGCTGTGGGTTCCTATTCCTTCACTGCGAATCGTTGAATCCCCAATATGTCAGAGTGGTAGAATCGCAGTGCAAAGGGGAGCAGGGCAGGGTGCTCGCGGGTAGATCCGTGACAATCTCTGATGTGGACATGCTCGAGCACGTCACCGAACGGGCGTGCGTGCTTGACGGTAGGTGTAGTAGATTTATCTGTATGGAATATAGCTCCGTCCGTGCCACACCGATTGATTTTTCTCAGTAACGATTCAAATACAGAACGATGAAGCTAGGCGGCTCTCACTACCGATTGCCCCACAGGACTGCACGAGCAAGGATAATGAGCAAGGAGAGAGGGATGATAAAAAAGGGGAAGTTGCAACTCGGGAGAAAGGGGAGGGCCATGCCCTCTTCAGAGCCTTTACAACGCTAGCTTCTGTGTAGAGCTCGGATTACATTTTCCCCGGCGGTGAGGAGCCGAATGGTGCAGTCCAACAATCAACAGTATGCGCAGCGCATCAATTATTGTTGCGAATACACAGCAGCCAGGCAGGAAAAGGGAGGGGAAATCACGGATGTGACTAGATGGCGTACAGCTACGACCGGAAGTGACTTTTCGTAGCAGGTTGAGAGAGGTGTTTCACTAACCTTAACCTAATTCTCCTAACCTGCCGTGTTAATTATTCCAACTTGCTGTGCAAATTCGTGTAAATTATCCTAACCTGCTATGAAAAAGTCACTTTCCGGTCATAGCTGTATACCACCTAGTCACCCCCCACCCCTCTCACTTGTTGCAGTCCACCCACACACCCCATGGTATGGCAGCAGTGGCACGCTAATGTTCTTTCCCCATCACTGGGCAGGAGGTATTTATCACAACTTGCTTTGAATAGGATATTCTGTATAATCAGTGCTCTGCTTAGGGCAGTCAGACACAAATTACACCCCGAAATGTGAGAAACTATATAAATATTAGAGGGAGAATGTGATATTGAATAAACAAAAAAAAAGTACTTTATTATGCATGGGCTGAAATATAAACGCATAACATTCATATATTATATTCCACACTTCATTTAGCCTGGGGATAAAGAGAAATCCATTATTCTCTAGTCGGCAGCGGTACACAATATGCACTTCAGGTGCAGGCACCTGATTTACACACGAAATGAACGCTAATTCCTTTTCAATATGGGCAAAAACAATGATGGGGCTTTGTTAACATAACTAGAACATAGGTGATGGCTTCACAACTGGGAAAGGGCTATCACATGCAAATTATACTGCTGTCGAGGGGAAATAAACAACTCTAAAACTACTGGTTTGGGTACAAAACAAAACAAAGTCACAGCTGAACAAACTAATAAATAATAATGGTTGAGGTGAATACACACACTTTATAGTATTTGTCACCACCGAGGTAAGAGGGATGATTTGCACAGGGCTATCCTGCTATCTGGTAAACAAATCCTGCACTGGCAGGTAGCCATCTCGGCAATTGTTATTCAAATAATGCCTTGTGTAGAAAATAAATAAACATGAAAAGCCCTTTCGTTTACGCTGATCAATTTGGACAAATGGGAAACTAGTCTGGGGATTTTGCATTAGGTCTGCAAACACCTGCAAGGTAAAAGCAATGAGCCTGCAGTCCTGCAATTCTCTGAACATGTTGAGACTTGTTCTCCATAGGGGCCGATTCACAAAAAAGCTGTTGCAGTGGCCATATTTCCTATTGAGAGTGTCATTGGCAACATGGGAGCTACGTTGTTTTATTATCTTGTTAGAACATCTCTTTAGACATCTGTCAGCACATTACTGGTGAAGGTTGATTAAAAAAAAAAAACTATCCATTTCCCTCTCATCAACACCTTGGAGATTCCCTGAAAACACACCACTTCGATTCAGCTACGACCAGAAGTTACTTTTTCATAGCAGGTTACGGGAACTTACGCAGCAGGTTAGGAGAATTAACGTAGCAGGTTAAGAGAATTAGGTTAAGGTTAAGAAACAGTTTTTTGTTATACTTTTGTTTTTATCCTGTGATTGTTGTGTAGTAAATATTTCTGGTTTTATTTTCATTGTTATTTATCAACGTTTTTTCCTGTGAAGCGCGTTGCATTCCTGTCTGAAATGTGCTATATAAATAAAGTTTGATTATGATTTGATTAGGGTTATCAAAAATACCCTAAACTGCTACGAAAAGTCACTTCCACGAGGGTTCCCGAGTGCACTGCAGTGCAAAAGGCGTCACTACAGACCCCGGTTTGATTCCAGGCTGTATCACAACCGGCCGTGATTGGGAGTCCCATAGGGCGACGGCCCAGCATCAGCCGGGTTAGGGTTTGGCTGGAGTAGGCCGTCACTGTAAATAAGAATTTGTTCTTAACTGACTTGTCAAGTTAAATAAAAACATCCCGTCGTAGATGTATTGAAGTGCTGTGTTTTTTTTAGGGAGTCTCCAACACCTTGAGTTCTTGCCCCTGTTCCACAGTCCACCTCCCTAACAGCCTCTGTATTAGTCAGTCAAGATGATAACCACACAGAGATAATGGAGGAGGATCACAGGAAGGCCCTGTTCACAGGTTACTGACTGGGAATCAGATTTACCAGCTCTAAAGGCCATTAAGACACTCGACACCTGTCATTATCCAATAATCTGGATTCAGGTTGGAAATCGGGGGTTTGGAGGGGAGAGGTGAGGAGAGGCACTTGTCGAATTGGTGAGACAAGAAAGAGAGGAGAGAAAATGTGCCAGTATCCCAAAACCATTTGAAGGAAATCGGAAAACTCATACAAGGCAGGCCATAGAGCAACTCCTTAGGAAAGCAAGCCACCTTGATAATCAGATGTTAGTTTAATAGAGATAGTAAACCATGTACACACACACACAGCTATTTATATTTTATGACAAGGACTTGCATGTATGATACAAACTACCTTTAAAGGGTACACTTGAGGCCTTTGAGAGAGGGGCCTCACTGCAGCCTCACCTGCTCCCCATGTAATCTAGTGTTGGAGGGGTTAAAGGTGGCAAGGTGCAGTATAACTAAGATGTCTGGAGCGCCCTGTGTGTGTGTGTGTGTGTGTGTGTCCCTTCTCCCTGCACTGAAATTCTTTCCTCGTTTGTTTTTGTTGCCACAGCAACACCAAGCAGCACACCGAGACGGTGTGTGTGTGTGTTGGGGCCTCTTGAGAACAAACCCCTCGCTGCCCAACTTTAACACAGTACGTTGGAATGCGTGGAACGTGAGAGCGGTGGCGCCCCAGCCTTTGAAGAGCCTGTGACCTCTGTTGCTCCCCTTCTGCCGCTCGGTAAAGCATTAACAGACAGCGGCGCTAGGCTCTTACCTCACAACACTTATCAAAACCTCTTAAAAACCCTCCCCACCCAGACATGGGGCTTACACAAATCAAATCAAAGTTTATTTGTCAAGTGCGCCGAATACAACAGGTGTAGACCTTACAGTGAAATTCTTTCTTACTTACAAAAAAAGGTGTTAGGTGACAATAGGTAAGTAAAGAAAGGCTATATACAGTAGCGAGGCTATAACAGTAGCGAGGCTACGCACAGACACCGTTTAGTCAGGCTGATTGAGGTAGTATATACACATGTAGATATTGTTAAAGTGAAAACGCATATATGATGAACAGAGAGTAGCAGTAGCATAAAAGAGGGGTTGGCGGGTGGGACACAATGCAGATAGCCCAGTTAGCCAATGTGCGGGAGCACTGGTTGGTCAGCCCAATTGAGGTAGTATGTACATGAATGTATCGTTAAAGTGACTATGCATATATGATAAACAGAGAGTAGCAGCAGTGTAAAAAGAGGGGTTGGGGAGGGGCACACAATGCAAATACTCCCGGTAACTATTTGGTTATCTGTTCAGGAGTCTTATGGCTTGGGGGTAAAAACTGTTGAGACGCCTTTTTGTGCTAGACTTGGCACTCCGGTACAGGTGTCCTCCGAAGTAAACTCATTTCAGACTGATATCTCAGCCTTGTCTGCGTTTTGTCTTCTCGTCCTTAAGTGATAGACCTCCGGGAGAGAGACGGACAGATCTCTTTCTCTATAGATATATCTAGATATAGATCTACCCATCTATCTATATATAGAGCGATATATAGAGACAGAGAGAGGAGCGAGAGCGAGAAGGATAATATATGATGAATGGTTCTCAGTGTTGGAATATATATTGGGAACTAGAATGGAGAATGTCGTAAAATTTCTATCTTGTAACAGCGCAGTGGTATGTCTGGAGGGCAAATGCAAATGCTCGATTCCCTTTATGTCTCTCCTCTCTCTCTCGTATGGGGCTTCCTACACAAACAGTAGGCTACAGCATGTGGATGTATGAATTTCTATGGCAGTGTTTCAGCCAACAGAATAGAAATTCGCTTATGAGTTCTTCAGGAAAAATTGAGCACCCATGACTGGTTTTTTTATGTACGTGATACTGCAGTATTTAAAAAAAGAAAAGGAACTGCAGAACTGATTTACGGAATTCATCATTCTTCATGAGGTTTCATTAAATAAAGGGTCAAAACTTAACCCTCTCTATAGGTGGATTAGATGGACTTGGACATTGAGCTTTTCAAAGGCAACAGATCGGTGGGAAAATACCCTGGCTCAAGCTATAGGAGAATGGCCTCCTTGATCAAATGTTTCAACGTGGGGCCTTGTTGAACTTGAAGCAGCAAATACGTCTTGGGCAGTGGTGCGTCGCTGAATAACCGCCGTGTCATTGTCCTGGCGGTGACAAAATAGGGGACCGTGGGCGGGGGGCCTTCGATCTCAATGGCCGCTCACCGAGAGAGCAATAGCAAGGGTGCAATTCCAACCAGACAGATGACATGCGATCGACGGACGACCACGGGGAGAGATGTGACAAATAGAACCTTGGACCATTGGTGCAGCATTCCATTCTGGGGATCATTATTCTGAATAATGACATCATCTGCCTGTGGCTGCTTGGGGCCATTAGCATAACAGCCTTTAGCCACCCACACAACTGCAACCCAAGAGTCCAGGCCTCTATTGGGGTCAGATCAACGAGGAAATTAAAGTGAGGAGGACTGACATCTCCTATTGTGACATCACGAGTGTTCCATGGGAAATGATATGGACAGAACAGAGGATAGAAGGGCAATGTCCATTACTGCCCATCACACGCTGTTAAGAGTCAAATAGTAACTTAACCTGGACCCAAGGTTGTTCTCAGGCTTAATATCTGGCTTCCTGAAAGTCTGGGAAGCCCATCGGAAATTCCAGAGACCAATAGTCTCCACTACAGTGAGTTTTGGAGAGGAGAAAGTGTATACAACTCTCTGCACTATGGAGAACAAAAGTTTAACTCCCCTTAGACAACCTACTGGCCAGGGTACGCACACACACACCCCCCCCCCCCCCCCCCCCCCAAGACACCAGGGGCGACCGGGTGTGCTATGGACCCGTGATAATAACACCATAAATTACTGTGACAAAACTAATCTGGAGCTTTATTAGTTGTTTATCCGCCATCAGGATCTAAAATTGGACTTTCTATTTCCCTGCTGAAAGCCATTGAAGGTCAGGCTTCACAATAACACCACAAGGCATTCCCACTTCCTGGAAGGAATACTTAATAAGTAAGTAAATAAGAAATCAAACCGCTGACTAAAGACTTTGATATTTTTCTGCCCCGGGGTTCAAGTGAGAAGAGAGACGTCGGACGTCACTGTGACATTTATCTAACCAACTGTGCCTCTCTTTGGATTACAACCGAGAGAAACGGAACTAAATCCCTGGCTGACAAAAAGGTCACCTGGATTATTTTCCTAATCAAAAGAAACCAGTGCTTTATCTATTAGCAGGAACCAGGTAGCAGGCTCGTGTTTAACTTCCAGCAGCATTGTAGGAAAAAGTATATCTGGGTGGTGGGCTCCTGCAGTTTATCAGTGGATGGGAGGCTAGAGGCTTCTTCCTGACCTCCCATCTGGAGCCTTCCCTTGTGGGGTTGGCCAGGCACGGCACCTCCCAGCTATGGAGGCCCAGCCAGATCTGAGAACAGCAACCATCGCTTACCTCGTATTTTCCCACGGACTACTGATATAGTGTATCACTGATCTGTGACCTGCCTTTAGAGAGGGACTTCAAATGAACATGGGGGAGGAGGAAGCTGTTGACCTTGTCGAGTAGAGCGAATAAATCAGACAGCAGGAAGTGTTGTGTCCTTTGTGGATGGGTTGAATTAACCCTTTGGCACTGAACTACAGCAAAGCCGACACGCACGCATACAGAGTTAGAAAGCCGAACACGAGTGCTCCCTCGGATTCTTCAAAGCCAGTCTTGACCTTTACCCATCGTCAATTAATAGAGATCTTCTGCTAGCTACGAACGGCGGCTATAAACAAGATCAGTCAGAGCATGACTTATGTACCAGACAGCCACGCAGGAAAACAATGTCAGGGGTTGATAATGTTTCTGGGCGCATTTATATAACATCGTTATATGATTTAGGTGCAGGCCTGTACCATGAACAGGGAACTTACTGACACTGCCACTCTAATAACGCAGTTAACGTGAATAATACCCCTATGTCCCATCCCTACTGTGTTGCGGTTTAGCATGTTTTGCATTTACCTCATCAATATTCCACATGGACATGAACACGGAGAGAAGAGGGTTACAGAACTGGCAGCCATAAGCCAGGTGAAACTTGGCCTGCGCGGGTGTCAACATTTACAGAGGAACGGATAAACCCCCTTTAATTATTCAAAAGTGCCACTCCACAGCCCAGATTAGGCAGAACGAGCCAAATTGCAAAAAAGCAGCGGTGGTTTGCTGGCTGTTGGCTCGGTGTCTGGATGAGCTAGTTGGAGAAGGAGGAGGAGGAGGAGTGTGAGGAGCCCAACTGTGTCTGGGTTACCTTTGACCTTCCTGGGTCTCTGGGTTCTGCCCAGTGCTCAATAGGGGACCATAGCTCCACCTCCCTTTTCACATATTTTTCAGATCTCAACCTCTCCTAACCACAGTCCCACAACACCCCACCTCTCCTATCCACAGTCCCACAACACCCCACCTCTCCCAACACAGGAACAGGCCTCTATGGGGAACTATTGCCCTCTCCTAATAGGATCAGAAAGAGCAGGCTATTCAATCCAGACCTCTGCAAATTACAGATATGAAGCAGGAAGCCAGACTCTGTTGCGCTCCATCTTTCTGTTGTCAACATGCGGGAATGGGGAAATAGGCATGTAAATTGGTCACCCCCCCACCACCAAGGCATTTACTTTAATTTGGAGAATAATTTATAAAGCCAGTATCTCGGCGTGTAGTAAAATGCCATGGGAGAATGCAGATGGGCTGGCCATGTCCATATTATCAAGCTTCAGCATCTCAATAAACGGTGACCTTTAAATGCAGAGTGGTGTGTGGGTGTGAAGCACTTTGCCAATATGTGGGACTGTTCATTGAGTTATGAATGCGTGGCCGTGGCTCTGTACATCCGGAGCGCACACAACACACACACACTGAGTATCTCCCACCCACGCTCGCGCTTCAGCAGATGTCACTTTCTCCTTTAAAAATAGCTCCAAATTACACCCCTGCTGCTCCCCTAACAATACCCAAGGACTAATAGGCATTCTCCTAGACCCTGCACTGGAAGGGGCAAGCCAGGGAAGAAGAGGAGGAGGAGGAAGAGGAGATGCCAGGGTAAAGGAATCTCACTAGAACACACAGCATGTTTCTCATGTACAGTTTTCTAGAAAAAGCCACAACTACACCATACCGGAGCCAACTCCATACTACAAAACATCCCTCTCAAAAAGAGAAGATACAGGGTCCGAACCGGAGCAAAATCTATTCTCTGAGATGTAATTGGAGTGGATGGAGCAGCTGGCAACTTTGGGTTTGGGATCTCAGAAAAGCTCGAGAGTGGGATAGTTTTCTCCAGAGCAGAGGAAAAAGAAAGACCTAGGACTCAAAAGCTGAGGCTAGTGGAGAAGACACGAAACTGAACGAGGACGGAGAAGCAATTTGGAGCAGAGGGTGAGGTAGCCGTTGTTTTTCACTTTGCGGTCTTTTTGAAGATTACGGCGTGATGAATCAGAAAGACAGGTGAGCCTGAAGGACGGTGTAACATGGAAGGAATGCAGGTGGAGGATCCAGGAACGTCTTGACGTGTTTAGCTGAGCTACGACCAGCAACAACAGCTCTTTGTACCAGAAAACCCATTGTACTTGCAGTCCGGAAACATTGCTACATTTCAATACCGCTGTTCTCCCATACTTGACAGTTTACCTACCCAATGTCCTAAATGCCATCTCCACAGCAACCAACTACAAATAGAGGAGTCAAAGTCAAACACATAAACAAGGGTCTCATGATAAGAAGGATAAGAAGGAGGTCAATATGAAAGAAGCGGCCATTTTTAACCTCTGTCCAATTACCAGAGACTCGGGGGACAACGCTTGATCTTGTTTAGATGTTGGCCATTGGCTTAGCCTTTGAAAAGTACAGGCTCTTTGTCTAAATGGAATTTGAGGAATTAGACTTATCTATAACAGGCTAACAGCAGGAGTGAGTGATAGTGTTGTGATGAGTCAGGTGGTAAAAATGCTGCCACACACACACACACACACACACACACACACACACACACACACACACACACACACACACACAGCCATGTCTTGTGTTCAAAGTGAGAGACATAAATGGAATTTGTTTTGGGTGGTTTGTCAGTGGAATGTGACTGACGCAACTCAACAGCAATGCAACCTGGTCCGAGTAGTTGAGGAATGCCCCTAACCACAGCCATGTTTGAAATATTCTCCTCCACTCCTGAGTATGCAAGTACAGTATATTAACATGACAGTGTATGCTTGTGTAAGGAAGCATGTGTGTGTGTTTGTCAGTCAGTCAGTGAGAGGGTATGTGTGTCGTGAGAGTTTATGCATGAATGCGTGTGTGTGTACTGTAGCTGAACCTGAAGCAGTAATCTGCTAGAGTGTGTGTACGTGTGAACGTTTGGTGGGTTTTAACACATGCTTCCTGATAGCAGAATCCTGCCGTCTTTCTGCATGACTGGCTGAGCCAGCAGTGGTGTGGAAGAGCATCCTCCCGTTCTGGGAACACACTCGTCACACTTCCTCGGTTAACCCGGTTAGCATCACCACACATGAACGCAGACACACACACACACACACTCGGTGGTCTGCCCTTCAGGTGCGTCGCTCCCTTACACAGTACGCAATCCTCCCTTTTTCCACACGTCTAAACAGACTCAAGTAGTCACCATATCTCCTGAGGAGAAGCTAGGTAGAACCCAAAAACATCTCTATGTTGAGAGCACCGGGGTCTGTATCCATGCTGCCTGTAGCCTAGCGGTTAGAGAGTTGAGTCAGCAACCGACGGGCAGACAGTTTGAATCACGGGTACGACAGAAAGAAATCTGTCGGGAAGTGAGCCGGTATTAAATCCTAGATGCCTTCACCTGCCTTTGTGCCCTTGCGCCCAGTGTGGAATCTCTCCAAAAGCGGTACGTATCTTTGGTAGGGGTTGGGTTTAAAGCAGAGGTCACATTTCTGACTGCCCAATAGTGACGTTAATCATATTTAGAGTGGCCGGCCAGACCTTGCAGGTCTTTCACCACCTCCACTATCCATCCTCTGCCCTGCAGCTGCAGTGCTACAGTATTACAGTACTACAGTCAGCTAACACTCTCCTAGAGTATTCTAGCCCAACACTACAGCTATAATATTACAGTACTACAGTCAGCTAACACTCTGCTAGAGTATTCCAGCCCAACACTACACTACAGCTATAATATTACAGTACTACAGTCAGCTAACACTCTGCTAGAGTATTCCAGCCCAACACTACACTACAGCTATAATATTACAGTACTACAGTCAGCTAACACTCTGCTAGAGTATTCCAGCCCAACACTACACTACAGCTATAATATTACAGTACTACAGTCAGCTAACACTCTGCTAGAGTATTCCAGCCCAACACTACAGCTATAATATTACAGTACTACAGTCAGCTAACACTCTGCTGGAGTATTCCAGCCCACCACTACAGCTATAATATTACAGTACTACAGTCAGCTAACACTCTGCTAGAGTATTCCAGCCCAACACTACAGCTATAATATTACAGTACTACAGTCAGCTAACACTCTGCTAGAGTATTCCAGCCCAACACTACAGCTATAATATTACAGTACTACAGTCAGCTAACACTCTGCTAGAGTATTCCAGCCCAACACTACACTACAGCTATAATATTACAGTACTACAGTCAGCTAACACTCTGCTAGAGTATTCCAGCCCAACACTACACTACAGCTATAATATTACAGTACTACAGTCAGCTAACACTCTGCTAGAGTATTCCAGCCCAACACTACACTACAGCTATAATATTACAGTACTACAGTCAGCTAACACTCTGCTAGAGTATTCCAGCCCAACACTACACTACAGCTATAATATTACAGTACTACAGTCAGCTAACACTCTGCTAGAGTATTCCAGCCCAACACTACAGCTATAATATTACAGTACTACAGTCAGCTAACACTCTGCTAGAGTATTCCAGCCCACCACTACAGCTATAATATTACAGTACTACAGTCAGCTAACACTCTGCTAGAGTATTCCAGCCCAACACTACACTACAGCTATAATATTACAGTACTACAGTCAGCTAACACTCTGCTAGAGTATTCCAGCCCAACACTACACTACAGCTATAATATTACAGTACTACAGTCAGCTAACACTCTGCTAGAGTATTCCAGCCCACCACTACAGCTATAATATTACAGTACTACAGTCAGCTAACACTCTCCTAGAGTATTCCAGCCCAACACTACACTACAGCTATAATATTACAGTACTACAGTCAGCTAACACTCTCCTAGAGTATTCCAGCCCAACACTACACTACAGCTATAATATTACAGTACTACAGTCAGCTAACACTCTGCTAGAGTATTCCAGCCCACTACACTACAGCTATAATATTACAGTACTACAGTCAGCTAACACTCTGCTAGAGTATTCCAGCCAACACTACACTACAGCTATAATATTACAGTACTACAGTCAGCTAACACTCTCCTAGAGTATTCCAGCCCGGCACTACAGCTATAATATTACAGTACTACAGTCAGCTAACACTCTCCTAGAGTATTCCAGCCCAACACTACACTACAGCTATAATATTACAGTACTACAGTCAGCTAACACTCTGCTAGAGTATTCCAGCCCGGCACTACAGCTATAATATTACAGTACTAAAGTCAGCTAACACTCTGCTAGAGTATTCCAGCCCGGCACTACAGCTATAATATTACAGTACTACAGTCAGCTAACACTCTGCTAGAGTATTCCAGCCCGCCAGTACACTACAGCTATAATATTACAGTACTACAGTCAGCTAACACTCTGCTAGAGTATTCCAGCCCGGCACTACAGCTATAATATTACAGTACTACAGTCAGCTAACACTCTGCTAGAGTATTCCAGCCCGGCACTACAGCTATAATATTACAGTACTACAGTCAGCTAACACGCTGCTAGAGTATTCCAGCCCAACACTACAGCTATAATATTACAGTACTACAGTCTCTATGCTCCAAACACTTACCCCTTTAATGGACAAATAATAGTGTGATAGTGTTTCAGTTTGGTTCAAATTGCCCAGAGACGGCTGTGTGGCTTCCAAAACTTTAATGGATTCATTTCATAAACAGATACATTTTACAAGCACAACAAACACTGGTCCATCGTTTAGGAGGCATGAGCTGAGGTGTGTGTGTGTGTGTGTGTGTGTGTGTGTGTGTGTGTGTGTGTGTGTGTGTGAGGGGGGTGACTTGCTTGACTCAACAGCCTGAGGCAAACAGAGTGCCACTAGGGGAGGAAGTGTGTGTAAACAGCAGCATTGACACGGCTCAATGGCCTGCCGTGTGTCATGGGACTCTCCTCATGTATCATGTTTAAGTCTACAGAGAGGAGAGGTTAGATTAGGGAGGACAGAAGGTCGCAGTGAACGCACAACATATTGGTTTAATATGAGGAAGCAGAAATAACACACAAGTGTGGGTACACAAATGTCTAGGTAAGTGTGTTGGTTGGGAAATAAACTCAGTCTCAGTAAATAAAATGGTTGAGCATTGTGTGTGTTTATACAGAAATGGTTGAGTAGGCTATATGTGCAGTGAAACAGTCTCCTTTCTTTGAGAGTAAGGCCGCTTGTATAGGAGAAGGGCAAGCGCTCTACAGTCCTATTAACCAACTGAACTGAGACAGTTGAGGGCAGGGATGGCTGGGAGGGAGGGATGGCTGGGAGGGAGGGATGGCTGGGAGGGAGGGATGGCTGGGAGGGAGGTTGAGATTGAGGCCTTGAGAGAGGTGAGGTGTCTTGCTGGGATTCAGAGTGCTGGATGTGAGAGTAGAGGGTCAGAGTTGGGGCTGTTACGGTGACTAGGCTTCTCCAAAACGGCATTCCTAATATTAAGAACATTGCTTCGCTTTACAACAGGATTATAGTAGGCTTGTCACGATACCAACATTTTACAAACACGATACCAGGCCAAGTATGACCATACCGATTTAGTATCGGGATACCAATGTGGGAAAATAAAAACATTTATCAGTGGCTTAGCATCCTGTTCGGCCCGGTTTGGTTTGTGAAATGATATAAAATGTGTGAAAATTCTGATAGAAAGACCAAAAAAAGGAACCTCCGGTAATATGGGTCATATTTTTAAAGTTTAGGTTAGAGAAGATTATTTTGCTGTAAAGCAACAAGCATGCCTGTCGCGAAGCAGTGCTCCATTTACCCTCTCTGACACTCAGAGGCTGCAGGACAGTCAACTTGCAAAGTCTACTCAGACTGGTCAGTGCGCTTGGTTATAACAGGCGATGAAATTATACAATTTCGAGCTTTATGAGCTGCTCCAATGTAATAAATGTACAAATCAGGGTCTGGATCCCGGCTCGCCATCACAGCTAAATTCTATTTTTTAAAAACTGATGGAGGAATAGACGCTTTGAAGAGAGAACGGAGAGAAGCAGGTGAGTGAAGGCTGGTAGGGGATGAGGCTGGCTGATCACAGCTGCCACACCTGATATGCGCATGAAAGTGAAGTGGATATTATTGGACAAGTGCAGACAAGAGACTGGGGGGCTGTTAACAATTTATAAACAAAATTGACTTTATAAACATTTTATAACGGTCGCCAGGAGGTCCTTGAGATCAGCAGGGCTGAAAACTCAGTAGTATCATATGTAACGGTACTATGGGGTTCTAAAATGTTGGTATCATGACGTTTTGGTACCTGGCTGGCATGAAAACGAAAAAAAGGAAAAGCGTCCTCCATTCGTTATTTAAGTGCACAGATGACATTTGTTTTCCCCCTGCCCCTGTTCAGTCCGGTGCAACTCATTTCACAAATATACTAACTAATATATGTAAATACAAGACTAAATGAAGAACAGTCTGATGCGTGACAATATCACTTGGGAATGCTGCCCAGCGTGTGCAGTAAGGCAAGAAACAGCGCCTGCCTTTTTTTTGTGCAGAGTTTTTCAAATCATAGTTGCCCACATGTAGCCTGGCCCATAGGCCTATATGTTTAGATAAGGTTTGTATCAACTAAAATGGCCAAATAACTCCAAACAGAACCTACAGAGCCTAGTGACACGCGTTCTTAGAGACCCAGTCACTGCGTAATCGCATGTGAAAACAGAGTTTTGACTGACCACTTCTGAAAAAGAGGATCCCAGCTTTCTCATGCTGCTATATCTATTTATTGCTAAAGTCCACAGCCATATGGCAGAGCCAGATCAGGACCTGACATCAGGACAACTCAGTGTGCTATTCTGTTCTTCTGAAATAGACCACATTTTCTTCATATCATGATTATTCACACCTGTAAAATAAATAAGGATGTGTCGGCTATATTACATGGACTTAGTGGACTGTTTGAAAATGTAGATGCTCCAAAAGGTGTGAATCAGTGACTTGTAGGCCAAGCGTGGGAAGCTACGGGATGCTAAACGGGTTTATGTTCATTAATGGTCACTTACCGTGAGACCAGCAGTTATTTGCATGACAATCACCTGCTGACAAAATTTTAGGACCGCTAGGTCAGAGTCAGTTCATTTGAGAGAGGGTAGATAGAGGGCCCTGCAGAATGTGTACAGTGTGTGTGTGTGTTGCACACATTGTGTACACAGACACACACACACACCTGTGAAGTCCTCTGAGACCAGATAGACCAGGGATGGGCAACTCCATTCCTCAGGGCCAGAGTGGTGACACCCTCCCCCACATCCCTGGCTGATTCAACTACACTGCATTCTAAACTGAAGACCAAGATTAGTTGAATATTGGAGTCAGGTGTGTTAACTGGGGCAAAACTGTGGCACCAATCAGCCCCCCCGAGGACTGGTGTTGCCCGTCCCTGAAATAGAGCAAGCAGCAAGAGGAAAGTGGCAGACTGCAGGGGAAAATATTAGTGATGTGTGTGTTAGTGGGAAAAGGGGACAAAGGGAGAGAGAGAGAGAAAGAGCATTGCTGACATGTCACCCAGGCAACAAAACCTAGCAGAGAGTTCTCTTATGACTATAAAAAGCCCTTGGCTATAGTCACCACAGCACAGATCGAGCACCACTCAGAGAAACCGGTTACTACCCACAGAGAGAGATAGAGATAGAGAGATAGAGAGAGAGAGAGAGAGAGAGAGAGAGAGAGAGAGAGAGAGAAACACTGGTTACTACCCATGGGCAGAGAGAGAGAGGAGGGAGCGCTAGATAGAGAAGAGAGGCCATGCTCCAACGCTCCATGCTGTCAGTCCTGCTTGGAGTCTAAGGGAAGCAGAGATTTGTGATTGGCAGGTAGAGAGACTGGAGTTAAACCTGAAGCAGAGGTAATGTGACCAGCCTGGTGGAGGTGAACACTGCCCTGAAATAGACACCGGTAAGGAGCAGACTGGAGATGCCAAGCAACATATGGGAGAGAGGAGAAACCTTGATAGTAGCTGCTACAGCTACTGTCAAGTAGCTACCAGTTAGTAAAGTCACAGATACTAGACCTTGACAGTAAGATGAAAACGACAAGAAAGAACGTTGAAGGATTGTTACACCCACAGAAACGTTGACTTGAAATGGAAATTCACATTCTAGCATAGTCTATTTCTATGGTTATTGCAACTGTCTCTGTTGGTGGTTCCCTCTTGCTTTCCAGAGCTGAAAGGGCAGACCAGACGTTAACAGTTACAAACCTGGGGTGTATTCAAAATGGCGCCCTATTCCCTATATAGTGCACTACTTTTGACCAGAGCCCTAGTTGAAAGTAGTGCACTATGACGCAGCCCTGGACTGAGACAGTGCAGAGGCAGACCCCAGCTGCTGCATGGGGAGAACCTCACATGCCTGTGTGGGGTCTGGATTTAGGATATCCTGTTGAAGAGGGCCAAGGGCTGAGGTGAAGAGGATTCTCCTCCCCTCTTCCTCTTTGTCACTCCCCCTCTCTCCTTTTTGTCAGCAGTGAAAAGGTCAGCGTTAGACAACCCCTTGCTATTCTCCCCCTCTCAGTTCCTCCTTTTAGTACAGCAGTGGAGAGACAACCATCTTGCTTTCCCTCCATTTCTTCTTGCAAGAAACTTTTACGTAGCTCATTAATTTCTTTGCACATCTCAATTTGGGAGAATAAATGCCGGCCCACCGGAAGGACATTTTTCCAATTAAGCCGCTTAGATAACTGCTGTGTTTTAATGTAGTTATCGGAAATTACACCGGGCACAACAGCGACTTTAATAATGTGTCTTTCATTATCATGAGGAAGGGGATGAGTTCTTTCTGTCCTTCAGAACAAGTTTCCAACTGGGCCTCAATTAATGCTGTAGATAAACACCAGAAAAACCTGTTTCTAACATTGAAAAAGTTAACAAGGCTGAAATTCTCATGCAGTTAATGCGGAGCATGAGTCAGCGTTTGAGTCAGAGTCTTGGTGGAGAAAGCGCTGGGACAGGGCTGGTTGGGTAGGCCTCGCAGGTCGAGAGGGGCTGCTGAAGGGCTCAGGAGGTGGGACAGGGCTGGTTGGGTAGGCCTCGCAGGTCGAGAGGGGCTGCTGAAGGGCTCAGGAGGTGGGACAGGGCTGGTTGGGTAGGCCTCGCAGGTCGAGAGGGGCTGCTGAAGGGCTCAGGAGGTGGGACAGGGCTGGTTGGGTAGGCCTCGCAGGTCGAGAGGGGCTGCTGAAGGGCTCAGGAGGTGGGACAGGGCTGGTTGGGTAGGCCTCGCAGGTCGAGAGGGACTGCTGAAGGGCTCAGGAGGTGGGACAAGGCTGGTTGGGTAGGCCTCGCAGGTCGAGAGGGGTTGCTGAAGGGCTCAGGTGGGACAGGGCTGGTTGGGTAGGCCTCGCAGGTCGAGAGGGGCTGCTGAAGGGGCTCAGGAGGTGGGACAGGGCTGGTTGGGTAGGCCTCGCAGGTCGAGAGGGGCTGCTGAAGGGGCTCAGGAGGTGGGACAGGGCTGGTTGGGTAGGCCTCGCAGGTCGAGAGGGGCTGCTGAAGGGCTCAGGAGGTGGGACAGGGCTGGTTGGGTAGGCCTCGCAGGCGAGAGGGGCTGCTGAAGGGCAGGTGGGACAGGGCTGGTTGGGTAGGCCTCGCAGGTCGGGGCTGCTGAAGGGCTCAGGAGGTGGGACAGGGCTGGTTGGGTAGGCCTCGCAGGTCGAGAGGGGCTGCTGAAGGGGCTCAGGAGGTGGGACAGGGCTGGTTGGGTAGGCCTCGCAGGTCGAGAGGGGCTGCTGAAGGGCTCAGGAGGTGGGACAAGGCTGGTTGGGTAGGCCTCGCAGGTCGAGAGGGGCTGCTGAAGGGGCTCAGGAGGTGGGACAGGGCTGGTTGGGTAGGCCTCGCAGGTCGAGAGGGGCTGCTGAAGGGCTCAGGAGGTGGGACAAGGCTGGTTGGGTAGGCCTCACAGGTCGAGAGGGGCTGCTGAAGGGCTCAGGAGGTGGGACAAGGCTGGTTGGGTAGGCCTCGCAGGTCGAGAGGGGCTGCTGAAGGGCTCAGGAGGTGGGACAGGGCTGGTTGGGTAGGCCTCGCAGGTCGAGAGGGGCTGCTGAAGGGCTCAGGAGGTGGGACAGGGCAGGTATGGTAGGCCTCGCAGGTCCAGAATGGCTGAACGAGGCCCTCAAGGACAAGCCTGAGGCGGGGAGGGCGGGGCTGCAGTGCGGCAAACAGGGCTACACAACAACCCCTTGTATTATTGAGAATGGCAATCTGCTGGTCATTATTTATACATGTGGGGCTGGTGGATACAGAAAGTTAAGTGCTCATGTATACTTAGAGGCCCATGGGGTTGATGAGCCACCTCACTCTCCTAAACGGCCACCCCTGTGGGAGAAGCAGTAATGATTCCACGTTAGTACACTTGATTTCATTCCGTCACCCCTACTGCCACCCCCTCCCCTTCTTTCAGCACTCAGTAGATAGTACATAGCGGTACTGTACACAGCCCACACAGCTCTCAGAAAGACTGCAGGAGAAGACCGCATCATCAGGAACACTCATACTCCCTCCATCTTGTGTTTATAAGTGTGTGTGTGTGCCTTTCTGTCTGGAGTGGTATTCAAACATCCAACCAGAGCCAAGCCCCTTGGCATTCTAATCAGTTGTTCATCTTTGACTTCTCCCATCTCTCCATTTTGGTCTTCTCTTCATTCTTTGCAGCGTTTTCCACAGGCTGCCCGTTTTGCTTGTCTTTTCACTCTGACAGCTCCCCTCAGTCCGTATTGTGCGGAGGCCATTTTGTTTTCAGAGTGGGGCTGTTGCTACGAGTCTGACGAACTTCAATAGCCGTCGTTATTCAAAGCTACTGCCTACGTCTTTGGGGAGAGGGACGGGAAGAGGGTGACGAATAAAGAAGTGAAACAAACAAACATCGAAGGATGTCCGTTGTTGAAAAACCGCTGAGCGGCTGGCAGTTAATTCACTCGTTTCATTGTTGTGGCGACCATTTTCTCACCTTGTCCTCAGAAAAATGTGACGGGACTGCAAACACTGAATACTGCTACGCCTTCTCCTTAGCCATTCATACTAGACTGCTGTAATCAGTGAGAATAATCAGCCTTTCAATCCAAGGTTACAATGTCAAGGATGCTGCATTGACTACGAACCTGGTCATAATTTGTAAAGTAATTTGCTATTCAACTTCATACGCACTATTGTATGCAGAAAATGTCAGGGTAGTAAGTGGGTACACAAACAGAGTTCTTTGAGCGTCATTCTCCTTTTTTGTAAGAATGTTTTTTGTTATTTAGTACAATGCAATCAATTCCATTGTGAAGAATTGACAATACCAGTCCTTTCACACACAATCTGTTATCAGGACAGGGCAAGAGACAGGAGGATCTGAGCAGCCCATCTTCCTTAGTGACTCTGGGGTTGAAAAGATGCAGCAACTCAATGGACGTTTTCTTTAAAAATCACACTAAGCGATTCCAGGGTTCAAATCCCTGCGTAAGATTGCCTCTGGGTTAGTTTGGTCACAGTGACCCAACAGCAACCAAGGACACAGAGGAACGTGTGACATGACCCAGCTAGGCCTGTGAGGGAAAGGAAGTCGGGAATGCGCGCTGACAGCTAGAGGACACAGCAAGCGTTCACGCCGACCGTGTCACCGCCACACTGCTGTAGTGACGTCGGGGCATGTCACAACACGTGTCATATCCTTCAGCTGTAGAATGGCTCAACGGGTTGCCCACCCTTTCCACAATCAAAATGTCAGCTACTCCGACCACGGCAAACCCTTCTTGGACCTTCCCCACTCTATACATTAATCATCGCTATTCAAAAAGCATGCCCAGTGCAGGTGTCTCACCCATTCCACGCTGAGGTGTAGGCTTGAACCCATTGCCAATAAAAGCCTTTTTGACAAAATATTTTAATATTATCTCCAGAACAGAAAAGCCATTTCAAAAACGACGGCGTCATAACGGAAACTAACGAACGGAGAACCAAAACAAGCAGTAATGTTAAGAGACTGTCTCTTTTGGTCTCTCCCCTTCCCTAAATCCCATGCTTTGCATTGATGAGATGGTCAGTGGAGCCTTTCCAGAACAGAGCTCTAAAAATAAAGCCTTTAAAAATGCTACTCCGTGTCACAGTGTATTCTCATCATGGTGGGGAGGCCAGGCCTCTGCTGAGAGGACCGTCTGTGTGGCAGAAATATCTTCAGGGCAACAACAACAAAAAATCTCCAGTTTCACTGTGGACAGTGTTGCTCTGTACTGATGTCATTTCATCTTCTCGCACTATGGTCCAGCTGTGAAGCGACCTTTGCTATGACCTCCAAAGGAGAAGGGCAGAACATTGTCCAGCAAGCTTTCAGTTCAAGCCATGCTCTGCAGTCCGCGCGCAGCTGTAATTCGTACGGATGTAGGGCATCACTACGAGTAAAAGCATTGCTTGTGCAGAGGGACTGAATAACAGAGATGCTGATGATATGTTGAGTGGTGGCGTGTTCCTAAATGCAGGGAAAGAGCATGCATTATGGGGCAAGAATTATTAGTCTGCCAGTGCTAGGGAGTCTGCTGCGTCGCTTCCCTTTCTCTGAAAACAACCAGCTGTTTTTTTCCTTCTCTCTCTCCCTCTATCGTCTCCACCCAAAGTAGCGCGTCTACCGTGAGTCTTGATAAATCATGTCAAATTCCAATTTGGTCTCTTAGCAGGGAAACGATTGCCTTTGGAACGTCTTTCAGTCAATTACAAAACGATTGAAGTTGTCAGGTCTATACAGAGCTCAGTTTTCCTTCGTTTGGTGCGAAACACAACATGACCCTTTCAACCTGCCTCTGATGGGAGAGTGAAGGGTTGCTGCGACAACTTACGTAAGGACATTTTTACAAGGCTCAATGACAGTGAGTTTTACTCCACTCTCCACCCTGCAGAAGTCAGAACATCCCTCCGCACCTCCTGAGCCAGCTGACCTCTGAGAATGAGATCTAGAGACGCTGCTGGAAACGGGGAAGGAGTGAGGTTGGTTGGACTAGCAGACGGAGTGTCTTGCCTCTCGTACCACAACAGCAGTACATTTTCCGAAGGAGGATTCTGAGGTTTTCCGGCTCTGGTGCCACACTCACTGCCTTCTTAGCGGTCGTGGTTACTGCTGCATTTCAAGACCAGCGGAACAGAGCCGGAGGGGGGCAACAGTCAGTCCTCTTTCTCAGGTAGAGAAAAAGCTAGAAAGATGATTAAAATCGTAGATAATTTCTAAGAGGGTAGTCACTCCCGTTATATCCTGGCCCCTATATTTCCTCTCCGCTCTCCACAGGGCTTTAGGTCTGAGGGTGAACAGACCTTGAGTTGGCGTTGACACTGCATTTGTTTTGCACACAGCACAATCAGAGTCAGAGTCCGCCCCTCGGCAGGTCGGACAGAACTACTAACGGGTGATCATTATCACACCAGTCAAAAAGACCAATCTGTTGCCTTTGGCACTAGTGCTGTTTAAGGATCAATACTCTCTGGAAAGGTCCAATACCACAGCCAGTCCATCTCAGCTTGCCTCCCCCTCAGGCTATGGAAACAATCAGGGCAAACAAGCTGGGGTCAAGAATGATGATTCTGACCTCTAACTCCTGGGGTATGACCTTTGATTTTTTAAGTCGTGCCCCCCTCGGTCCTTGACTTTTCATAAATAAGCATATATAACAAGCCGCCATTGTCAGAATCTTAATATCAAGAACAGAACCAGTTTTAGGAGGGCATGTCATTTTTAAAATTGGTTTACCCCCATTCCCCCTCCCGACAGTAGGGCCTGCTCCATTCCCCCTCCCGACAGTAGGGCCTGCTCCATTCCCCCTCTCGACAGTAGGGCCTGCTCCATTCCCCCTCCCGACAGTAGGGCCTGCTCCATTCCCCCTCCCGACAGTAGGGCCTGCTCCATTCCCCCTCCCGACAGTAGGGCCTGCTCCCTCCCCCCTCCCGACAGTAGGGCCTGCTCCCTCCCCCCTCCCGACAGTAGGGCCTGCTCCCGACAGTAGGGCCTGCTCCCTCCCCCCTCCCGACAGTAGGGCCTGCTCCCCCCCCTCCCGACAGTAGGGCCTGCTCCCTCCCCCCTCCCGACAGTAGGGCCTGCTCCCTTCCTTCTCCCGACAGTAGGGCCTGCTCCCTTCCTTCTCCCGACAGTAGGGCCTGCTCCCTTCCTTCTCCCAACAGTAGGGCCTGCTCCCTTCCTTCTCCCAACAGTAGGGCCTGCTCCCTTCCTTCTCCCAACAGTAGGGCCTGCTCCCTTCCTTCTCCCAACAGTAGGGCCTGCTCCCTTCCTTCTCCCAACAGTAGGGCCTGCTCCCTTCCTTCTCCCAACAGTAGGGCCTGCTCCATTCCTTCTCCCAACAGTAGGGCCTGCTCCATTCCTTCTCCCAACAGTAGGGCCTGCTCCCTTCCTTCTCCCAACAGTAGGGCCTGCTCCCTTCCTTCTCCCAACAGTAGGGCCTGCTCCATTCCTTCTCCCAACAGTAGGGCCTGCTCCATTCCTTCTCCCAACAGTAGGGCCTACTCCATTCCTTCTCCCAACAGTAGGGCCTGCTCCACTCCTTCTCCTGACAGTTGAAAGTGCAGTGCCCAGCTGATAATCACTCCAATAATTGCTTCGAAACTGAACCTAAACTAACCCAAAACTAATTTCACACATAACAGAGGAAATAAATGAAGCAAAGTATGAAGGGGAGAAAAGGGGGAGAATGGGTGAGTTGAGCAGCGAGTGGAAGCGAACGAGGCATAATTATGTAATCACCCATTGAAGAACAGTGCGGACCATTCTATTGTATTAATCCAGTCTAATTATAGGCCTAATCTCAAAATGGTATGTACCCTATATCAGTTCATCCAATCAAAGCAGTGTTATCGGTCTACTCTGGCCTCCTTGGAGTAGGCTACACAGGGAGAGTGTGCGTAATTGTACACGCTGAACGGCTTTCAATATCTGGGAAAATATCCACATCGGCATTAGGTGCGAATGTGGTGATGAGGCTTGTGGAACCTCACATTGGCAAGGGGAGCAATGTCACCACAGACATTTTCTTAACTTCACTGTCACTGGCGTACAAGTTGCTTGAAAAGAAAACCAGTCTGGCCGGCACCATGAACAAAGTGAAACAGGAGCTCCCTCACTATGGAAAATAAGGCACCTGCACAGCCGCTGTGGTACAAATGTCAACGGGACACAATAAAAGGAGAAAAAGCGGAGACTATTCCGCACTGAAACCAAACAAAGGTATATTCTGGAGAGGCAACTGAAGGAGACAGCCAGCCTGTGGGTTGTTTGATCAATAGGACTCAAGGTCACAAAAGTAAGACTCGTGTGGTATTTACATATTTATTTGCAGGAAACCATTTGAGTTTCTTGTGACTTTTGCTTGCCACTGCTTTCTAAACAATGATCTGAACAGAACGGTGCTGTACTGCTGCCTGTACAGTGGAGCTCAACATCAAAGTGACAGGCATATGACCATATGGCACAGCTATTTGCATAATAGGCCAACTCTAGCTGTGATTGGTTGACGCACCAGTCTGTGTAGAGTCCAGGCCTGGACAAGACTGACATTCTACATTCTATGAATGTACATTAAAAAAAATCGTATGTATTTGCTCTTTGGTCACAAAATTTGAAGTGAAAATAATTGAGTCATATTCTGAGGGTGGATATGAACATATTTTAATAAGATGGTGCTAAATCTGTGTCAGTAGCCCTCTTCAGTCTGCCGAGGAACTAACAGGTGATCATTATCATATCAGTCAAATAGACCCAATCTGTTGCTTTTAGCACATTCAACAGTGCCGTTTAAGGATCAATACTCTCTGGACAGGTCCAATAGCAGCAAGCAGTAATACCACAGCCAGTCCATCTCTGCTTGCTTCCCTCCTCAGGCTGTGGAAACAACCAGGGCAAGCAAGCTGGGCTCAGAATCATCATCCTTGACCTCTATAACTCCTGGGGTATGACCTTTGATGTCACAAAGACCTCACAATGGCTGCCATGTGCCTAATGGCTTAATCCCCAGAGACCATCTGCTTGCTGCAGACCCGACCCTGCTTGAGGAGGGTCTGTGAGGGAGAGGAAAGGGCCAAGGCAAGCATGCTCTGCTTCAGCTCCTGGGTGGCACCCTGTTCCCTATATAGTGCGCTACTTTTGACCAGGGCCCATGGGGAATAGGATGCCATTTGGGACAAATCCTCTGTCTGCCTGGTCGCCTCTGGAGGCAGCTGTATTGTAATGAATCAGGCAGAGGTCCGGGACAAGCGGCACTGTCACAAGGACCGCCCGGCATCGCTGGAAACAAGGACCCCCTTCTCAGCGGCCAGCCCCAGGCATGAACTTGGCAGATTAGCCATTCAGGAAACAAATAAGGCCTCCACACAGACGGCCCCCCCTGAAATGAACAAAAACAATCCACCGCCCGGGACCGGAGACAAGGAAGCGCCTTGGAAAGAAACAGATTTTTTTTCTCTAAAGCCTTTTGTCTGAGGGAGTGAAAAACCCTCTGCCTGCCATCTTGTTGTTGTCCTCTTCCACTCTCTAATAAGAAATAGGAAACATACTCTTGGTGCAGTAGTTCAGCCACACTGCAGTATAGACATCTTCGTGGAGTTCATTTATGTGCTACTGGCCTCTATCTTGCTCTCTGTCCGTCAAAAGGTGGTTAAGACCCAAAGGAGGAAATCAAAGCTCAAGAATAGCAGAGGCACGCTATTAGGTTTCTAGTAGGGAGAGCAAACTGCTTTGATCAAACTGACTGGCCCCTGTTGTCACTGTAACTTTACTGTCTTGACCCTGTTCTGTTGGGGAAACATAAAGTTCTACTCGCCCACCTCTGGCGCTGGGATTCAGCCAGTGGGGGTTTATCTCTTAGGGAGAGGCTGGGTCAGGGGAACTGACTATGTTTACTTGCTAGGGAGGCCAGATGCATGGCCCTGGGAGGTTGGATCATTCCACGATGCTGGTTATCATAGATATTAAATTCCACGAGCCAAGGTCTTTGGGAGTTTGAGAGGCCAGGCTAGGCGAGTGGCCGATCTGCTCCCTATGTGTCATCTCGCTCCCCGGGCCTGTTACGAGGGATGGGCGGGGGCGGCAGCCACAGGCGAGACCCCACCACCCTCCCTCCATCTATCTGTAAACGGTTGCCTGGCAACACTGACGGAGCGCTCTGGGCTGGCCTCCGGGCTGCAGTGAGTTAGCTGCAGCTCCAGAATGAGGATGAGGGGGGCTCGTCTTGTTTGCTGTCAGAGACCCAGTCCAGTCCGGGCAATGGCCGCAGGTCTTGAACCTTTCAGTAATGAATTCTGCTAATGAAGTCCTCTTTCACAGCATCACTGTAATTCAGAGGCCCCCGGTCTGTCATACAGGAAGACGGGCACTGATTACTTTGGCAAATCAACAACACCAAATCCAATAGGGGTAAAGGGTTCGTTGGAGGGAGAATCAAGGTTGTAAAAAAGAGAAAAAAAGAAAGCTGAACAGAGCAACAGCGACAGCTACACAACTACATTTTCAGATGTTCCGCTTAACTGATTTGCAGTGATGCCACGCTTATTAGCCCAATCATTCACTTCCCTTCAGCTAACAAAGCCACGGACAAGTGACCGGGCTGTAGTCAGCGTTCAGAGCCCCATCCCGCTGAGGTGGAAATACCTCTGATACACTTTAGAGGCAACAGCCAACCTTTAGAGTTTCTCCCTCCTCTTCCCCTCCCTGGTCTACGGTCTGCCATCTGTCTCTGATTCAGACCATGATAATGTAGGTTAATTATTATGCAGGAGAGAGAAGTCATACTCTACCAAGAGGCAAGCTCCACAGCAGCCCGGTCCATGAAGTAGCCACATCAACTGCTCTGACTAGATCACCTGCATAGTGGTAAGGAGAAGGGAAGCCTAGACTACATGGAAACTGCTTCTTACATGGTATGAAGGGAGAACTAGCGAAAAGAACATATGCAGTAAAAGACAGCCTATATATGCAGTAAAGGACAGCCTATATATGCAGTAAAAGACAGCCTATATATGCAGTAAAAGACAGCCTATATATGCAGTAAAGGACAGCCTATATATGCAGTAAAAGACAGCCTATATATGCAGTAAAAGACAGCCTATATATGCAGTAAAGGACAGCCTATATATGCAGTAAAGGACAGCCTATATATGCAGTAAAGGACAGCCTATATATGCAGTAAAGGACAACCTATATATGCAGTAAAGGACAGCCTATATATGCAATAAAGGACAGCCTATATATGCAGTAAAGGACAGCCTATATATGCAGTAAAGGACAGCCTATATATGCAGTAAAGGACAGCCTATATATGCAGTAAAGGACAGCCTATATATGCGGTAAAGGACAGCCTATATATGGAGTAAAGGACAGCCTATATACGTAGTAAAGGACAGCCTATATACACAGTAAAGGACAGCCTATATATGCAGTAAAGGATAGCCTACATGACAATGTGTGTGTGTGTGTATATACAGTTGAAGTCGGAAGTTTACATACACTTAGATTGGAGTCATTAAAACGCATTCCTCAACCACACCACAAGTTTCTTGTTAACAAACTATAGTTTTGGCAAGTCGGTTAGGACATCTACTTTGTGCATGACAAGTCATTCTTCCAACAATTGTTAACAGACAGATTATTTCACTTATAATTCACTGTATCACAATTCCAGTGGGTCAGAAGTTTAAATACACTAAGATGACTGCGCCTTAAAACAGCTTGGAAAATTCCAGAAAATGATGTCATGGCTTTAGAAGCTTCTGATAGGCTAATTGACATAATTTGCGTCAATGCTACCAAATACTAATTGAGTGTATGTAAACTTCTGACCCGCTGGGAATGTGATGAAAGAAATAAAAACTGAAATAAATCATTCTCTATACTATTATTCTGACATTTCACATTCTTAAAATAAAGTGGTGATCCTAACTGACCTAAAACAGGGCATTTTTACTACGATTAAATGTCAGAAATTGTGAAAAACTGAGTTTAAATGTATTTGGCTAAGGTGTATGTAAACTTCCGACTTCAACTATAAATGACAGTAAAGGACAGGCTGTAAATGACAGTAAAGGACAGGCTATAAATGACAGTAAAGGACAGGCTATAAATGACAGTAAAGGACAGCCTATACAGTGCCTTGCGAAAGTATTCGGCCCCCTTGAACTTTGCGACGTTTTGCCACATTTCAGGCTTCAAACATAAAGATATAAAACTGTATTTTTTTGTGAAGAATCAACAACAAGTGGGACACAATCATGAAGTGGAACGACATTTATTGGATATTTCAAACTTTTTTAACAAATCAAAAACTGAAAAATTGGGCGTGCAAAATTATTCAGCCCCCTTAAGTTAATACTTTGTAGCGCCACCTTTTGCTGCGATTACAGCTGTAAGTCGCTTGGGGTATGTCTCTATCAGTTTTTCACATCGAGAGACTGAATTTTTTTCCCATTCCTCCTTGCAAAACAGCTCGAGCTCAGTGAGGTTGGATGGAGAGCATTTGTGAACAGCAGTTTTCAGTTCTTTCCACAGATTCTCGATTGGATTCAGGTCTGGACTTTGACTTGGCCATTCTAACACCTGGATATGTTTATTTTTGAACCATTCCATTGTAGATTTTGCTTTATGTTTTGGATCATTGTCTTGTTGGAAGACAAATCTCCGTCCCAGTCTCAGGTCTTTTGCAGACTCCATCAGGTTTTCTTCCAGAATGGTCCTGTATTTGGCTCCATCCATCTTCCCATCAATTTTAACCATCTTCCCTGTCCCTGCTGAAGAAAAGCAGGCCCAAACCATGATGCTGCCACCACGTTTGACAGTGGGGATGGTGTGTTCAGCTGTGTTGCTTTTACGCCAAACATAACGTTTTGCATTGTTGCCAAAAAGTTCGATTTTGGTTTCATCTGACCAGAGCACCTTCTTCCACATGTTTGGTGTGTCTCCCAGGTGGCTTGTGGCAAACTTTAAACAACACTTTTTATGGATATCTTTAAGAAATGGCTTTCTTCTTGCCACTCTTCCATAAAGGCCAGATTTGTGCAATATACGACTGATTGTTGTCCTATGGACAGAGTCTCCCACCTCAGCTGTAGATCTCTGCAGTTCATCCAGAGTGATCAAGGGCCTCTTGGCTGCATCTCTGATCAGTCTTCTCCTTGCATGAGCTGAAAGTTTAGAGGGACGGCCAGGTCTTGGTAGATTTGCAGTGGTCTGATACTCCTTCCATTTCAATATTATCGCTTGCACAGTGCTCCTTTGGATGTTTAAAGCTTGGGAAATCTTTTTGTATCCAAATCCGGCTTGAAACTTCTTCACAACAGTATCTCGGACCTGCCTGGTGTGTTCCTTGTTCTTCATGATGCTCTCTGCGCTTTTGAGACTATCACAGTGCAGGTGCATTTATACGGAGACTTGATTACAAACAGGTGGATTGTATTTATCATCATTAGTCATTTAGGTCAACATTGGATCATTCAGAGATCCTCACTGAACTTCTGGAGAGAGTTTGCTGCACTGAAAGTAAAGGGGCTGAATAATTTTGCACGCCCAATTTTTCAGTTTTTGATTTGTTAAAAAAGTTTGAAATATCCAATAAATGTTCCACTTCATGATTGCGTCCCACTTGTTGTTGATTCTTCACAAAAAAATACAGTTTTATATCTTTATGTTTGAAGCCTGAAATGTGGCAAAAGGTCGCAAAGTTCAAGGGGGCCGAATACTTTCGCAAGGCACTGTATATGCAGTAAAAGACAGCCTATATATGCAGTAAAAGACAGCCTATATATGCAGTAAAAGACAGCCTATATATGCAGTAAAAGACAGCCTATATATGCAGTAAAAGACAGCCTATATATGCAGTAAAAGACAGCCTATATATGCAGTAAAGGACAGCCTATATATGCAGTAAAAGACAGCCTATATATGCAGTAAAGGCAGCCTATATATGCAGTAAAGGACAGCCTATATATGCAGTAAAGGACAGCCTATATATGCAGTAAAGGACAGCCTATATATGCAGTAAAGGACAGCCTATATATGCAGTAAAGGACAGCCTATATATGCGGTAAAGGACAGCCTATATATGCGGTAAAGGACAGCCTATATATGGAGTAAAGGACAGCCTATATACGTAGTAAAGGACAGCCTATATATGCAGTAAAGGACAGCCTATATATGAGAGTGGGTGGTGGTGAATGGGTAAATGAAGGGGAGGGCTTCCAGTGCCAGTAATGAGTGAAGAGACCAATGATTGAGGGACGGGGGCAGGACTGTGACACTAAAATGGTGGGGGAGTCCAGGTAGTCCCTTCGTCTCCGTTTTCTTCCATTTAGCGCTGAATAAGCATGACCCAAGATGAGAAGGGATAGGGACAGCCTCCTCCTCGTTAGGGATGGGAGACAAGTGAGCCGCTGTCAGGGATTCCCCCTCTAGGACAAGGGTCTGTTTGTAAGAAGGCTCACATTCCAGGATGTAAAAGGGTAAACAGAGGGTAGGGGGTTGGACCTCATCAACCCCCGATTCCACTCCATCAATCCCTGACACCTGGCTGGGCATCTCTGCTTGCAGCAGTCCGGGCGGGCACTGCAGTCTGCAGCAAATTAACCACACCATGGTGGGGCCTAGAAACAATGTACAAAAACAACAGCACCGTATTTATGCTCATTAATGTCTCTGACGGACGGAGAAGAGGGGAGGGTGGGGAAGAGGGGGGTGGAGTGGAGATCATTTGGGCTACCAGGAAAAAAGTGCTGAGAATCAAAAAGCTGACCATGCAAATAATAAACATATTATGTAAAAGGCCTTTGTGGTAGGGATAGCTTTAAGGTAACATTTGCCTTGACTCTGGGTGCTAATGAACCTTAGTGGGAGGAAGAGGAGAGGAGAGCTTTTAGCTTTTTAAAGGGCCTGTCAGGATCGGCCGTGAAGCCTGAAACAATTCCAAAGCATCTTTACAGAGGAGCCGAAAAAATAACTCTCCAGAGGATATGTGGAAAGGCGGCCCACTTTTAATTAAAACGCGCTCCCAGCGAACGCTTTCATGCACCAAACTCCTCGAAGAAGTCCCACGTATTAATTTCTCCCCTTTTTAAAAACGACTTGAAGGGGGTACTTTATTTTAGGTCCCCGCATGACCCACATGACTACACTCCCTAACCCCCTCTGTTTGGGACACACTTTCAGGAAGTAAGATCCTGGTCCTATTAGGAGAAGTAGCTCCAGGGTTCTGCTACCCTCTCATGTGAGAGCAAAGATAGACTTGTAAGACTTGGCCGTTGAAAAACCCCCAACGTGGAACAGAAACAGAAGTTAAAACATTAAGTCCCTACGGAGCTAATAAAGTTTCAATTGGCCTCTTTCCCCTTATACCTTCCATCAATCAGAGGCTTTCAAATGTTTTATTCACAAGTGATCATGGCAAAACTGATAATACTTGAGCTCTGCAGACCCCTTCCAAGGGAGGCCATTTTAACAAGCTCTCGTCTTCCATTGATGACAGGAGAACTGCTATAAGTGTAAGCAAGCAGCAGTTATAGGCAGCACTGCAGCAAACTGACACCCCCGTTGGCAGCCCTCACCGGTCTCTTTCCAAACATTGCCCCCACAACAAAGGAGAGAAAATATTCCACACACACACACACACACACCTGCGTTTGATGTGGGGATGGCTTCGCCCAAGGTCGGTTTACTGTTCTGAGCCCGTGTGCGCACGTTGTGTGTGTGCGCACGTTGTGTGTAGGTGTGTGTGTTCGAGGGCTTCCTGTTTGTTCTGCCAGCCTGCCACCTGAGAAAGTGTGATGCAGGCCCGCCTCCATCTACCAGCTCCTGTCTGGGGAATAGACTTTGGAGAGGCCCGCCTCCTGCCTGCCACACTGAAACAAAGCAGTAACACAGGGACACCAGATTCATCAAAAGGGCAAAAGGATTGTGTGTGTTGTATTCTGGAGGGGGGACTCGTCTTATTACAGTTGACACAACAAGCCTCAGAGAGGGGCTGATGGGAGAGGACATACCACTCAGGTACATAGTGTGTGTACCTTGGTATTGGCCTAGGGTGATTGTGTACACACACATACACACACACGATATTCAGGAGAGAGAACAAGAAACCCTTTCAATTACCAGTACTGCAGAACACACAATGGGTACAGGACCTGGTCACACAAAGGTATAAGGTGACCTGGAGCTAAAATGAATGGAAAGACAAACTAATAGAGAAATCTCTTCATTGTGTTACCTTGTTTTCCTGTAGAGAAAACCGTAACTAACTTGTCCCTCAATGCACTTTGTCCTGTACAATTTGCTGCTTGTATTACCAAATATAAATAACAGGGCTCTGTGACGCCTCTTCACACTGTAGTAAATGACCTGGGGACGTGAGGCCGACTCAGCAGGTGCTGCTCCACAGCCGGTCTGAGACCCAGCAGCACAAGCTGGCCACCATGCTCTCCGCTTGCTTACCCACAGGGGGCTCCGGCTCTCCCACACTCAAATTAAAGAGGGCAGTCGGGCCACATCAGCACTTTCTCTTTTCCCTCCCTCCCTCCGTCCGTCTGTCTCGGCTGCTGTGTTGGGACAGGTAGGAGGTAGCCATACCCAGAGAGACAGTGGTGGTGTCCATAGAAATGGAATTACTAGAATGGGGATTCCTTATTCAAGTTAATGTACTGTGCTAGGTAGTAATTATATTTCTTTGGTGGTGGTGGTGCCCAGCCCATGTGAGCAGCCTGAGCCTTCGAGCAACAACTCTGCTCAACCAGGACCAATTCCCCTCTCCCCTATCTCCTCTCTCCTCAGTGGAGAATGAAAAGCTACCCACAGGCAAGAAGACGAGTGATTAAAAATCTAATAGTTCTCCTCTCAGCTAAATGATTTGTGGTCTTGTCGCCTCTTGGTTTTGTTTACATGTGTCAAAGTAATCCTCGGCACGGAAATAACGAGCTGGATAGAAGGGGGAGGCCAGATTTAACAAAGTTAGAAACCACAGATGGCCAGCGTCTCACTTATGACTCATCCTTCTCATTAAGCGCTGGTTGGTGACAGTTCAGGCAGCTTTGGATGGTGCACTACGGTGAAAGGAAAAGCCTGGTTCCTTCCCCCCCAGTGTTTGCCTGTTTCGAGGACTCGTGCCTACTTGCAATGGACACCAACTGAGAAGGACCATTATCCCAGTCCATGGAGTGTGAAGTTAGCAAAATATACTACAAATATACAAGTATACTAAAGTCCAGAGGGCAAAATGTGAAGTCTGTCCTCAAAATGGCTGACATATTTCACAGGGGTAATGGTAAACAAGTAGTGGCCTGGCGTAATGAAGGGAGTAATGAGGCCCTGCTAATCACATCAGCAGTCCAGTAGTCTGTCGAACAGGAGGCCTGCTGACGCTGCTGGGACCGGGACAGGGTGGGCGGAGAATCAAATGTAGCCATGGAGTCCCTGCTCATTATCATCCATCACGCTAACACAATAGAACACGCCGAGGCTCACACAACTGGGGCATCAGAGATGTATTAAAACCCCCGTATTCAAAACAATGCTATCTGGCCCAGGCTGTATCTGAAGCTGAGAGGGAAGACAGGATACACCAGCTCGCCTAGTCGGCGAATGCTGTTGTTGAGATCCACCTGGGGTACTTATGGAGTGTGTCGGGGGGGGGGGCGTACCATTGATTTTCCATTATGTATTAGTAAATTAATCCCTACAACGTGCTCCCTCTATCCTCAGCGGAAGACTTGATATCGATTGCGGTGTTATATCGCCGTTAAGGAGAGGGGCTGCGTTGCTAATCAAAATCTAAGTTCTGCTGGGAATAGTGTCGGTGTAATATGTCCTTCTGGGCCATGCAAAACAAACCCTGGATAAACTGCTGGGGGGGATTCGGTGGGGAATTTCGTAGCGTCCAAAAAATGTGCCCTTGCATTTTGTTTGGGTTCATTCGACTGTCTGGTATGGCCGTTGTCCAAGTATTTCTCAAAGACAAATACTGTAAATTCTCCCAGATACCAGCTCATTTCATTCAAAGATAAACGCATTCTAAATTCCACACTGTGGTTTGGGGCTTATAGTCATTATTCTACCATCGTCACGAAAACAGTTCCCTCATCAGTCATGTTCTAAACACATCCCGTCCACAAGGACTGGAATCTCATTAGGGTTCTGGAACCCCCATGACACTCAGCAACTGATCCAAGAACAGATGTCGTACTTCGCCGTCTTGGCTGTTCTGTTGCTGCTAGCGTCCATTTCTCTGGGTTTGTCGGGAGAGGAGCAGCATTCTGGACATGGATGGGGGTACAGCTACACAGCACCTTTCAGTTCAGTCAAGGGGTGGTCCAAAATGGCACCCTATT
This sequence comes from Oncorhynchus clarkii lewisi, assembly GCF_045791955.1. NCBI lineage: Eukaryota > Metazoa > Chordata > Actinopteri > Salmoniformes > Salmonidae > Oncorhynchus > Oncorhynchus clarkii. The sequence continues at coordinate 11,794,912 of NC_092165.1, forward strand.
CCATATGTCATGCAAGACTTTCGACCAGGCTCGTGTCAAAAGTAGTGCACTATATAGGGAATAGGGTGCCATTTCAGATGCAGCCAAGGGAACATCACCGCATCAAGGGAAATCCATCCGTTTTAATGGGAATTGGAAGGAGAAGACGCAGAGGGAGGGGGAAAAAACCTTCAGCAAAGAAGAATGTAATGAAGAGTAATGAAGCAATAGTGGCTAGGAGCTAATTAAATATTACTGCAGTGGGTTACTACTGCAGGATGCTGTAGGACTTGACTGGGGTCAATCTGAGGGAGAAGGCTGTTGACAATATTGAGTCGACCACCTCCTCCCATTCACCTTGCTGATACTCTCCTTTTCACCTCGCATAGCGAGCGGCTGATGAAGGATGATTCGTTTCAGTCTGTTTCAGGACAAGGACTCGGCTAAAAGTAGTAGGGCTGAGGTACATTGTTTTATTCTTACTAACAACGCATTGTGCAGCCATTGTTCTTCAAATCACACCGTCACTGCCACTTAGACATGCAACAAGAAAAGTTACAAAACAAGTATATATTCTGATTCTAATGTCCAATAGAGCCGAACAGGCAAGTTGACAAACTGTGATTATTAGGGCAATTAAATAGAAAGACGTTTGAAGAAATGTTACACGTCCTGATCGTTTTAAGAACTATCTTATAAAGGTTAGCAGCGGGTTGAAGAGGGTCCAGATGGAAATAGTCTCTGTAATCAAGTGTTTGACAACGCTATATAAAACCGGTGGGCCAGCCTACATGTTCAGGACAAACACGGTTCCGAATCCCAGAAAAGGAAGACTGGATAATATGACAGTGTTCATTTGGCAGCAGTGTCACGGTATGTTCGACAATTACAAGTGATATCACCTATTTTTTCCTTCGGGTCCACCACTTTCTCTTCTTTTCAAATGCCATCTTCAGAGTCTGAAAGCCCCCGGTAGCCAGCGGTGCTGATGCCACACCAGGGGACATTGGGCTGTTTGAAGTGCTGCCTTTTACAGGCACCTGGTACTCATTGATATTCCAACGGTTACTTTCCCCGCCTCAACTCAGAAATGTGGCCCCTCAAATTGAGAACCTGTGTGTGGGGGGATAACGGTGTGTGTGTGTGTGTGTGTGTGCTCTAAAAGTTGGCTCAAGTGGAGTGTCACAATGAGATAGAAAGCTGAGGCTCAGTCAGTGATGTTTTTGTTCTACAGAGGACAGGTGCCAGCTGATCCTGAAGACATTGCTTCTGGGTGGAAGTGGAGGCAACTGCTGAGGTGAGAGCCGTAATGGTGTGTGGATAGGAAGCATGCAGGTCCCCTGTAGAGGTTGGCCAACTGGGTTGTTGTGGTAACATGGTAAAGCCATGGGGGGGGGCAGTTTCCAAGTGGCCAGTTGAATGCACACTGAGATTGGAGAAAAGGGGACTCCAGGAAGAATAGGAGTTGTGGTGGTATTGGGGATTGTCGTGCCCCCAGAAGGGCCTTCTCAGTGCCTTCTGTCACAATATAGTTAAGTTCAGGTCTCACACCAATCAAACTCCTTACATAGACTAACCCTAGGCTCAATAGAAAAGTATAGGCCATCCAAGAGTTCAAAGAGGATGGAGTCTTGAGACCAAGAGGGAGGGTGGGTGGTATATGGCCAATATAACACAGCTAAGGACTTTTCTTAGCCACCACGCAACACAGAGTGCCTTGACACAGCCCTTAGCAGCAGTATATTGGCCACATATCACAAACCCGAGGTGCCTTATTGCTATTATAAACTGGTTACCAACATAATTAGAGCAGTAACAACACATGTTTGGTTATACCCGTGGTATACGTTCTGATACCAGCATTCAGGGCTCCAACCACCCAGGTCATAATAAATCACATATAACCCGTTCTGGGGTTGGAGCTTTGGTGGTTCTCCAAAGTTGTGCAGAGTTACAAATCACTCAGACACAGCACAGCAGGTTGGGTACAGGCCCAGTCTGTAAACTGTTGTATTGAATTTGGCCCAAGTCTAAAAAGGACAGTGTGGATATCACCGGTCAGCATAGAGGGAAGGCCTCAGCAGCATCTCTCTCAGTAAAGAGGCCTAGTGCCATTGTCCTGGTTTGAATAAAGGATCGTCTAGAAATAGAAACACTTAAACATCTCTTAAGTGAACATGTCCTCCATCAAATCCCTATTCGCAAGCACACACACCGCAAACAATGACTGGATTGCAAAAGTCATGTCTTTTTTGGCAAGCACCCCAACTTGCCCACAACTAGAGATTTATGCTGGTCCAGGCCTGCAAGGGGCTGTTTAACTCCAAAAGTTAAACGCATGAACGTAAATAGCTTAATTTCATCTGCCACTGACTGGACTAATTCACTGCGGTTGGTTTGTTTGTCTTATCGCGCTGTGTGGAGGCTCAACTCAATTCACAGACCTGACCAAGAAGTCTACAGAACAACCCTAGGAAACACAACGCCCTAGTTATAAACACAGGTGACTAGAGCTTTTAAAAGGTAACAGAGGAATATAAAAAGCCTTGCAGCTCTTCAAGTTAACATTCCCATTCAATTTGGCTGTCGTTAATCTATTAGGTAGAAGCTTCTAAACAGAGAGGCTCCGGTTGCGCTGCTATCAAAGGCAGGTGTGTGTGTGTACACGTGTTACTCCTACAGCCTCACCGTAGGGGTTCCCAGTGGAGGGGGGATCCGTGACCCCGCAGCGGCCTCTTCCGTGACAAGAGGCAGACTACCCGCGGCGAGTCAGGCTCCTGTGTGTGTTCGCGTATGTGTGTGTGTGTGTGTGTGTGTGTGTGTGTGTGTGTGTGTGTGTGTGTGTGTGTGTGTCGAGAGCGAAGGAGACACAACAGAGACGTGGCTTTTGGACCCGCACTGTTATGTCGAGTTGCCCGTCGCATAAACTTCATTGATGCCTCACCAGGCTCCCCACTCAGCCCCCGCCATCCCACGCTGTGCCGGGGCAGTGTGCCGCCGGGTTGGCAGTCAAACGACCCCCATCATGCGGTGGTGACGCGTGGCCCTCTTTCCTGTGCTGGGACCCAGGGGGGACCACCCCTCCCGCCGGGAGGCCAAGCCGTGGGGCCTGAATACACTGGCCCCTCTGTCCCCTGATCTGTGCCTATAGCTAATCGTGTCGGTGGACAAATGCAATTATCAGACGGCTTTACTTGACTTCTTGCCCTGACTGCCACAAATGGGCCGCAGGTTGAGCCAACACTTCATCCATCACACCACAACACCACAGCACTATCACCACAATGGCCAGCTTGTCCACAGAGCGGAATCTATAGACCATCACCCGGGGACTGCAGCACATTTCACTGAGCACGGCCTGTTCAGTCAGGCTCTCCTTTGAGTGGTTAACAGAGCTCAGTAATATGTAAGAGGGGCCAATAACACTGTTAAGTCAATGGGAACACAGTTGGTGGTCCCCTTCCCTCTCCATTGAATGACGATTCGTCTACATTAACAAGTCAGTTAAACGGGATTCTCTCTACAAAAACACATATTTGCTTGATTTCCATTTACTATGAATGTAGCTAAAGACCATAATGTCCTCTTTCCTTCACTAATAGTTTAACTGAGAACATTCATCCAATGCATTCAATTCAAAACAGCCTGTCACACTAATATATGTAGCCTTCGCAATGGAAATTGATATTCAAAGAAATACCACTGCTGAAGAAATAAGCTAAATTCAAAACTTTTATGGAAAAAAAAAACATTTCTCATCCACATCGTATTTTTCCTGGTATTGTGAATCTCAGACAGTGTGACAGACAGAGTGACAGAGAGTGACAGAGTGACAGAGTGACAGAGAGAGTGACAGAGAGAGAGAGACAGAGAGAGAGACAGAGAGAGAGACGAGAGAGAGAGAGAGAGAGAAAGTGTCCCTCAACATCCTAATGCAAGACTGAACGCTGCATGCACTTGTAGTTGTCATAACAACATGCACATTCAATGGGGCTATAAATCATGTGTGTGTGTGTCTGTGTGTGTGTATAGAGAGGGTCACTCTGCGTACATACAAATGTGTGTGTATGGGAGATGGCCAGTTGGCAGACAGCAGAACAGGCACTGTCTCAAAGCACGCAAAGTGGTTGCTGGGAAAGGTCCACACTGCTACAGTCAGACAAAACCAAACGATGACCCGAGGGGTTCTCTTCAGGGTGTCACTGCCCTAATCCAATCAACTGCAGCTCGTTTAATCAGCCTAGCCTGGCGCGTTCCCATAGCATCTTGTTAAAACGCACAGGTACAAAGCACCTCTAATGCGGTCCACTGGTAAATAGAACAGGGACAGGCAATTAAGCAGAGGGCTGAATGAGCCGTGGTGCCACAACCAACCACAGGTCAGGTTGAGTAACAGAGGAGTAACATGAGGACGGGGAAGGGGTGGGGTGTCACTGGGCTGAGCTGCTGCATGCTTCTCTCCCAATCTCTCTCTCTCTCTCTCTCTCTGAGTGAGCATGTAGGTAAGTATTGCCCCCTAGTGGTGATTAAACACCCGTTCACCCTGGTCACAAAGGGTATTATGACGAAGGTGCATGTTTGACTGACGAATGTATGTTTGACTGACAAATGATGCATAGCGGAGTCCGAGGACAAGGAGCCTGGAGGGTTGTGTGGCTTACACATATAGAAAACAAATTGAACAAACACAAGATCTGCTTACCTGAGTTAGCAGGAATCAACCACCGCAGGAGGAACATGGAGAGAGAGAGAGAGAGAGAGAGAGAGAGGACAGTTAAGCATTGGACACGTCATTAACTGCCATTATGAGGCAAAGCTCTCTTCGCATTGAAGCAATGTACACACTGCTATTCCTACATAATGGTAGGTTTGCATTCATTGTCCTCTCCCAGACAGGCACAAAGCCACCCATGTTCCCCTTCCAGAAAGGAAACAGGTGGTGATTTCACTGAATGAAAAGCCAACGTGTTTCTTCTATGAAGATGACTGCTAGTGATCGGGGGCGAAAAATTGATAGTTACATATCGGGATATTATTTTTGACGATGTATGGTATTGTTTTGACAGTATCACAATGTTATTTGTGTTCTAGTTGGCTGTACCTGCTCCAAAACTCCAGGATTTTCCCCTCATAGCTTGTTCTCCATCTTCTTTTTAAATAGGGAGCCAAGATGTTTTCAGCACTTTTATTTTCCTGACTGATCAAGACTTGTGTTCTCATGGCTCTCTCTCTTGTCTCTCTGCAGCAGACATATGGTGAGCAATAGGTTTGGAACATCAAATCGCAATAAAATCAGTATCGGATCGCAAAACATATCGAATAATGAGAATCGCAATGCATATCGTATCTGCACCTTAGTATAGTGATACTATTGTATGGTGAGGTCCCTGGCAATTCCCACAGCCCTAATGACTACCAGACAAATGCACACAGTGTGACAAACGACACAGTGATACGATATCCGCCCAAGACTGCATCTTAGAATAAATATACCATGCCAGATTCCCCATCATACAGTAGTGAATCAGATAGGAGACAAGAGTCTGAGCTATGCTAGAAGACCGGGACAATTCGTCATGATCCGCAGAGAGGTTAAACGACTCAAAGAAGAACTATGAAAACAGTGAACTATTGCTATTCTATAAGGATGGATGACGAGCAAACTTCCTTCTAAAAATCGCTCCGACTCGTAACCTGAAGACTCAGTAATAACCCAAAGACTTGGACTGCGCTAGTTTAACGTTGTTATTTTGGGTATCAGCTCGTTGCTTTAGATTGTCTGTCTCAATGATAAAGCGTGGGGTTGGTTGGGAATCATCAGAGTGCATCCAAAATAAAGAAGAGGCGGTGCTTTCCAGACTAATGGACCCATTTGAATGCGGAGAGGAACGGAGAAAGGAGTTCTTTGGGGGGAGGGAGGGAAGGGAAGCAGGCCACTTGAGTAGGAACATTCGAGGATGCGCTTTAAGCACGGTGATTAACAAACAAAGGAAAACAGAAGGTTTAGCATAAGCTATTCAGTTGGGGTGTGAAGAAATCAGAAAGTGAGAGAAATGAATGCTTGTCCATCGCTGACTGAAATAAACTTGTCATATTTGGGAAGAGACTTCAGGTGACAACCATTCCAACAGACCAACAACGAATCTGTCAAATGGCAAATTAAGCCATCAGTCACATTATTGCACATCAGATTTTCTGAGTTCCTTTGCATCTCACTGGCAACAAACCACATTTAATTTTCAAAGAATAGAGGGAACATTCAGTCCAGTGTTTGTTGGGAGGGAGAATTCTCACCAGGGTGTATAGTACGGTCCACCAGGGGCTGACAGTGGGGACCTGATCCGCACAGAGCCTGACAGCCCTGCCTCCCTACCTGGCTGGCTGGCTGACATCTTGCCTGACTGACCGCAGGGTATTTAGTGATTCCAATGCCTTTCCAAAAGGCAGGGCCGGCCTAAGAGACAGCATCCGCCTCCTCTGATCTCTGTATAAGGCGGGAGTTGCACAGCCTAAGTTAGCTAGAACCTTGGCACAGCCTAAGTTAGCTAGAACCTTGGCACAGCCTAAGATAGATAGGACTTACTGGAATACAGATGGCAGGACTAACTAATCTGATGGCTGAATAGACCACAAGGTAAAAAATATATACATTTTTGTCCCCAATGTCGTGGTATCCAATTGGTAGTTACAGTCTTGTATGGACTCGGGAAAGGCAAAGGTCGAGAGCCGTGCATCCTCCAAAACATGACCCATCCAAGCCGCACTGTTTCTTGACACAAAGCCCGCTTAACACGGAAGCCAACAGCACCAATGTGTCGGAGGAAACACTGTACACTCGGCGACCATGTCAGCGCGCATGCGCCCGGCCCAGGAGTCTCTAGAGCGCGATGGGACAAGGATATTCCGTCCGGCTAAACCCTCCCCTAACCCAGACGACGCTAGGCCAATTGTCCGCCGCCCCATGGGTCTCTCGGTCGTGGCCGGCTTCGACAGAGCCTGGACTCAAACCAGGATCTCTAGTGGCACAGCTAGCACTGCGGTGCAGTGTCTTAGACCACAGCGCCACTCGGGAGGCCCAAAATAGGAAACATTTTTCAAATGGATAGTAAGAGTGATCCTTCTCCCTGAAGGGGTTTAGGGGAGGGTGGGCACTGGGCAGAAATGACTCACATATGACCTTGAAGAAGTACCTTGCTCTAAGTTACTGGAGAACTCATTGGGGCCAGATAAATGTGTTCCTAGAAGTGGTAAGGAGGAAAACAAGGGGAGTAATCGGGGTGTCGTCACAAAGGGAGACTGAGCGATGCAGAGGGCTATGATGAACCAATCACCCATAGGGTCACAACCCTCAATTTCAGATCCCCCGTTCTTCAAGCATTAGAGACCACAAAATGCCATCTAGGGTGACTCTTAATAGAGCATTGTCCTAACACTGTGTGAAAAGGCAATGTTTTTCAGAATCTTTGGACTTCCAAAGCTGCACGACCAGTCACACATTTTGACTGAGCACAGCGCGAGAGTGCAGTAAATGTCAATCTAGGCTCCTGGGAGAAGAATGAGAGAGCTAGAAGTCTTCACAACAGTGACAGAAGTCTCCTCAGATCAACAAGATGGGACCCAAACAAAGTGATACTGAAATGATTTCTTGAAATTAGCCTAAGTTGTAGCTACACATTTCATTCAGTTGCATTGCTCCTTCTTCATAAGAAACTCTGCACTATTGTCCACTGGTAATATGCCCTTTGGTTTGCCTTTGTTTGAGATCTACCCAGTGGAGGCAGAGGCATTTTCTCTAGTTATGAATGTTTCATATAGGTCACTTATGCAATGGTAAATAGCATTAATGTTTCAAAGCACTGTTCACACTCGGCCATCAATAATAATCAAAACAATATGCTCTATGAATATTTTACTTCTGAAAGAAATGTCTCCCCCAGAGTGTTTTCTTGATGGCTGCTTTGAACAAGTAAAGCCAGCAGCAATTAACATTCTGTGCGATAGTTTCTAGTGTAAACAAAGTCTCTTATCCAAGTCGTGAGTCTCAAAGCATTAGTGGAACGTCGCGTGAAAAATCGCATGCAGAAATCGCATCCGTCGATTGGTAATATCATTATAGCCGTATCAAGTGAAACACAAAAACATCACGGTTGAATGTTAATCACTGCAAATCTACTTTCTGGAGCAGTGCGGAACTAGCTAATCAACTCGCAGGCATCAAACAGTATGACAGACTACCTCTTTGCATGCAGTCTTCCAATTAGTATTCTTAATGAAGAACTACTGCCAGAGTCTAGAAATCTGAATGTAGCTGCAGAGGAAGAGGGAAAAAGTCATTTTCCTATACCACTCAGAGAAGGCACTGCAGCATACTGCACTGTTAGAAAAACTAAAACGCCTTGATTTACCAAGCAGAGTTCATCTACAGCTGTTCTATACAAACTGTTCTACCCAGAAGTGTATTTTTCTGGCAGCTGTCATAACAAATTTTGTTTCAGTGAAGTTCACATATTACGCTACTTGGGAATGGCCGACATTCTTTGTTCAGTAAGTTTGAGCTCTACTGATCTTAGACAAGACTAATGGAAACGGTAACAGTGGGACTTGTCAAACCCTTAAGTCTTAATCCTCAACCACATTACACAGCAAGTAGCCCAGAAATGACTTTTAGGTCAATATTAATCACTCCCAGCGTTGGTCTGTAGTTTTTATGAATGCTAGTTCAAACTGCATTTGCGACAGGGACAGTTGAGGAACGCAGTGGCATTCAGAAATAAAGTCAACCTCATCACGGGTTTAGAGACTGAATGATTCCATTAAGCTACGGCTAATGAAGAGCCCACCCAGTCCACAGGAAAGGGAGGATCGGGGTGCTGTTGGCCGGAGATAAGACAAGTCCATAGAGAGAGATGGAAGGAAGGAGAAAGAGGATGAGGAGGGGTAATATGTGGTAAGGCGAGAGAGAGGGTGAAGGAGAGAGTGGGAGCGGGTGGGGACTGTGTGGGAAAATAGAGGGAGCCACTGGACCTACATACAGACACAATCAATACTCTAAGACATGCAGCTCTCGCCCCTCTGCTCAGTACGATGCTTTGAACGGGAAAAGGGGGGGAAAATGGGGGGGTGAAAGTAATTGCATTCCTCCTCCCTCAGTAAACTAACTGTAAGGCTATTCAAAGTCGAATGACGAAGTGGGTGCTGTAGGTCCTTGAGTCTGTAAACGCGAGAGAGCTGTGTCACTGTACTACTAAACCAGAATGATTTTTTAAGGAAATACAGACAGTGCAAGTGGTCTGCAGTAACAACCAACACAAAACAGAAATGCCCCTAGACGCGACGTGGAGAGGTGTGAAAGGGTTGCCTTGACATACAGATGTAGGAGCCTACAAGCAGAACGAGAGATGCCAGAAACAGAGCGAGAGATGGGAAGGTCCAGCTTCTTCCTCATCGATCTACTGGCCCCGGCGGGGCCAGGATCTAAGGTTGACAGCGTTCCCTAAACATTCCAGCTACTGGAAATGGCGCCAGAGGGAATAGTGGGAATGGGCCTTTGACTAATGGTGGGAATGTCCCCTTCGGTAACATGGAGAAAAGGGCTGGTGTGACGAAGGGTCAGATAGTTTATGTAAAACACAAGTGAACCTGACGGTGAGGAAAAGGACCTTAGACAAGGTCAGTGATGTAAACTAGTCCCTGCGATGGTTAGCTATAGGTGGGGTTTAAATGGCTGCCTTGATCTAGGCTAGTCTTCCAACAGATGGAGTCACTCATACGCAACAACGCCAGTCCATCAACTTACAGTCGCAGGCGAATGTTGCACTGTGACACAAGACAATGCCGGCCGATATGCCAACGTGTGTTCAGTCTTCTCTGCTGCCAAGGACGGTCCGCTACGGTACGGCAGAGGAGAGCGGCTGGATGATGAGCATTGTTGTATCACTGCACATAAAGCCTGAGGGCTGAAGGAACTGACAGGCAGGGTCCTATTAATAGCCGGCTGACTCACCGGAGCTACATTAGTGAGAGGCTGGCGACTCGCTTTTACATAGAAAACGCATCCATCTCGCCCCTGTGCCTGGGTGCCTTGATGTTATGTATAATTAAATACAGAGAAAGCCAAGAGGGGGCAGGGGGAAGCTGTCCTTAATTGGACAGGGAGCTTGAGTAACAAGTTTAGAGAGAAGACATGCTGGAAGGAAGGCCTGGTTGGTTGGGTAGGCAGGCAATGGTGGAGGTGGACAAAGTTTAGGCTGCTAAAGAGATGTGGGAGTTGGGCTGCGTCTGAAATGGCACCCTATTCCCTGTATAGTGCAATACTTCTGAGCAGGGCCCTGGTCAAATGTAGTGCACTACACAGGGAATAGGGTGCCACTTGGGACAAACCTGTGGCCTTCTGAACTGAAGGGATGCGATGTGCCGCTTGCCTTTACTTGGGTGATGACGGAGGTCTCTCAGACGGGGAGGTGGACGGCACAGCGAGCCCGGGCAAGGGGAGACATTTCTAAAACGGCGCAGGGTTTATAAATAGGGGGGAAGTTGAAGCCTGGTGTAACATCTCCCACATGATACACGGTTATAATCAAATGTGAGAAGAGACCTCGGGTTTCCAACATCTTCAAAACATGGTCAGCTAACTGTGTGTGTGTGTGTGTGTGAGTCCGCTAACTACGGCAGCCACGAAAATCCTCATGAGTCGTGTTTCCTTGGATAAGTCGTTCCTTACTTTATCACGACATGTTTCTGTCTGCCTTTCTGCCTCGATTCTTTCTAACAGAGACATTAACATGTCCCTGCACCCATTGGTTTCCCTCTGCATGCTAAACGTTAGTCTTAGGAGGCCTTCAGTTGTAGACACGTCGGTAGAAGACATGTGGAGATCGATGGAAGCGTGAGAGGTCTGTCTGTATTCAGAATGAATACGCAGTACATCTGAGGACTAGATAACCACAAGGCCCCTTAGTGCTCCTTCACATCCAGGGATGCAGACTAACTAATACAATGTGAGAGCGCGCGCGCACACACACACACACACACACACAATCACACCCAAGGACACTCATATAGCGGTATTAAAAGCAGAAACAAAAAGGAAGCAAGCTTTTACATTTTTTACCTTCATTTAACTAGGCAAATCACTAAAGTACACATTCTTTCTTACAATGCCGGCCTAACCCGGACGACGCTGGGCCAATTGTGAGCCGCCCTATGGGACTCCCAATCACGGCCGGTTGTGATACAGCCTGGATTCAGACCAGGGTGTCTGTCGTGACGCCTTAAGCACCGAGGGTAAAGGGTAATAAAGAGCCACTTTATATGCATGTGCAAGACCAGGAGGAGCAAGGCAGGCTCCAACTAGCCTCTTCTTTTTCTAAAGCCTCAGTGTGTGAAGAGCATTAAAGGGCACTGTGTTTTGTTAGCGGAGTGGGCGAGGCACTATTCAACTGACCCCAGTAACAAGGTTTCCAGGATTAGAAAAATCTAATGTATTTTTCCAACAATGTTTCTTTTGAACTAAAATGAAAGAGTCAATTTTCACGCTGTAGCATAAACATTGTTTAGATATCAATGTATAGTCAAATAATCCAAACCTGTATTAAGTCTATGGGATATTACAGAAATCATACTACAAGGTTCGATAGGGTCCTGCGTTCACGCATTCCGTATGCCAGAGCCAAGATGGCAGACCAGCTGGCACCAGACTCTGCCTGTGCTGCAGAAACCGCTGGCTGTCCAGCTGTTCATCGCAGAGCCCTTAGCAGGCAAACCCAGAGACACTAGCATGGCCGCCAGACACGAATAAAGTTAAGGACGGGGTGAGGGTGAAGTCGTGGGCTAAAAGTCAGCCTACACTTCACCAACGACGTCAGTCACGACTCGTTCGGTGCTACTGAACAAATAACATTTTATTTGTCACATGCACATGGTTAGCAGATGTTAATGCGAGTGTAGCAAAATGCTAGTGGATGTGACGCGTGTCTCGAATAAGGTTGAAGGCATAAAAAGTTAGACTAGCCTATACTTTACATCAATGACCTTTGACCATTAACGACTGGTCTCAACTAGTTTGGTACCACTGAATGGTGAGAGCTCATCTGATACTGGGGATCCGTTAGACAGAGTAGCCTAAGCAGCTCCACTCTGGCCAAGGCATGGAGGGAATCATTACCCGCGCTGATGACAGGCATGACGAGGCACTCTACAGTGAGCCTGACAAATGGGTGAACTGAACCCACTATATTAGATACTTGACAGAATACCAGCCAACTGACCAGTACCGTTGTTCAAAACCAAAGTCTACCTGAACAACTCATTCAAATCACACACTCAATCAAGCAACAAAGGCTCTCCACTCCTTGAACAAACTAGCCGGAGGTATTTGTTTCGTCTTTCTTTAGTCTGTGCAATACACTGGAGTTTCAGCCGTCTGCAACAACAGAACAAGCAATAACGCTCCTTCTTTCCTCTCTATATTCTGCAGGCTGTGCTTCTCTCTGCTGTGCGAGGCTATCTTTATTACTACCAATGCTGAGCCTGGCTGCACTCCACAGTGGGTTCACTGTGGGTGGCGGAGAGAGAGAGCGAGAGAAACTATGTGCACATAATATGACATTTGAAATCTCTTTATTCTTTCTCTCTTTATTCTTTCTGGAGTGTAACTGTTCATTCATTGTCTATTTAATTTTTGTTTGTTATCCATTTCACTGGCTTTGGCAATGTTAACATTGGTTTCCCATGTTAATAAAGCCCCTTACATTGAGATGGAGAGAGGAGAGAGAGTGGGCAGGGAGGGGTCGAGGCAACATCGCCTGCCAGCTCATAGCTCACAGGATCCTATGACCGTTATGTCTTGCATCCAAGCCTTTCGCCTAAGAAATGCCCACCACTCTCTCCCTCCCCCTCTCTTTATCCATCCTTCAGTCTCCGTCTCTCGCTCTGCAGCTCTCTCTTTTGGCATGTCTCTCTAAACTCTCAGCACCTGCACCCTCAGAGCAGCGGCAGGCGGACCACACACAGAGGGCGAGGGACGGAGGGGTTATGCACAGATTAAACAAACCATGCAGACAGCCGCATCAATTACAGCCGGCCGGTTGGCTATCTATTTTCCGGCTGCGTCCGACTGCCTGCTGACGACCCAATTACGTGCCTGCTAGGCGCGCAAGCCAGAGCAACAGAGAGATGGGTGGGTGGGTTTTAAAAGGGGAGTAGCAACAGATCCTGAGGCTTGGAAAGGAGGACCAGACAGACATTTAACCAGCTCATTCCCAACCAGGGGATCCCAGCCCAGAACACAAGACTGTGGAGGCGGGGAGTCGGGGCAGTGTTGCACAGGCATAATTACACAAATGAGAGAGAAATCTATAATGGGGGGGGTCTGTTGTCCCTCGGCCACACGGCCATCAAAGCCAGAGACAACCGATCAATGAGGAAGATTGATTCTCTATACATACAGTGGGGCAAAAAAGTATTTAGTCAGCCACCAATTGTGCAAGTTCTCCCACTTAAAAAGATGAGGCCTGTAATTTTCATCATAGGTACACTTCAACTATGACAGACAAAATTAGATTATTTTTCTCCAGAAAATCACTGTAGGATTTTTAATGACGGCCTCTCTTTTTAAGTGTGAGAACTTGCACAATTGGTGGCTGACTAAATACTTTTTTGCCCCACTGTATACACACACACACTGTTAGAGTGAGAGCTGTGGCGCGAGGGGCCCAGTGAGAAGCATAGCACCGGTTCCTTGGAAACCGTTAATTGAAAATAAACAGTCAGGTTTTGGTGGAAGAGGTAACAAGGTAGCTTAGCCACTCTGCACTGAGGCTGGCAGCTTAGAGACGCCGGCACAAACAGCGCCCAGATATCCCAAAACTCCTAGAGCAGCTCGGCCCCGTGTGGCTCCTGACACAAGTGCTTAGCAATACCAGATCACAGGTAAGGAGCAGGGGCCCCGATACACTACGCCTCTGTCTCACTTCAAAAACAGACTCCCAAACAAGCCATTAGTAAAGCAGCAAGGAAAAAACAGGCTACGAAAACGCAGTCTTGTTTAACCTCAGGCTTACTTATTGGGTGTAGTTGTTGGTAATGATGACTCTGTCATGTGAGTAGACCCCGAGGTACTGTACACCAGACACAACAACTGAGAAGCAGAGCAGTGTGTATCTGCTTGCGTGTAGAGGGGTTTTAAAAGCTGCCACCTCAACTTCAGTTTCTCTCCGGTTGGGGAACATGGCGATGCTTAGGCCCCGTGACGCATTCCTGAGGGAGGGGAACGCCTCTTATTAACCCCTCTTGCCCCCGTCTGCCGTGGGAAATGTCAGTGCCTCCAGGCAGCCCTAATGCAGGTGGGAAGGGCCGTGACTAAAGTACGACCTGAGCCATTCGGTCGTGAGCCGACTTGAGCACGTCTTGGTCACACTGCGTCACGTACAGCATACCACAGGAAAGACTGCATGCAGCGTTTAGGGAGAGAAATCATATTCACCTTTAAACGCTACAGTGTCGAGACATGCATGCGTGTCGAGACAAGATATGCATGCTAGAGAGATCGCCGTGTCATCAATGATGACCAGGCTAATTTATGTTGAAGTACTCAGAAACAAGTCAATGTTTTCCAGTACACTCTGATGAACATTGACTGATAAGGAACAGTGTTTGTTCACCATGATTCGTTGTGAGTAAAGAGAACAGAAATCTCATATTGGTTGATTAGATCAGAGGAAATCAAACAAAATCAGGTCAAGAGGTAGTGATGATGACAGATTAATCGATAAGACGGCTGCTACAAACCAGAAACACGAAAACCGACCGTCCTCCCTGGCTACCGAATCCTTGCCCCTTCATTTTCTTAGTGGGGGACAGAACAGCTTGGTTGGGCCGAACTGCTGGCTGGCTCTCTCCCGCTCTCTGCCCTGGAATTGGTCTGCCTAGAATAGCATGGAGCAGATGCCTTCCTCCCTTCCACCCCCCCTTCAGTGTTATTTGGAGCCCAAGGGCAATGGAATCCCAGCACCTCTCCCAGGAGTGAGGGAGCAGAGCTCTGGTCCTTGCCTCAGGAGAGAGAGTGGGGGTTGAACGGGGCCGGGCATCAGCTGTCCAGATCACAAATCCAGAGATGAATGTGGCAGCCAGCCGCCCATATAGACATTACAGATATGGTCAAATACGCCAAGGTGAAGGAAGGGAGGAAGGCGCTAGTGAGCGAGGCTAGCTAGCGAGACGGCTAACACCAGGGGAACGCCCCATGAGTCCACGCCCCACAAATCCTTTTGACATGATTTGACATCATTTCGCCATCACTTCTTCCTTGGCTTTGAACTGAAGGGGAGGTCAGTACGTCTGAGGTGAACGTGTTGTGGGTTTCTCTCAGCAGCTGAGCCATAAGGACAGAGAGGAGCTCTTATGTGGGTTCTATTAATAGAGAGTAAAGGAGCAGCAGGACAGATGGTTGTGATGCGTAGTCAGAATGCTATGGGTATCCATCGCACTGCAACACTTAGTTGGTGATGGGGACTTTCGGTCAGTTTGTGAGCGAAGACCGGATTGTCTACTGATAATGGAAAAAAGTGCATTTAGAGCTGGAGGGTGATGAATAAAAGCCGTAAGAGTATAATCTGTAATAGAAAAATGACCAGATGGACACTGAAGGATTAGAAGTGGGCGAGGGTGCCATAAAGAGCTCCCAGATAGCACTTATCTCTCGTGAACTTGTCGGGAAAGGAGAGACTGCAGATGCAACGGACCGACTGCCCAGTGGCAGGGCATGTCTTACACCACGAGGCCCATTGAAGGGACATAACAGGCGGCTCCCCTGTGAGAGCAACACCGCTCTCTGGGAGTCTGTGTTTCATCCTCTGCTCAAAGCTGTGTCACAGCCCAGCAGGATACAGAGTAAAAACCAGCGTACGGGTCTGTTCAATACTCTGTAACCTATTCTACTTGGCAGGGAATAGACAGGCGATTAGTCGGAGGGACCTTGGATTTCTAGTGTGTGGGGAGAGCGTGAAGTTGTGAATGCGGTCCCCAGTGGCAGACTACATTTTTAAAAGGTCATCATTTTGAAGCGTGACACTATACTGACACAATAGAAACAAATAGCTAAATATGTAATAATCACCCAAAAAGAAAGCCAGAACTCAGAAGGTCTTGGAGTGGTAATGTAACGTGCTTTATTATTCCAGCATAAGCCCTGTCGTATTGCAGTCTATTGCATCAGCAAATGGACCATCTTCAATGCTTCTCCAGGCCCTCTATTTTAACGGCATCTCTCCTGCAATGACACCTTGCTGTCAACTGCAATAACGTGAACAGGGCCGCTAAAGCGACGCGGAGCCTCGCTCGAGACCCCTAAAGACGATTGCTTCGGTGGGCCATGATGCAGAGTCGAGGGATTGCGAGTCCCATTTTGATCTATGTAGCACCAAATGAGTACAGGGTGAAGCTCCTCAAATCCAAAAGGTCTTATCTGGACCGCCCGCCGCAGGCACCTTAACACATGGCTGGGCCCGACTGGCAAGAAGTTGGTCAATGTGTTTACTAGAAGATGGATTTGAGAAATAATCCCCTGCAGATATTGGAGTCTT
The DNA here is from genome assembly GCF_045791955.1 of Oncorhynchus clarkii lewisi. Classification (NCBI taxonomy): domain Eukaryota; kingdom Metazoa; phylum Chordata; class Actinopteri; order Salmoniformes; family Salmonidae; genus Oncorhynchus; species Oncorhynchus clarkii. The sequence continues at coordinate 11,811,471 of NC_092165.1, forward strand.
GGGAGGAGTGTGAGGGAGTTAAGGGAGTCAACTGGCCGTGCACTGATCTCTAAGGCCTGGTGTGGGCTTTTCTCAACGTCTCTTCGTCGGCATAAAGGTGCAAACTCTTGTGCTTTCTCTGCAAATAACTTGTTTGAAAGTATGATGAATGAAGCAGAGTAGTGCTAAGCAGTAAGCACGCAAGGGCATATACAGTATTCAAAACAGCACACTGGCGAAGTTGAATTGAACAGCCTAAAATTGGTGCCATCTCATATCCCTTTTATCCAACACTCTTGGAAATGTTTTTGTTTTTTTTTGGAAATGTGAGCGAAGACATGACAGCGAGGTTGCAATCTGCGCCTGGCTTGCAGCATGCGTCGTAGGCCGCACCTACCAAGAGTGTCACGTCGCCCTGCTTCACACACACAGACACCTTACAAACAAACAAAAAGGCCATAGGAGCACTCAATTACAACATCTTGTTTTATACTAGACACTTGGCTGATTAACGGCTAAATCCGCCACAGCGTACGTGTCCCCGTGAGGCTAATCAAAAATACTTTGAAGAAAGGCAAAGAGGGGATGTATAACGGACAAAACAGCAAAGTGTTTCCTTCCGTGGCTTTTGAGATCTAGCTATTAGCTCATCCGCTTTGCACTTGATATCAGAGTCTCTAGGGAAAGTTGTCGCCTATACTGAGCGAAAGTCCAAGCAGCTGATGGCCCTGGCTGATGGAAGGGGACAGGACACATAGCTGTCATGGGCAGGTCCAGATCATCTTACCCAAAATGGCATGGCAGCAGGATGAGCCAGGAAAGTAACACCAAGTCTCAAATGCACTGCTGTGTAAGTCTAATTCCCCGATAACCATCAGCAGCTGGATACCTGTTCCGGGCCTGGCAAACGAGGTTTGCGTAACCTATGTTGGCACATTTGAATTGGAAACTCAAGCCAAGTCCCTATGTTATTTATATCAGGAGATTGACAGAGTTGAAGGACGATACAAAAGAAGATTTCGTTTTTTATTTTGGGTGGGTTTATTAAAACAACTAATTGACCGATGTCAGTTCAATTGCTTGAATTCCATTCAGGAATTGTGTGTGAGCCCAACGCGCCGTTTCTTTAGAGAGAAATCCAATTATTCACGACAGAAATGCTGGCCTGAAGGAGAGTTGTAGTTTGCATTAAGCAAATATTCAACCTAGTTCAGTGCAGAAACCTGGTAATTAACTATAATTAATCTTAGTTGAATTACATACGACCTTACCGTGAAACGCTTACTTAAGCTCCTAAACAACAATGCAGTTCAAGAAATAGTCAAGAACATCCATTGCACCCGTTCTTTCCGGCTTGGACAAAGACACTTTTACACATGCTACGTTAGGTTAGATACGCACGGAACGCATGAGAGAGGAATGTACACAACAACGAGAGGGATAGAGACCGTTTGTGCATGTATGTCTCATCTACTTTGAAGAAGCAGAAAAATGATTTTTGTCAGGCTAGCCTAGCTGAATAGGATGACTGAAGATCCGTACAGTATGGGGAGCACCGAGATAACGTTAGATGGTCTGGCTGGCTGCTATTCCCTGAGCAGAGATGAGATGATTACTTTAAGGAATGAAAAAAAAATCTAGTTATAAAATAAAAAACGTACAGATTTGAAATATTTCATAGTCATTTCCTACTTCTCTATTGACCCGACTGAAAATATCCCATTGTCTCTATGTTTTTGCAATTGAATGTTCATAATGATTAACTTTGGAATTTCCATTAAAAAATATATATATATATTTTCTGTCAATATTTCATAATGCATTTAATGTATAATCGAAACCGTAATCCATGATTTTTAAAAAAATAATCAAACTACCTCAAATCACTAAATCGCTCCGTACTATGGAACATATGATAATGTATTCAGTTAACTGTTAAGTTAAACATATTTTTGTTAAAATAACTAAACTTTTCTGCAATTATCTCAGCAGCAACACTGTCGCATTAGAAATGACAGAAATGTCTTATGAAAGCTCCTGGGACTCTGAGGAATGAGCTCTCTTGAAAGCAGAAGCTCCGGGGACTTAAGTTCTAACGTCCCGTAGAGACCAGAGAAATACCAGCAATTCCATTCACAGCAGCCAGCTGCTGCCTCCACAGTAGAGTCTGGTGGAGTCTGCGTGGCACACCAGCAAGAGCAGCCCCACAACTGGGCATGGCATGGGGGACCTAGCTACGGTTTGGTCTACTGAGACAACGTTCTTCCAGAAGGCAGCAAAGTTTAGACTGTTTTTCAGTTCGGGGCCTGGAACTCTCTCCTCGCAGGTACCATTTTAACACAGCGACAAAGACGCAAAAACAAAAGGAACTTGTTCTTGAACACGACCCACTAAAGAACAAAAGGGGAAGCCTGTAAGGGCCCATTTTGTCTTTTCATACAAAGTTAATCTTACTGGGGGAATGTGTGCAAGTTGCTGATAGAACACCTGTATTCTGCAGTGTTTTAGTCAGTGGGAGAGAGTGAAAGAGGTAGAGAGGGAAGGCAAAGATCCCCTGATGGAGGAGGGGTCGGCATGCCGAGGGCGCTGCTCTGCTTTTGGAGGGGGAAACTGCACTCTCGCAACGGGAAGCCAGGGATTAAGCTCGACCGGCAACAGTGGCGTAATCCTACATGTAAAAAAAAATATATATAAACCAATTACCATCCGGAGGCTGCCAGAGGTGGGGGCTTAACTAACTTTATTATTCCGGTGTTCGGCTCCCTGTGCCAGTGGTGTCTCGTTTCATGCTCCCCTGGAGGCCTAGGTCTGGTTGGTACCAAAAGGTGTATTTCACCTTCAGCTCAAACGATTAAATCCTAATTAGCGTCAAGGCTGAGTTTCCCTAGCAGTTGAAGAAAACAGGGCGCAGAACATTCCTTACCAAAGGAGAGGGAGGTAAAGAATGAAGAACTAGAAAGAGGGAGGGAGCAAGAGAATGAGAGAACACAGAAGGTACCCACAGTGGGACACCTTATTTACAGTTATAACACCCTCAACACCATTTTACAGCCCACAACACATCTGAAACAGTACACGGTACAAATTAACACTTGTTGGATGGAGGTCAAGACATTCCGCTTTCATGAAGTTCTTGGGGAGAATCACCTCACAAACAGCCTTTTAAAGGGCTAGAGTACCGGGTCCAAAACAACCACTGAGTTTAACAGGTTAAAGGGCTAGAGTACCGGGTCCAAAACAACCACTGAGTTTAACAGGTTAAAGGTCTAGAGTCATCGTATGCCTGGACAGTTGCTCATCCTGCTTTGTGATATGTGCGTTGACTGTGAACCTAGTTTGTCCTCCCTTTTTGTTAGACATGCGGTGTAACAGTGGAGTGTAACAGTCAGAAAATGATTATGGTGATTATTATGAGTGCCACTTGAATCCCATTGGACAGTGACAAAGAGAAACATCTCTTTAATTCTGACTCTGTGGCCAGGAAAGACAGAGCATAGTGGATATTATCCTGCCTAGCCACCCCCTTAGATCCCTTTCGGCTCAGCTTTTGAACCTGCAGCTAGCGCGTAAACAGCGCTAATGAAGGACAAATTACCATTCTGATCCCTTTGTCTCGGAGCTGTTTTACCCAGTGGCAGGCTTTGATCTCAGACAGAAGAGAGAGAGAGGGGGGGAGAGCAAGAGACAGGGGGAGAGCGAGAGACAGAGAATGGGGGAGACAAAATGTGGGGAGGGAGAGAGAGGGGGCAGGGAGAGAGGGGGGGGCAGGGCGAGAGAGCGAGAGGGGGCAGGGAGAGAGGGGGAGGCAGGGCGAGAGAGCGAGAGGGGGCAGGGAGAGAGGGGGGGTAAGGGCGAGAGAGCAAGCGGGGGCAGGGCGAGTGGGGGGGGCGGGGAGAGCGAGGCGAGAAGAGCGGGGCGAGAGGGGGCGGGAAGAGCGAGCGAGAGGGGGGCGGGGAGAGCGAGGAGAGCGGGGCGAGAAGAGCGGGGAGAGAGGGGGCGGGAAGAGCGGGGCGAGAGGGGGACGGGGAGAGCGGGGCGAGAGGGAGGCGGGGAGAGCGGGGCGAGAGGGGGGCCGGGGAGAGCGAGCGAGAGGGGGGCGGGGAAAGCGAGGCGGGGAGAGCGAGGGCGAGCGCGAGCGAGGCGGGGAGAGCGAGGCGGGGAGAGCGAGCGAGCGAGAGGGGGCGGGGAGAGCGAGCGAGCGGGGGCGGGGAGAGCGAGCGAGCGAGAGGGGGCGGGGAGAGCGAGCGAGCGAGAGGGGGGCGGGGAGAGCGAGCGAGCGAGAGGGGGCGGGGAGAGCGAGCGAGCGAGAGGGGGCGGGGAGAGCGAGCGAGCGAGAGGGGGCGGGGAGAGCGAGCGAGCGGGGGCGGGGAGCGCGAGCGAGCGAGAGGGGGCGGGGAGAGCGAGCGAGCGAGAGGGGGCGGGGAGAGCGAGCGAGCGAGAGGGGGCGGAGAGAGAGAGAGCGAGCGAGAGGGGGCGGGGAGAGCGAGCGAGCGAGAGGGGGGCGGGGAGAGCGAGCGAGCGAGAGGGGGGCGGGGAGAGCGAGCGAGCGAGAGGGGGGCGGGGAGAGCGAGCGAGCGAGCGAGAGGGGGGCGGGGAGAGCCGGCGAGCGAGAGGGGGGCGGGGAGAGCCGGCGAGCGAGAGGGGGGCGGGGAGAGCGAGCGAGCGAGAGGGGGGCGGGGAGAGCGAGCGAGTGGAGGGCGGGGAGAGCGAGCGAGTGAGAGGGGGGAGAGCGAGCGAGTGAGAGGGGGGCGGGGAGAGCGAGTGAGAGGGGGGCGGGGAGAGCGAGCGAGAGGGGGGCGGGGAGAGCGAGCGAGAGGGGAGAGCGAGCGAGCGAGAGGGGGCGGGGAGAGCGAGCGAGCGAGAGGGGGCGGGAAGAGCGAGCGAGCGAGAGGGGGCGGGGAGAGCGAGCGAGAGGGGGCGGGGAGAGCGAGCGAGCGAGAGGGGGCGGAGAGAGAGAGCGAGCGAGAGGGGGCGGGGAGAGCGAGCGAGCGAGAGGGGGGCGGGGAGAGCGAGCGAGCGAGAGGGGGGCGGGGAGAGCGAGCGAGCGAGAGGGGGGCGGGGAGAGCGAGCGAGCGAGAGGGGGGCGGGGAGAGCGAGCGAGCGAGAGGGGGCGGGGAGAGCGAGCGAGCGAGAGGGGGGCGGAGAGAGCGAGTGAGCGAGAGGGGGCGGGGAGAGCGAGCGAGCGAGAGGGGGGCGGGGAGAGCGAGCGAGCGAGAGGGGGGCGGGGAGAGCGAGCGAGGAGAGCGGGGAGAGCGAGCGAGCGAGAGGGGGGCGGGGAGAGCGAGCGCGCGCGAGGGGGGGGGGGAGAGCGAGCGAGCGAGAGGGGGGCGGGGAGTGCGAGCGAGCGAGAGGGGGGCGGGGAGAGCCGGCGAGCGAGCGGGGAGAGCAAGCGAGCGAGGGGGGCGGGGAGAGCGAGCGAGCGAGAGGGGGGCGGGGAGAGCGAGCGAGTGAGAGGGGGGCGGGGAGAGCGAGCGAGTGAGAGGGGGGCGGGGAGAGCGAGCGAGCGAGAGGGGGGCGGGGAGAGCGAGCGAGCGAGAGGAGGGCGGGGAGAGCGAGCGAGCGAGAGCGGGGAGAGCGAGCGAGAGGGCTGCAGGCTCCTCAGTCACTGTTTTAGCTGTGTCCGCTCCTCATTCTCTCTCCATCCTTCACTCTGTCCCTCAACTCCCTCTGTGAAAACTGCAGAAGCGGAGGTGGAAAGAGGACAATTATATTCTCTCAATCTTTCATGTCCTCTCCCATCCTTCCCTCAGCAACCCCTATAAAAAGAGCTCTTCGTCTAAGCTCCAAGGCATTTTTACTATGATGTAGCCAACACCCAAACATTGAGGTGCCAGTCTAATTTGACAAGAAAATATCAATGCTGTTAGCGTAGTCAATTCAATTCCCCGAAGTGATGAAGTGTTTTTAAGGGTTCACATCAGTACAATGTCACAAAAGTGCAAATTGCCCATCAAGGGCTGCCAACATATCCCACGTCACAGACAGGGGGTACAAAAGCTGTGGTACGTCTGATTCCTTACAGACAGGGGGTACAAAAGCTGTGGTACGTCTGATTCCTTACAGACAGGGGGTACAAAAGCTGTCTGATTCCTTACAGGGGAACAACTAGAAAAAAGGTTGTGTGGGCCGCAATTCAATTTGGCAGGATAACAGCTCAACATGGCAGTCAAAGCCTTGGTCAGCCTTCTCCACTTGTTGCCGCAGTGCACCACACACACACATATAAAAAGCGTGTACGTGTAAAGATGCTGGACTGGTACGAGTAAGTGGTGCATAAACAGAATGGGTTCTCAAAATGGAAGCCAATTTAGCGGCAGGATATGCTTGAATAAACACGACAAAAGTCATTTTCCTACGCCCATTTCCCCCCCCCCCGAAACATTAGAACGGCTTAATTTAGGTTGCTGAGCATAAGGAGTAAAGCCGCAGGCCAGTTGTCGAGGTGTAACGTTCCATCGCGTCCGATACCATTGAACTGTCCTGGCCGTCACGTACTTAACCCCCCTCCTATCTAGCAGCACCTCTCCCAATTAATCGGATGACATCACTGAAACACGTCAGCAATAAAAGACTACTGAAGGGAGAGGACATCCAGAACCTGTGTCTTTTATGCACTTGTCGCTGTAAAACGTTCAACTTCACGTTCTTGAAACATCGACAACCGATATTTCCTTGGACTACAGAAGCTGCCAGGTGTTTATCCCTGCGATCAATACGTTTGGTCATCGTCTCCTAAACATAACCTATAAATAGAGAGATACCATGCAGCCTTTTTAAGGTCACATGTAGGAGTCCTGAACGGCGCTTTGGGCGAGGCTGCCCGAGCACAAGACTGCGTCAACAAGTGCATTGTTGCGCCCAGCAGTCTACCCACGACACACAGTAGCATAAAACCGTGTTTTAGAGAGACACCGAATACTTACATACAAATAAATTGGTTGAAAGCTATTTGCTGAAGTAGGCACATGATTAAGGATTGGGTAGTGTGCATTTGTTAGCATTACACAACATGGTATAATGTAATTGAGACAAAGCCCTTAGTAAAACGTCCTTGGGGAATAGGGTATTCTACCAAACTGACAAGCCATTGCGCTCATTCACGTGTTGGCAATATAGTTTTCATATTATGAAACGCTTTGTCAAGAATAAAACCTGTCACTGCATTTACGGTCAAGGACAACACTGACCATCGCTTTTATCTTTCCATCTTGTTCTAATGAAACAAGACGAGACACAACAGTACAGGTAACAAATTACTGTTTGTTGACTGAAGTGGGAAGAGATGTAGTAGGTACAGTGTTTATACAGTGTTTATATCCACGTTGAGAAGGCTTGTGGGTCAGAGGTCAGAAGTATTTTTAAAACGGCCTCCACTGCGTTTCACTTTGACAATATACAACCCTGGGAAGAAACAAGACTCTTGTTGAACATTTCAAAAACAAAAGAAAATAGTCACCAGAGCAGAAACAAAAAGAGGAAAAACAAACAACCTCTGTCAGATGGAGACAAAAACTGTCACCTTGATTAACTACAAACAACAACAACACTGAGAAACTGACAACGTGCAATTCAACAGAAGAGAGGAAACGGGGAAGAGACCTTGACGCTAAAACAGAATCACAGTTGCACTAGTCCGCAGACAGTTGTGCTTTCGTCAGTCCCGTCTCACAGATGAGCCAGCAGGGTGCGGAATGACCTCTTGACATTTTATGTGGGTGACAGGCGAGATTCCTTGCTCATGTCTGTAAGCATCTGGCCTACCCCAACCCCCCTTAACACACCTTGGGCCCAAGCCCGGCAGCACTCACCCGTCTGCGACAGAAGGGCAGCCCCTGAGTGATGATGTTGATGCTGAAGAGCCGGAGCACTTTCTGCGGGGGCAGTGGTGGCTCCTTAGCCACCTTGACCACCACCTTTGGGTCTGCCACTATGTCCAGGGCCTGGCTCTCCGGTGTTGCCAGGGGGGCCTTCTCTTTCCCAGAGGCCTTGGGCATCTTCTTTCGGGATCCGGAAGATGCGAAAAGGGGTATGGGGCAATGCCTCAGCATTGCAAGAACAGGGGCTAGTAGGTCATATCCCAGAGGGGTAATCAGGGGTGGGTCGGCTCAGGGAGCAGGTTGTTGTACGTAGTGGCCGTGGGGAATTCGACTCTTCTCTCTGGAGCTCTTGAAAACACTAATGCAACCCTCACGGTGCTCTGTTGATGCTGGTCTGTCCACTACGAGCTCGCTCCCCAGCTCATCGGCCCCCTTTAAATTATCCCAGGGCGTGATGTCACCGCTGCGGTCCCTGCCAGGCAGAGCAGCTGTCTGCCATGCCTCAGGATAGGCCACGCCCCCTCGGAACGACGAGTCACTGTGGAATCCGTCTCCCTGACCCCCTGGGGAGGAATGAGTTCCACCGGTCGTCCAAAACTGCAGTTATGAGGAAGCTCAATGGGGTGACATGTGCAATCCCCCAGACCAGCCCCCTCCTGTCCTGTCTGCTCCTCCCTGACTTACCACTGTAATCAGCTGCTTTGACATGGTCTCTTAACACAGTGGTTCCCAAACGGTGGGGCCCTTTTCTTTTTTTGGGGAACTCAGTCGGACTTTCAACATACTCTTGAAACCTGCGATAGTAGAATGCACAAGGTGACATTTCTAAATTGGGTAGTGCATCAGCAGTTCTTCTTGTCATGTCAGTCATTACATACCTTAGAGAGCTATTTACAATTTGTCAGAAATGTCCAGATCAGCTGGTCCGTGTCAGGTAATTGCCCATGTGGTACGTCTGATTCCTTATTTTTTGGAGGGGGCATAATGTTACAGCATCGCAGTGGGACATGGGGGGGGGCATAATGCATCGCAGTGGGACATGGGGGGCGGCATAATGTTACAGTATCGCAGTGGGACATGGGGGGGGGCATAATGTTACAGTATCACAGTGGGACATGGGGGGAGCATAATGTTACAGTATCACAGTGGGACATAATGTTACAGTATCGCAGTGGGACATAATGTTACAGTATCGCAGTGGGACATGGGGGGGAGCATAATGTTACAGTATCGCAGTGGGACATGGGGGAGCATAATGTTACAGTATCGCAGTGGGACATGGGGGCGAGCATAATGTTACAGTATTGCAGTGGGACATGGGGGGAGCATAATGTTACAGTATCACAGTGGGACATAATGTTACAGTATCGCAGTGGGACATGGGGGGGCATAATGTTACAGTATTGCAGTGGGACATGGGGGGGAGCATAATGTTACAGTTTCGCAGTGGGACATGGGGGGAGCATAATGTTACAGTATCACAGTGGGACATGGGGGGGAGCATAATGTTACAGTATTGCAGTGGGACATGGGGGGGAGCATAATGTTACAGTTTCGCAGTGGGACATGGGGGGAGCATAGTGTTACAGTATCACAGTGGGACATAATGTTACAGTATCGCAGTGGGACATGGGGGGGCATAATGTTACAGTATCGCAGTGGGACATGGGGGGGAGCATAATGTTACAGTATCACAGTGGGACATAATGTTACAGTATCGCAGTGGGACATGAGGGGAGCATAATGTTACAGTATCACAGTGGGACATGGGGGGAGCATAATGTTACAGTATCGCAGTGGGACATGGGGGGGAGCATAATGTTACATTATCACAGTGGGACATGGGGGGAGCATAATGTTACAGTATTGCAGTGGGACATGGGGGGAGCATAATGTTACAGTTTCGCAGTGGGACATGGGGGGCGCATAATGTTACAGTATCACAGTGGGACATAATGTTACAGTATCACAGTGGGACATGGGGGGGGCATAATGTTACAGTATTGCAGTGGGACATGGGGGGTAGCATAATGTTACAGTTTCGCAGTGGGACATGGGGGGAGCATAATGTTACAGTATCACAGTGGGACATAATGTTACAGTATCACAGTGGGACACGGGGGGAGCATAATGTTACAGTATTGCAGTGGGACATGGGGGGGGGAGCATAATGTTACAGTATCACAGTGGGACATAATGTTACAGTATCGCAGTGGGACATGGGGGGGGCATAATGTTACAGTATCGCCGTGGGACATGGGGGGGGCATAATGTTACAGTATCACAGTGGGACATGGGGGGAGCATAATGTTACAGTATCACAGTGGGACATGGGGGGAGCATAATGTTACAGTATCGCAGTGGGACATGGGGGGGAGCATAATGTTACAGTATCGCAGTGGGACATGGGGAGGCATAATGTTACAGTATCGCAGTGGGACATCGGGGGGCATAATGTTACAGTATCGCAGTGGGACATGGGGGAGCATAATGTTACAGTATCGCAGTGGGACATGGGGGGGGCATAATGTTACAGTATCACAGTGGGACATAATGTTACAGTATCGCAGTGGGACATGGGGGGGAGCATAATGTTACAGTATCACAGTGGGACATGGGGGGAGCATAATGTTACAGTATCGCAGTGGGACATGGGGGGGAGCATAATGTTACAGTATCGCAGTGGGACATGGGGGGGAGCATAATGTTACAGTATCGCAGTGGGACATGGGGGGGAATAATGTTACAGTATCACAGTGGGACATGGGGGGCATAATGTTACAGTATCACAGTGGGACATGGGGGGCATAACGTTACAGCATCGCAGTGGGACATGGGGGGGCATAATGTTACAGTATCGCAGTGGGACATGGGGGGGCATAATGTTACAGTATCGCAGTGGGACATGGGGGGGCATAACGTTACAGCATCGCAGTGGGACATGGGGGGAGGCAATATGTTACAGTATCGCAGTGGGACATGGGGGCCATAATTTAACAGTAGCGCAGTGGGACATGGAGGGGGGGGGCATAATGTTACAGTATCGCAGTGGGACATGACACCTGTCATAAACAGTGACAGTTTATGCCAACTCATGACAAGCAGATCAATACTGTTAGCACATAGCATATTTAGGCTAAGTGGTATGTACATCGAACAGCAGGTCAAGAGATTGTTCCTCACACTCAGAATTACTTAGGCCCATGTTTATGAAATCTAAAGTAAGTGTTAACAGAACCTCGAACTCTTCCGTGGTGCCGGCCAGGGAGTTATGGCATCATAGTAACCTTGACTATGATGCTGAGGCGGATGAAGGATATTTAGGGCTGCCGTTCAACACAGCAGACAGATGTCGGAATGTGTGACATGGCCACTTCATCGAGGCTTTATGTGACCTGCTGGAGTCAGGATGGATAGGCTTTAGGCCTACAGTAGACACTCTGATGACGGCATAACTGCCGAAACTCTAAATTAACTTATTGGAGTGCCGCCGTTTCCCAACTTATCGAGAACTTGGGATTTCATTTGAAGGTCGAAATCTCCCTTAGAAGAGCAGGAGAAGTTCTCCAACTTTTTTAATTGCCTCCACTTCTTCTGGGACGATGTTGTCCACAGAATGTGCTGCTGCATGCCGGCTAGGACATTTCTCAATATAGTGTGTCAACCTATTGGGAATAGACGCCATTACCATACCCACATAGGTCACACATCTCAGCACGTGGAACTTCCTCAAATTCTAATCAAAAGGCTGCAGAAAAGAAGGCTGGAGAAATAAATAATTGCTGTGGGAAAATTCAACTACAGAAGAAGAAATGGGTCTGGATCAGTGGGGATGAGAGTCTTCACAACTCGGCAGAACTGACTGACAACAAAGAATGCTGACTCCCCCCTACGCTGCCCTTCCCTGATCAATAAAGATGTAATGAAAAACAAAGCCCTAGTCCTCTTGAACCGAGAGGCCTCTTCATTGTGTGTTGCTTCTGGATGTTGGCAGGCAACTGAATAATTCATAAATACAAAAGAACTCCCCGCTGTATAAGTGTGTGAGTCTGAATGCGAAGCTAGCAGCATTAGTACCTTTCCCACTGAGGTTTAGTGTAAACAGTCAAGAGTGCAGACACATGGGTGATGGTGACCAGAGACACCAGCAAAACTGCATGTTTCCGAACACATCCTGAATAGGCCACAGCAAATGTATCTCCCATGTCTATATTCCGGCTACATGAGCTTTTTGGCTAATCTCCAACTTCTAAACTATGTGCCATGGACCCACTGCAGAGGCTTATGTCTGTTAACATGATAGGCCCAAGGTAAACGGTAGGAATGTCAGCCATGAGGGATTTAACCTTGGGTCCTGGGGAATTCAAGCCCAAAGCCTTCGGTTTGAGGGAATCTCTTATCCTGAATGCCATGCAGTTTAAAACAGCCTCCAGACGGATGTTAACTTCCAAGACTTGAGGAGATTTAGAGGTCAGGATTTAAGGTAGAACGGGGGGGATGGGAGATCAACTGAGAGGTACTAGAAAAAAGGTTCATGGTTACAGTTCAAGTGGACGCCAATATGCTAACTCCGATGGGCTATATTAGCCTATAGGATCTTAACCTACGGTCTGATCTTCTTAATGAGAATATGCTAACTCCGATGGGCTATATTAGCCTATAGGATCTTAACCTACGGTCTGATCTTCTTAATGAGAATATGCTAACTCCGGTGGGCTATATTAGCCTATAGGATCTTAACCTACGGTCTGATCTTCTTAATGAGAATATGCTAACTCCGGTGGGCTATATTAGCCTATAGGATCTTAACCTACGGTCTGATCTTCTTAATGAGAATATGCTAACTCCGGTGTGCTATATTAGCCTATAGGATCTTAACCTACGGTCTGATCTTCTCAATGAGAATAGGTTTACCTGCGTGGTGGTAACTCATCCTCAGTAAACAAAGCAATGTACTTGCTCAAGCATTTTGGTCAAAAGCAACGAGCGCACACACACACCACCCAGTGATCTCTCACACACACCCTGTCAGCAGAGCTATTCCAGAACACACTTCACTCGTCTATACCTTCAGGGTCCCTAAGGTTGCATTCTGTGAGGAGAAACGCTGATGTGTCAAAAGGTCCAGCCTTTTTGGTACCTCGAGTTACTCAGCACACGTACACATGTTTCTGACCATGACAGCCAATGCTGCTAAGACTGGGACCTATATTACCGAAACTTCAAGAACAAGTCGAAATGTGTCTAAAAACTGAGTCAATGTATTGGTGGATGTTAGCCTGTGACTTAAAGACGGAATCCGCAGCAGGGGGAAACAGTGGTACTGTCCGCCCCTCCTCCCACCACCACCGTTGTCGTTTTTGTCGCCGAGCTGAGAAGCGTGGCGCAGCACGGTCAACTGCAGTAGATATTGTCCTTCTATAGCACATGCAAGGATTTACAGGGAGGGGGGGAAAGGGTGCTGTTTGCAGTACCTTTTTTCATGTTGTAATATACCAAATGGACATGGCTGTCTCACCATTAAAGACACCAGCTTCATTTCAAGTGCTTAAAGCATCAGGGCAACTTGTGTTTTAGAAGACATAAGACTAAGCATGCTTGCAAATCAAATTAAAATATGAAACAAGTACGGTACATCAGACCTGTTTACGTGTAACCGTAGCAACACATTCCCTTATTTCACACATCTGGAAGGCTCTGACAGCCAAATCAGACAAAGCATAACAAGGGCTTTTCTGGCCTGGGCTTGTATGGGGACTGGGCATGATGGATCGCTGGGAAGGCTTAGCTCAAACCGGACCACACACAGATCGTTTCCTCGCTGTTTACATTATAACACACTTGCAGTCACACCTCCCTTGCAACAGTGAGTGATTAGCCGATCCACTCTACACAACACATGCTAGAACACAAAGTTGATGAATGAGTAATCACACACAAGCATTTCGCTACACTCGCAATAACATCTGCTTACCATGTGTATGTGACCAAGAAAATTGGACTTGATTTTGAATGAGTCGTCCAGCCCCTTGAACAGCGACGGCCTGCCACTGTGTACAAGTGTGGGTTGAGGTTCCTTCCTGTTTACATTAGCATCCTCCGCTGGGCATAAACACCAGCCGACAGCCAGCGATTACGGTCGCAGAAGCTATAACCCTATAAACAATAGCATTGACGATACAGGCAAACGTTAAAATGACTTTCACATGGATCGGACGCCGGAGTGAAGAGGAAGGGAGATACCTAGTCATTTGGTACAACTGAGTGCATTCAACTAAGAACCTTCTACACAGTATTTGGAAAAAAGAGTTTGGCCGAGAGAAAATAACATCCACAGAGGATTAAGAAAAACCCTTCTGGTTGGTGTTTGATTAGTTCCTAAGAAAAACAGCTGGAGTTTAAATAGACACTGTTGGGACATAGGGCTCTGTTCAGCTCTGCAGAGGCACAGGCCCATTTCCATATCCTAATTGCTAGACATTGTATTGCTTCAAAATCTGAAAACGTCCATGGAGGTAAGTCAAAAAGCCAACAGCTATTTAGCAGAATGAAGACGAGTGGCAGAGCTTCCTGTTGCACTACTGGCCTGGGAGCAGCAACGTGTCAGCTCTGTCAAGTGGTTTAAACCTGCCTCCAGTCTTTCCAATAGGAATCCAGACCTTCTCTCCCACACTCAGTATACACACACACACACACACACACACACATACTAAAAGCGCAATAGAAAGCTCATTTGAGAGAAGAATAACTAGCTGAAAATCATAAAAATTGCAAGCAGCCATTAATCTTTAATGTCTAGGGCGGCTTGTGTGAGAAATAGTCCTTAAAACACATTTCTCCAGGGCCAAACAAAATGACAAATTGGCTTGGCCAGGGCACACAGATATATATATATATATATATATATAAATGCATATGCATGCCTATCTATCTCATAATCCTGAATGGCCATAATGTACAATGGAAAGTTAGGATGAGTGTTCTAAAAACGCAGTGCTCAACGAGGCGGGCGCCCCCTAAAATAAGGGCACAGTGGCTTTGCCACTGGTGCCTAATAATTGCCCCAATGCTCCATCCTGACGCAGAGGCCTGGGGCCAGACAGTTGTCAACAGAGAGACATTCCAACCTAATCCCGGGTGGCGAGTGTCATAAAGCTGTGGCTTGTCAGTCAAGCCGGGTGGCGAGCAACCGAGGCTCTGCTGCTACAGGGGTGAGGCAGGCGGCAGGGGAAATGCCACAGTCAATTTGCGTAGAGATGGAAATGGTTGAGGGAGTTAGGGACGAGGGGACGTGTGCGCGGGGCAGTGTGGTCATTGAGCCAAACGTTTATCCGTGTTACTCAGTGATCCCAACTGTTTGGCTCCACTCTACCTCTCGACATGTTGTGTCTGGAGTCTGCCTACGAGCTGCCACAACTACGGTGGCCCAGAGTAGGAGGTGTGTGTGTGTGTGTGTGTGTGTGTGTGTGTGTGTTTTCCGCCAATTTAATGAGTAACTTTGCATTCACCACAGTGTTTGAGAGGAGGTCATTTAAAAGTTGGGATTGAGTTCATGCTTCCTCTTTAATGAAGAGGTTGTCAGTGAAATAAACAAATCTACTGTAGGCCTGCACCAGACAGTAGAATTCATCCAGGCTCTCATCAAGTCCCCAGCCTTTGACCCTCATCGTATCCACACAGCCGACCTCTCCCAGTACCTCCATCATTGTGCACCAGAGTGGCTCTGTGTCTGAGGCTCTGACGCTACCCCAGAGGAGCTGACAGGGTGGGCCCATACACACACACACACACACACGGCTGAATGAGGCTGTCCAGTGACAGCGGGTAGCAGATGAGAAACAGACGATTTGTGTGTGAAGCCTGGGATGCTGCTCTGGGCGGCACAGCTGCAGCAGACAGTCTGAGCCTATAGAGCACCGCCTCCCTCTGGTGGACATTGTTGGAACTGCATCAGGATTCTGAGCAGTTTTCTATGCTGTGTTTTTTTCAGGCTACATTGAAATCCAAGTTTATTTGTGGCGTACACAGATTAACAGATGTTAAAACAGATGTTAAATCAGGTGCAGTGAAATGCTTCGTGGCCGTGTAATACCATCTTAGGGAGATTTCTTCACAGGAAGCTTGATCCTCAGTCACTCTTTCCCTGAGACGCCCTCTAAAGGGGAGTCTTGCGGGGTTTGGATGAAATGGACTGGCACTAGGGTGGAATCATGAGAGTCGCATAGCAACAGTTACCAGGGTCAGGATATTTATTAAAACATCCAACCAGTGTGGGAGGGAGGGAGACATGGAGCAGGCTGCCTGTCACCTACAGACCACACAGCCATCGGCAGCCAGGGCCGTTGTCATAGAGACCTGGTGCCATAGCCAATCATCCCTCCCACACCACAGTAGGGGTCCAGATACAGTGGTGTGCAACAAACAAGCTAGGTCCAATGATTCAAGTCTAGTCAGTGACGTGCAAAAATTCAACCTCCGTTATTATTGCACGTTGTAGCTAGCTCACAATGCCCTCTGATGATGGGTTCAATTAACGTGAGGCGGCAGGAGATTGTCCGCCATCTCCATGTGTCCAGGCCGGCCAGGTTTCCATGAGAGCTAGCGTGAGATTGCGTCGGCGATGGCTGAGGCACAGCGGTGCCAGCAGCAGGAGAGTTGGACGGGAGTTCAGCTGCATTTGCCTTGGCGTGGGCGGACGGGTGCACGTGACCTTTTGCGGCTCAGCTCTGCCGGGTCTCGTCTCTGACGGGCAGCCGGCGTGTGGGAAAACACCACCTACACCATGACAGGCTGGCTTCTCAGAGTTAATTCCACATAACAGGTGGGATAGAGGGAGGACATAGCAGAGCCACCTCCGTCGCAGAAGTCAGACAGACCTGAGTTTACAGAGCTGTTCAGGGGTACAATTATTCATTTCCTGTACCGCCGTATGCATATCCCTTGACATTTACCAATATGATTGGATGCTAAAATGGACTTCAGCTCACACGCTCGCAGACGTCTGTTTGCAAGCAGGCAGACTTGTGAGTAAGCGCGTGGGCTGAAGTGTCTAAAACTCGCAAGTACAGACAAGCAGAGTGTTCCTGTGGCCTGGGCCAATAAAGCAGTCAGTGTGGCGGCAGGACCGGCCTCGACGACGGCAGGACAGGGTGACACACTAATGTCTCCCCCAAGGTCAAGGAGGAAAGCAATGGCTGAGCTGCGGCAGAGTGCAGCCCTGTCCTGGAGATGGCAGACCAACTCCAACCTGTCTCCACAGAGCATAACATGGAGCCCACCGAGTCTCCTGTAATGAGGTGGCCCAAAGAGACACATGACAGGAAAGGGAGGGAGAGCGGGATAGAAAGAGAGAGAAAAGGGCCCCATTTTGTTCAGACTTCATAAGTCCCCTAGTTTTACAAAAGCACTGTAGCAAAGCACAGATCGATAAGAGCATACTGTGGAACTAGTCAATGTCACTACTGCTACACTACCAACACAAAGCTGAGGCCATGGAACCCTGACCTGTTCACCGAAAATGCTACCTTGTCCCGGACCTGCTGTTTTCAACTCCCTCTCGGACTCTCTCCGAGTCTGAATGCTCGGCTATGAAAAGCCAACTGACATTTACTCCTGAGGTACCCGATGACATCAAAAGTTTAAAAACAGTGATTTTCATACCCTCCCATGGGCTAGAAACTATCTTTTAAGATCAACTGTCTTGTACTTTTAATCCTACCCTGTGAAAGAGAAGCATTGTTTTAGGACCTGTTTTCGTTTTTAACCACCCGTCATAGAAAGGCTCGGTCTTCACATTATGTAGACACTGGTTTGGTGCTGGAGACAATGAACCGGAGGTGAAAAGTGGCTAATTAATTGCTCTTTAAGCAATGTAATGTTCTGAGAGTACCTGAACACCCCCGTGGAGGCTGTGTTGGCCCTGTTACCTGGCAACCTGTTGGGGAGAACTAGGAGAGATAAAAAGGGAGGACGAGATGGAGGGATGGTCGATTGAGAATGACTCGACGCAATGAGTTGTTGCAACTCCGACAAAACGATGCCATCTATCTAGGGCTAGCACTTTTAGCTGGATATCCAGGCTGCAGCCGGAGGCAAATCACACACAGGAGGACCCAGGTGCCATCTTGTTGCTATCCATAGCGTAGGAGTGATGGACGAGGCAATCAGCATTGACATTCTCCTCAGGCCTGGCTAGAGCTGGCCTGCTTTGTTAGATCAAACAAACAGGAAAAGCATTAGTATTTAGCCTAACACGGTTCCAGTTCTCCCCAAAAACATAATTTACTGCCAAAAATACGTCCATAAACGAGCATTTGAACACAGAGCTCCATTGCATACAGAATAACAGAGTTTAAAATGGTGTGAGCATTCAGCTTCCATGAGGGATAGACTGCTCATTAACTCTCCAGAGAGAAGGCTAAGTTATGGGTGAACTCTAAATACCGACAACCAGTGTTTATCACACCAAGTCAATGCTACATCACTCTAGTCGTCGACTAGTAAGCCAAATAATATTGTCTGGATTTAATTGAACAAACTTTCAACTCCAAAGTATAACTGTCTGAAACATTTTTCATGCTCTTATTTTCAGACTTAGACTAAAGCTACAAACAAGGTTCCTATGGACAGCAGTTGAACAGCCCCCTCCATTTAAAACACTTCAGAGTGACGTCTCATTAATGAGACGCACAAATGTCATTTTCTAAAGTTCGGAGGTTGAGGTAGAAACTTTAATGAATTAGACCCATTGAGTTTATTAAACACTGAAAATGGGAGACCAAAAACAAACAGGTTTTTCCTCTGATCCTCTATTCCTAGCAGGCTTGGATCAACAAGCTGGCATTCCAGAGACAGCTGGGACGGTTCCCTGATGGGTGTGTGGATGCTTTTGAGTAGGCTACATTACTGTCCGTAGAATCAGTAGAGTAGGGGTGTGGAGGCTATTTTGTTTGAAGGACGCGCGCAGAGCTCCAACCAGGCGACGCAGAGCTCCAACCAGGCGACGCAGAGCTCCAACCAGGCGACGCAGAGCTCCAACCAGGCGACGCAGAGCTCCAACCAGGCGACGCAGAGCTCCAACCAGGCGACGCAGAGCTCCAACCAGGCGACGCAGAGCTCCAACCAGGCGACGCAGAGCTCCAACCAGGAGACGCAGAGCTCCAACCAGGAGACGCAGAGCTCCAACCAGGAGACGGAAGAGCTTCAACCAGCTCCTTGACAGCAAAACAACAACCTTGGCTGCGTAGCCTTGAAGCTGGCAGGGGCCCGGCTCAGGAGAATAGCAGTGCATCGTCTCCAGTAAAAGGGCATAGTTAATTAGGCCGGTATCAAATATTCAAACACCATGTCTGTGAAGTGCCTGCTCTGGGCTCGGGACAGCACAGTACAACCAACAGATGGGGCAGAGGGAGGAGGGACAACTCTGCTGGTCTCAACCCAGGCTGGCCTCCCCTCACCTGGGGAGCAGACAGGAATATGACCCAGCCCCCCTCCAGAGAACCAGGGGGCGACTATAGAGAACAGCGATGGGGAGCAATTCACTGTCGGATGTTCCAATTGATTGAAGCCACCAGACTTGATTTCTATGATCAAGTGGGCTTTATTTTGAGTCATGGTTAAGAGGATGGAGGAAGTTAGAGTAGGTTTCTACACAAAGTCCAAACGGTAGCCTAGCAACACAGTAAACATTGATCGTTTTTTTACTCAACGTCTCAATGTTATGAAAAGAACAAATTCAATTCGCAATAACTTTTCATTATAGGGCCTTTTAAGCCACTTAAACGATCAAACGACTCGAATCCATCCGGACTCTTAATTATTCTGCTAATGCGAGCGCTGCTTATCAGAACTTGAGAGCCCTTCTTATTCCATCTGCCGCAGAACCAACAAAAAACTAGAGTAATCCATGAGGATACAGAAAGAGACTGTGCCTTTAAGTGTTTGCATAGCAGGTAGCATTGCTACTCACACTGCAGAACAGATGCCAGTCACAGTGTGGTGGAGCAGCAGGGTTACGCCAACAGCGTTGCTTCCTCTGCTGCACTCAGAGTTCCTCCATTGATTTATAGGGGAAATCTCTCTCCTCTGTCGCACCGGAGACACACAGAGAGACTAACACAGCAGGGGCCACGGGCGCACAACCAGATATCCGCCGCGTCGTAAGGCAACACTCAACTGTTGTATCATGTCTCGGGTTGTATCATGTCTCTCGTGTTGTATCATGTCTCGGGTTGTATCATGTCTCGGGTTGTATCATGGGTGGACATGGCTGCCTGTGTTATTGAATGTACTGTGCGACCAGATTTCTGTGCCGAAGGGCAATAGTCGCAACCGCTAAGGCCTGTTTGTTTGTATTAGCAGAGTAGGCATGGCCGTGTTATTGACCATGATCCAGAAAAGTGCTGTAAGGTAACACTGAATTGTCACAGCCTGTTATGCTTTGCTGTTTTGTGTTATTGGCCTGGATCCAAAAGGCCTTTAATCCCATAGAGCCAGGGTCAATGACTCAATGGTCCAGTCACACAGTAGCGGTGCCATGTCACAGACATGTACTCCTGCCTCCCATTTGGTCCTGCTCTAGTCCTTATCTGGGTCCTGCAGCACAGACCATGCTACAACGGACATCTGCCCTGCTCTGCCCCATGGACTGACTAGCAGAAAAAACACTTTAGTTTTCATTCAAAAAACCATCTAGCAACAACACTAAGAGTAGACTAACCATCCCAAGCTGGCAGTGTTGATCATGTCAGGGTTGTGCTTTAATTCAAAGAGGACAAGTTTGCGTTAAGATTCACCAGAGCAGAGCACCACATCAAGAGACACTTGGGTAGTTGTTTGATGATCAAACTCCAATTCAATTTATTCCCCAAACAGTCATCTGGAATTCCTTCAGTTGAATTTTTAAGAGGTTTCTTTTAACCGTCAAGCCAATTTTTTTTTTTTGAAAGCAGCAGGATGGCTATTTACGAGGAAGAAAGGATCAACTTCTCTGTTGACAAACTGAGGGGTTAGAGTGTTAACTGCTTTAAACAAAAATCCCCTGAACAATAAACAAGCAAGTGAGATAAATATAATTAGAACAAGAAAAATTGTCTTTAAAAAAAACAACGCTCATTAGTCGGTAATTAAGAACACAGCGTCATGTAAACAAACATTGTTAGACTTAGTAGGTTGATGGAATCCTATGGGCATTCCTTCTTACGCAATCTGTTAATTACTGAAATGGTTTACCCGCTTCAATTTTAATAGGATTCTAACTGTGGGATGATAAATAAAGTTAGTGTATCTAGAAAGCTTAGTGGAAAACTTGTCTCCCATTAAGCCTATCATTAGGTCTAGCAAGTAAATAACAGGCTTCGGGTTCGAGAGGATAATTCGTACAATGTACCTTTAACAAGTCTAAGTATAAGTAAATCGTTATATTGAGTCTCGAGTGAAAATCACAAATGAATTTGATGAAGATTATGATCTATTCACAGTACAGCGAGGTCATACATTTAGTATTAGCATGTGTTTCCAGCACCATGCTCTTACGAACTGAGTGGCACAGGACCACATATCAGTACTTAAGGATGTAACGTTGCTCCCAGACAAGGCCCAAATTCCCATCACTTGCATGAAGAAAATAAGGAAATATAGGGGGGGGTGGAGATTAGGGTGCCTTGTGAGATTTTGTCGGCGAGTGGGTAACCCGACTCCAGTATCCGTTCTATCGGCTGCCGTGCAATCACTGGAGAATAAACTAGATGAGGGCCGTTGAGACTATCCTACCGACAGGATTTTCAAAAATGTAAAATCTTATTTTTCAACCGAGTCGTGGCTGAACGACAACACAGATAATATACAGTTGGCTGGGTTTTCCGTGCATCGGCAGGGCAGAACAGCTATGTCCGGTAAGACGAGGGGTGGGGATCTGTGTCTATTTGTCAATAACAGCTGGTGCATGATGCCTAAAATTAAGGTAGTCTCAAGGTATTGCTCGCCTGAGATCGAGTACCTCATGATAAGATGTAGACCACACTAAGAGAAATCTCACCTATATTTTTTTTGTAGCTGTCTATTTACCACCATAAACTGATGCTGGCACTAGGACCGCACTCAAAGAGCTGTATAAGGCCATAAGCAAACAAGAAAATGCTGATTCAGAAGCGCTCCTAGTGGTCAGGGAATTTAATGCAGGCCAACTTAACTCATTCCTACCAGCATGTCACATGTGGAACCAGAGGTTAAAAAAAATAATATATTTTTAAACTCTAGACCACCTTTACTCCACACACAGAGATGCTCTCTCTCATTCTCCATTTGGAAAATCTGACCATAATTCTATCCTCCTGATTCCTGCTTACAAGCAAAAACAAGAAAAAGGAAGTACAAATGACTCGCTCAATAAAAAAGTGGTCAGATGATGTGGATGCTACACTAAATGTCTGTTTTACTAGCACAGACTGGAATATGTTCCGGGATTCATCCAATGGCATTGAGGAGTGCACAACATCAGTCACCGGCTTCATCAATACGTGCGTCGATGACGTCGTCCACAGTGACCGTACGTACATATCTCAACCAGAAGCCATGGATTACAGGCAACATCCGCACCAATCTAAAAGACTAGAGCTGCCGCTTTCAAGGGGCGGGACACTAATCTGGACCCTTATAAGAAGTCCCGCTATGCCCTCAGACGAACCATCAAACAGGCAAAGCATCAATACAGGATTAAGATCAAATCGTACTACACCGGCTCTGACGCTCATCAAATGTGGCAGGGCTTGCAAACTATTGCAGACTACAAAAGGGAAACCCAGCCGCGAGCAGCCCAGTGACGCGAGCCTGCCAGACAGGATGAATGACTTTTATAATCGCTACGAGGCAAGCAACACTGAAGCATGCATGAGGGCACCAGCTGTTCTAGAGGAACAGCGGCTTTCCGTAGCCAATGTAAGCAAGACCCTTTAAACAGGTCAACATTCACAAAGCCGCGGGGCCAGACGGATTAACAGGACGTGTACTCCGAGCATGCGCAAAGCAACTGGCAAGTGTCTTCACTGACATTTTCAACCTCTCCCAGACCGAGTCCTTAATACCTACATGTTTCAAGCAGACCACCATAGTCCCTGTACCCAAGAAAGCAAAAGTAACCTGCCTAAATGACTACCACCCCGTAGCTTTGAAAGGCTGGACATGGCTCACATCAACACCATCATCCCAGAAACCCTAGACCCACTCCAACAGAACCTCAGATGACGCCATCTCAATACTGCCCTTTCCCACCAGGACAAAAGGAAAAAAACAGCCTATAGGGAGGAGGTCAGAGACCTGGCAGTGAGGTGCCAGGACAACAACCTCTCCCTCAACATGAGCAAGACGAAGGAGATGATTGTGGACTACAGGAAAAGGAGGGCCGAACATCACTCCATTCACACCCCCTGTATATAGCTTCATTATTGTTATTTTATTGTGAAACGTTTGGGGGGTTTATTTCGCCGATATTGTTGGTTAAGGGCTTGTAAGTAAGCGTTTCACGTAAGGTACGGTCTATTGTTTTATTCGACGCATGTGACAAATAAAAAGTGATTTGAAACATGGACATCCCGTTTTCTTTTCTTTTCAATTGAACCTTTATTTAACTAGGCAAGTCAGTTAAGAACAAATTCTTATTTACAATGACAGCCTACCGGGGAACAGTGGGTTAACTGCCTTGTTCAGGGGCAGAACAACAGATTTTAACCTAGTCAGCTTAGTGATTCGATCCAGCAACCTTTCAATTACTGGCCCAACACACTAACCACTAGGTTACCTGCTGCCTCTATTCATCACAGGGGCGCTGTACCTAGTACCTAGTACATCTGGGCTGACCCCTGGCTGTCAGACAGGCATATAAAAAGGCCTCCCTCCCCCAGAAGGGCCTTGGCCTTGACTGCCCCTGGGGCATTGTCTGGAGAGGATCCAGGTCCAAAATGGGGCTGAACAATGCTGGTGGCATGTGTGGCGAGACACACACACAGTAGCGGTCTATGTGATGTCTGTACATAGGCCTACACACCTCATCCACATAAAAATTAAGACATTTGCAAGCCAGGCAGCAAGGCCGACGCAGCCTGGCCCCCCTCTACAGACCCAGGCTGGCCCCCTCCCTCTCTATGCCAGAACACAGAGGTGTGTCATTGAGATCACCAACAGTGGGTTCCAATTGTTCACACACACACACACCCCCCCCCCCCCCCCCCAACACACACACACAGAGATTAGGGCAGTTAAAGGGTACACACACACCGGCAGGCAGGCAGTCACAAGGCGGCTCAGTCACCATGGAAGCCTAATCTCCTGTTCTGTCTAATCCACCACCCCAGATGGTTTATGGGGGATTTATTGTCAGGGCTAATGGGGAATCCCAGAGGAGGGACGTGCATATGCATATTCCACATAAATCATCTGTGATGTGGTGTTGAGACTAAAGGTTTAGAAAACAACTAAATAACAAGGAGGATAGTTTTATGACATCATAAGCCATCTACCACAGTCTGACCGATGCTAGTTTACGTTAAGCCTATTGCAATGAACTAACCCTGTCCTTTATATATACACACAGTAGACAAACTGCACGACAGCGGCCAAACGGACAGCAGCCATATCTAACCCCGACACATTCACTACGGCATTCATGAATCATCACGTTGTAATACTGTTTGATGGCATGCCTCTTTCATTGCTTGGAACAGAAAGGCATCTGTTGTAGAGAATAAAAATGAAGTTGATCAGAGCGCTACAAGCAGGTTAGTTACAGGTTTAGTTAGAGGTCATTAATGCACAGCATGTGAGTAGTCATGGAGCGGAGGTTAAATCCCAGAGTTCACTGTACCTTGTGGGAAACATGACCCCACTGGGAGAGTGCTTTCTGTCTCTGACTCTGTGTGTGTGTGTGTGTGTGTGTCTGTGTGTGTGTGTGTGTGTGTGTGTGTGTGTGTGTGTGTGTGTAGCAGCAGAGGAACTTGGCAGGCAGTCAGGTTGAGAGTGATGGAGAGTAAGAGGAGGAAGAGAGGGTCTAATTCAGGAACCTCTCCTAACCCAGGCCATGTAGTTCAGAGAGCCACAAGCCCCCATCTGTCCCCTTCTCAAGGCATGCCAGCCAGAACTGCTTACTGACACATTCCTCCACACAGGCAGCAGCCTACTTAGACTTTAACACAGGGCCGTTTCTACATACCAGCCCCGTGTTGGTTCCAGCACTTCCACACCTCTCACAGCGTTTACTGTATCACACATACGTCCATCCCACCGTGAGTCAAAACACTCGTATTCCAATAGCAAAGCCCATAAAGCCTAAAGATGCACTGCAATCAAGGCTGTTTCTACATTCAGGACTGATGTTGGGAGCAACACTTGAACCTCTCACAGTTTGCCATCTCTGCTCAATCACATACACCATTGACCACCACACCACGATTGGAAACACGGGCTATATTAGTATAGCATATGACATAGCACAGACTTATTTAGTCCACACACCGCTAACATGCACATAGGCTTGTTTAAAAGCACTTCTCCTATCCCCTGAATATAGGATATTTGACCCTGTTCAGTTCCTCCTTATTACAAACAGACCGAGTCTCCAGCTGTGAAAATGTATCTCAGACACACTCCAAAAGGACTGAATACACTCTGTTGGGGGGACGGGGACGGGGGGGGGGGGGGGGGGGGCTTGATCACCAGAGGCACTAAGAGATATTGCCAGTCTAAAATACCCAACTGGTTGTCATGAATTCTAAAACAAGAGCTCTCGGTCAGAGAACTCCAACAGCTTATTTTCTACATTAAATATTTATTTTCTCTAGCTGTTTGGCTTCTGGAGATTTAAATTCTGATGGCATATTCTCGACAATGAAAGAGCATTCTCGTCGTCCCACTAAGCCATACTTCAGGATCCGCATGCCAAGGACATCTCAACAAACAGTGAGCCAGAGAAAGACACTCGTCTCAACACACTATAAAAACACTGGTATTATCAACTAGGTTTAGACTCAGATCGTTCCCCCGGAATACATATTGGAACTAAGAATCAAAGTTTAATCTGTGATTAACTCTTTCTTGGTACTAAAAACCAGCGATTCTCAACTGGTGGGAGGTTTTGAGTGTGTTCGCGGGTGTCTGAGCAAAAAAGAAATACTCCAGTCTGAACTGAAACGACTTGAACCAGGTATTAGGTTTGTAGAAATTATAATGAACTTACATTTAATTATTTAATCGTTTAACAATTTTTCTTCAATCATAATATTTTGAATATAGAACTATTAGCAGCGCTGTGTTGGTTGATTTTGTGGTCTCAAGCCAGTGAGTTAATTAACATTCTTCATCAAGAATATGGGCCTCATTTAATTACTGACAATGAAAGAGGAGGGAACGTTGTTCCCTCGCCATATAACTGCTACATTTACTACTAATATAGCATTCAAAATAGTTTCCAGGTTGTATTTGGGATTCTTTTTTGCGATACTACCATTGGGTCGCGACAGAGACAACCTTGTGCAATTTGGGTTCCGAGGCAAAACCAGTTGAGAACCACTGCTATAAACTGATGTCCTATATCTAATCATAGACAATGCCTGCGGGGGCAGAGCTAATCTAGATAACCAGGGCATCGTCTGACATCTACTCAAAACTATGTCCATTATCACAGCCTAGGCTCTTGTACAGTAACTTTTTATCTAACCTTTATTTAACTGATTGCTGGTGTTTGCAGGCCATTTGACAATAACGTGGTGAAAACCGGGGGGGGGCATGACTTTGGGGTCGTGATGTGACAGAGACAGAAGTCAATAGCTCACGGACAGTCGTGGGTCCGTGGGAATTCTGGGCCTTTGCGTTTAGTCTCCTTCACCCGTGAAGAGATGTCTTTTCTTTCAAAACAATAACTAAGGAGGATGGAAGTAGGGAGCATGTGGTGGGTTGAACTTAGCCCTGACCAGAGCTTCTGGGCTGGCCACTATGGGGGAATTCAGAGCAGATGTGCTGTTCTCCAGTTCTATTTCTCCCAACCTCCCTCTTCATAAAGACGGACTGTCTAAAAACACATGTTGGAGTTTACGTGTTCTAAGAAAGTCTCCAACTGTAACGCATAACGAGAAATAACAAATACTCTATTAAGAGATGAAACTGAATCAAGGTCAATTGCAGAGCAATCTGAATCCCCAGCTGGACATTAGCTTTCCTCGAGGTCCGGCAGCAGTTGAACTTGTGTCTTGTCGCAAAGTCAGCACAGGCAGCAACACCAGACAGTCCGACACACACGAAGCAAATTGAAAACGCTTGACACTTGTGGAGATAATTGCATGAGAAGAGAAACATAGCCGACCACAACATCTCCACATCAATATACAAATACTTCAGACAGCAGGTCACTCCGTTACAGACCATTACATCACTGATATTGAAATGTGTAACCTTCCAGGATGAAGAGACTGCAGCCGTTAGCGGTCCTGTGAGGCCGCTGCTCCGAGCCTCGTAAGACATCAGTGTCAGCTGGCGCGCCGGTACCCACCACACACAATCGAGATCGACAGTTAGGTCAAAGTATTTCAGGACAATGTTAGCTGTGTATAAGCCAAGCACAACCAGCCGTCTCGAGAAAACCAACCTAGAGAAACACACACACACACACACACACACAGCAGTAACAACTCCACACATGCTCACCAGTAGCAGCGCCACCTTCTTCATGGTGCGATTACCCATTGCAGGAGGAGAGACAACTGGTCAGGCTGGACTGGAGGATGAGGAGCAGTTAGTTCTAGAGCTGTTCAGTAACAGTGAGACAGACGGGCCACTTCCCTGTTGTTGACAAGTGTTACTGTCACAGCTCCCCCGCTTGTGGCGCGCTCGGATGTGAATGGATTCGCTGCTACAGTAGCTCTCCCTCCCCCTTCTCTCTCTCCATCTCGCCAAGGTGGTTGACTGCTACAGCTCGATCACGCTCACAGGAGAGAAGGGGGTGGGTTGGTATGGCAAAAAAACCAACATGTGGCACACGTGTGAAAGGTGAACAGAGCCACATGGCTCGGCACAACGAGACACACTCCAGGACTGCTTGAAGGGACGCACCACGCGGCCGAGCCTAGGTTACGGTCCACAAACAAACATGCCTCTATTGACTTGCAGAATAAGGAATCATGTCTGCTCTATTCATGGTATTAACTTCCATCTGCAGCGTTCCAGAACGTTGGCCTACGGGACGAGGCCCGGGGCTGCCCGGGGGAGGCACAGCCCGGGGGAGGCACAGCGAGCTCCAAACTAAGCTCCAGCCCACTTGACACGTGCCCGAGGACAAAACAGGGGGGGGGGGGGGGGGGGGGGGGGGTAGATGACACATATTCGTCCTTCTCTGGAGTGATAAATCTAGTCCAATAAAATGGTCTGCTGCCTGGTCTCCTCGTCTTTCAGGGGAGGCTCTGTCCTTGTAGCGGAGGGCTACCCCGGGTCCAAGGCTACCAGGTGGGCCGAGTGTCACTTTACTGCAGTTCATTATTTCACCGGACTAATTAAAGAGTGATTTCCGAGGGCAGTGGAATACATTTCCCTTCACGGGTTTCCTGGGTGATTTGAGAAGAGCAGCGGGGAATGGATGACCTGTCAGTCCAACACAGCACTGTGTCGATCGTGTTGCCAAGACAGACAGCAAGATGTGGTTCGACGAGGACACACTAGAGTAGGTGGGCGGCCAAGCACTGAGCTGGGTCCTTGGTGAATGCTCCAGTCTCTCAACAGACTGAGCTGGGTCCTTGTTGAATGCTCCAGTCTCTCAACTGACTGAGCTGGACTTGAAGTACTACAGGCCTGCTTAAATGGATACGTAAGGGCCTCATTGCCAATATCCTGATCTACTTCTCCAGAGAACGCTGGTAGCCACCCATAGGCTTCGTCAAAACGCTGACGCTATTTAGCATTGGCTCGCAAAACTACCGCCAACTTCCCTCACACTGGACAGACACATAAATGACACGAGTTCATCCGACTATGGGAAGTAGATAAAAGGGCCTCATTGTAAGACTTAAGATATGTCAGGATTTTGGCAATCAGAAACATTATTTGAGTCAACAACCTCAGTTGATTTGACGACCCATAACCTGATATGAAATTAGAGTAGAAGTAAAGCTCAACAACGACAGAACAATCCTTCAAGACACTCAATCTTCACTTATGGATCCTCAAAATAGAAGGTAAGGCTTCTTGAAGTCAGCACCTTTGCTGCTTCTACCAAAAAGGAATGTCACAGACACGGGTCAGGCATGCAACCCAAGAAAGGTTGCCAGCTACTGCTATATGTCAATCAGCACATGACATTCTCCCTGTTTGACCTATGCATTGTAGAGTATAGAAATAGAAATGGAATTACTAGACATTCTGTCTATGAAGATCAGCTGTATTCAACTCTTACCGTACGGAGGTTCAGAGCCTGCTGGTTTTCTGTTCTACCTGAGAATTCATTGCACCCACCTGATGTCCAAGGTCTAAAATCAGTCTGATTCGAGGGGAACAAATGAAAAAAGGAAAAAAAACGCAGTGGGACTGGCTCAGAGGTCCAGAGTTGAGTTGAGGGTTGTAGACCTTCTCATAGTACCTATTACAGACTACTGTAAATGTTCTCTTAGAAGTTTTTAATAGGCCGATATGCTATAATTGCTTGATATGGCATTAATGCATTGCTGTAGCATTGCAAGTTGACCACAGATACAGCATGACAAATGAGGTACAGCTAGCGGAGTGTAGAGGGTATGTGAAATAGCATTTCAAGACCAAATCGCAGGCCTTTTTATTGGCATTTTCAACAGTCAAGAGATTAACTTCATGAATTTAAAAATGTAGTAACTTCTTTTGAACACAAGAGGGAGCCATTGGATTAGAAATACAGCAATACTGTACTGCTCAACGAGAGTTGTGTTGTGGATCACGTTCAGTATCAACAATTACTCATGTCATGCCTGGAGGCAAGGGTCGCTGGATTATTAGACGCTGTTAGAGGTTTTGCACATTTCTGAAAGTGTCTGCTTTGAAACCGAGCTGGGCTGCTTATCGTCACCTTCTCAGGGATGTGGAAAAGCAAGGAGCATAACTTACTTCGATCCTATTCACACAATACTGTACCTGTTTCTATGTACATTAAGACCATCACATTAGGACACACACCAGGTTCAGTGTCATAATACTAGATACCAGCATGATACCAAGGGGAAAAAGAAGGCCTATTAGCCATTCACAGAATGCTACTTGATCCAGACAGATCTTTAGGAGTTCAATATTTTCTTCTTTATTTCTCTAATTAGGCAATATCATTACATTTGACATAGATTTGGATTATACAATCAATTTGACTTTGTTTTTACCAATCTAACTACATAACAGAAAGGTAATAATTTATTTGAATGGTAAATCTCTATTGATAAATTGGGGAAATCAAGATGTAGCCTTGGCCTAGTCACAATACAGGTGTATGCACACATTGAGTTATTGTTTTGGCTGATTTCACAGGGCTACAGATGACAAAGAATCTGTTACCCTTCCATTAGGGGCTTATTTTATTGTACTGATCAACAACATTTGCATAGAAGAAGAAAAATATCTTATAAAATGTGTGCGTTGTCTCTTTAAGGCCCATGATGTCATTCACACTCAGTTTGTGGCTCCAGCAAAGACAATATTGACTGGAAGAGACACGAGGCGAGGGAGATTACATGAATGAATACATTTTTTTGGAGACAATCAGCTTTGAAATCAGCAGTAGTATGTGTTATGGTTTGCATATTATCGCCAACAAGGTACTAGGGTAGTGAACTGATGTATGCATCAGCTGGAAGCTTGCAAGGAAACTTAGCCTTCAAAGCTGGAAGCTACCAGTATCTTCTTGTTCTAGCCTGTTATGGACATTGTTGCCATTTTGCAATATTCACGGGTGTTAACTTCTGTTCAGCATAAGTGGTGATGCAGCCCAGACTCCCAGGGAGTGCACTGGTTCCTCAGGCCAGGCTAGAGCTAACAATGAGGAAGCGGACTAGGTACGATAAGGCAAAGTCGGCTGCGCTGATACAGACTTGATCCTCTCTCAAATCAGAAGATGGCGTGAGACATTTGACAGAAGAACAAAAGTAACAATTCTAGTAGAGAACCGTTTTTGAAGGTTCTAGTATCTAGTAAGTTCTGGTATACTGTGAAACATGAACACTGGTCAGGTCTTACCTTCTTCTTGATGGGTGAGCTTTGGTGTTGGCACCCCGAGGACTGGTCCAGGTTGTTGTTGGGGACAGACGCATCACTCCTGAGGGAGGGTGAGTGGAGGCCATCCTCCCCCTCCTCCTCCTCTTCCTCCTCCCTCCCACTTTCCTCCGAATGCTCAAAGTCATCACTGTCCTGGTCCATCTCCTCCTCGTCCTCCTCATCCCTCCCCATTCGCTCTCCTCCCTCTGTCCTTTCCTCCTCCTCTCCCTGCTGGCTGCCACTGTTGTTGTTCTCCTCTTCCTCCTCCTCGTCGTCATCCCCCCCCTGTTGCCGTCGCTCCGCCTCCCACATCCACCGGCCGCCCTTAGTCACTCCTCCGTTCACCTCGTTGGGTACTCCTCCTCCATCCTCCTCCTCCCCGTCTCCCTGGGGTCCATTCTGCCTGGAGGTCCACGGCTCTTCCACTCCTTCCCCCCCTGCCGAGGCCGCAGGCTGGACTCTGGACTGCTGGTGTTCTTGGTCCTCCACCACCCGGTTCATGTGCTCCTCCTCGTCGGCCTCCTCTCCAGGCTGCTGGCCCTGGGGCGTCCGGGCCGAGGAGGAGGCGTTACCTCGCTGGGCCCCCGGGCCCCCTCGCCGGCCCCCCAGGCCCCGCCTGCTGCCCCCCGACAGCAGATCCTGGTTCATTTCCAAAAGCCAGCTTGCTACCTCCTGGACCTTCACTAGGCTGTCTGAGGAGGAGAAGGGCTTGGCATTCTGTAGGAGAGAGATACGAAACGGGCGAGAGACAGAGGGGGGGGGGGGGGGGGGGGGGACAGAGAGGGGGAGAAAAGAGGAGATATTAGAGTTATCCATCTCATACACACAGACAATTGCAATGCTGACGCTCACCAAAATAAAGTGGAAATAACCCCTTCATCTTTTATTCATAACGGTAGAAATAAAACAAAGCGTTTGTGCTGGGAAATGCAGGAAATGGTTTTGGTGGGGAGACAATAGAGGAAAGCTTTGGCTTTGGATCACACAGCACGGGCCATGGAACTTCTACAATAACTAACTACCGAGCCTCAACGTGATGCACACACACACACACACACACACACACAGGTATTCTAGCCTCTGACACAGCCAATGAACACAGCCCATCTGTCATGATATGAAAGCAGCAACATTCCTGGCTCCATATGGGAGAATCCAGTCCAACTACTGTTCTTAACCATTGGGGT
This sequence comes from Oncorhynchus clarkii lewisi, assembly GCF_045791955.1. Classification (NCBI taxonomy): domain Eukaryota; kingdom Metazoa; phylum Chordata; class Actinopteri; order Salmoniformes; family Salmonidae; genus Oncorhynchus; species Oncorhynchus clarkii. The sequence continues at coordinate 11,843,692 of NC_092165.1, forward strand.
AGTTTGGAGTTGGATGGCGGCTGTGGAACGTTGTTCAGAATGAGAAAGTCCAGCTCTGTTATGTTTAGAGCTGTTTATCATCCGAGGCTGCTGGTCTACAGACAGTGAATCTGGTGGTTCCCAGAAACTTTAGCCTAATCAAAATATACTGTGCTGAGAAATTTAACTCTCGTATTGGTAAACATACTGTAGGCTTGTGTCAGACAGCTTGTTCATGCTGTTTGAAGCCTGCCGTTATTCACAAAACTATAGAAGTTAATCACGCAAGCATGATATGATGTGGCCTGTTTGTGCCGTCTTGCCAACTCCTACTGGCAGCACAAACAGATCTGGGACCAGGTTGAGGGTGTAAGCCTATATCAGAATATAAGGCCATGTTAGCTAGTTAGATGACAGGGACTCTGTACCCGAAACTGATGGAGCCAAGTTACCCAACATGACACCACCTTCACTCTGAAGCGAAAGTGTCAGAAAGCGCATTATGTACGGCCTGAATATGAGAATGAGTTTGGAAAGACAAGTGAGGGACTGAGTGAGGGACTGAGTGAGGGAGATGAGGAGTGCAGGCTAGAGGAGAAGGAGTGAGGGAGCAGGGAGGAGTGCAGGCCAGGGGAACAGTGGACAAGCTCCAACCCAGCCATGTTGTTTCGTTAGCCTCTTGGGTGATCACAGTGATGGTCTATGTGGCAGTCTAGAACAGGACACATTCACCTTGCCCAGGCACGCAGACAAAGTTGAACCTGAATGAGTTCACTCGGAGCCATGCATTTAGAGAAATGCATGCATTTAATGCCATGCATTTAGAGAAATGCATGACTGAGTTCACGGTCAGTGTCCCTCACCCTTATAGGAGATTGCAGTAGGAAGGTTGTCTGACACACACACCAAACCTATCTATCACCTGGTGGAAAATAGCCTAGCATAACCTACATGCCATCCCTCCTTTTGAAGTCGGCCACATTCTGTCTCCTGTTCCCCAGGAGAGGTGAACTCCATTCAGAGGACGAGTCAATCTGACAACGGCTGACAGTGCTCTTGATAAACTGGCTAAACTGGCAGGACACCGACAGGACACTGACAAGACACAGACACTACGCCAAAGCAATGAATCAGCCACTGAAAGAGCCAAGAGAACAGGAATCTGCAGCCTAAACATGGTTCTATAAGGGGTGTCAAAAACATTATTATTATTTTATTTTTTACCTTTACCTAACTAGGCAAGTCAGTTAAGAACAAATTATTGCCTTGTTCAGGGGCAGAACCTTGTCAGCTCGGGGATTCGACCTTGCAACCTTTCGGTTACCAGTCCAACGCTCTAACCACTAGGGTACCTGCCGCCCCTTATAACCATAGATGTGACCAACATGTGAGAGCACAGATAGTTTTTAATCCGAATCTAGCGTCAGAAACATCCTTGATGTTCATTCTGAGAAGAGGTATCCTCTTCCAGTACTTGACTGAAGAACCAGCAGAGGGAGTACTTGTACAGAGTCCCGCTGAAATCCCATTCAAATCAACCAGAGAAGACTTCCAAAACCATAGGTCAGAGTTTCCAAAACTCCTTCCTGGGGACCCTAAGGGGTGCACGTTTTGGTTTTTGCCCTAACACTACACAGCTGGTTCAAATTAAAGCTCGATTATCAGTTGGTTATTTGAATCAGCTGTCGTGCTAGGGCAGAAACCAAAACGTGCACCCCTTCGAGTCCCCAGGACAGAGCTCGGGAAACCCCGTCATAGATCATTCATCATAACGTCGACACCAGAGATCAGACATCATAACGTCGACACCAGAGATCAGTCATCATAACGTCGACACCAGAGATCAGTCATCATAACGTCGACACCAGAGATCAGTCATCATAACGTCGACACCAGAGATCAGTCATCATAACGTCGACACCAAAGATCAGTCATCATAACGTCGACACCAAAGATCAGTCATCATAACGTCGACACCAGAGATCATTCATCATAACGTCGACACCAGAGATCATTCATCATAACTTCGACACCAGAGATCATTCATCATAACGTCATTCATCATAACATCGACACCAGAGATCATTCATCATAACGTCATTCATCATAACATCGACACCCGAGATCATTCATCATAACGTCATTCATCATAACGTCGACACCAGAGATCATTCATCATAACGTCGACACTAGGGATCATTCATCATAACGTCATTCATCATAACTTCGACACCAGAGATCATTCATCCACTATGATCACCATGACTAAGATGGTTACGATGATACTGAACCAGTATAATGGTCCATAGACAGATAGCAGCCTACGCTTCATTAAGACAACCTGTATGGCTGCTAATGAGATCATATAAAAGGTCAAAGGTAAACGGGTGAGCAGCAGAGATGTTACATGCATAGAACTGGAATTACATTTTTACCATTCTGGTATTTATATTTCTATGGTTATAAGGGCAGTGTTAAGACGGAATAAAACATTTGTCAGCGTTAATCAGACAGCGGAAACAGTGGGAGGTCGATACAAATTCTGTAAGCCAGCAACGGCCCTGGGAGAGCGAGCGAGCGAGCGAGCGAGCACACACACACACACACACACACACACACACACACACACTTGGAGCTGTGGTGTGTAATGACAGGATGCCATTAGGTTGTGTGTAACAAGGTAGAAGGTGACAAGAATAAAATGGCAGCACTCAGGACAAGAGGGACAGACTCTCTCCATAGCATATAATGTGGCACAGAGCTGGCCCTTCTGTGGGAGCAGGGCCCATTCAAACATGCCCAACTGTTGCTTTACTGTTACGGTTAGACCTATTCTTTACTGAGCAGGTGCCTCTAGTGGAGCCTACACAACGCAAGTACCTTTCAGCAGCAGTTAAGAAAACACAATTATCCAGCTGCACATTTACTACTACAGCAATAACCTGGAAGTACGGAGCCCCAAGGGAACAACAGCTGAGTAGTGGCGTGGGCTACCTGGAATTTCTATCAGTCACAAGTACCTGCTCTAGCTAGTTTATTTCCTAACCAAATACACATGACTATTTCCTTCTTCAGATGTATTTTCCATTTTGGGCTTGTTTTATGATCGCGGCAGCTTCTCGTTTGATGACTTCAACCTTGGACAATCAGCGGGGCTCCTCCAGCAACGTTTAATCAACCTCCAATTAACGTAAGAGAATGTTTTCCGACCGCCGTACCGACCCAGTGCTTTGCTCGTTAGCGTAACCCCTCTGATTAATGTTGTCTCCAACAGGAGGTGAAATGTTAGTGCTAATTAGACCACCCAATCAAGAGAGAGGGCCCAGCCAGAAGGCGGGCGGAAGTTAGAGTTTGAAACACTGGCTGGTGTGAGTGTCTGCTATATTGCTTTAAAAACAGAAGCTCTCTCTCACTCTTCCCCTCCCCCTGCTTGATGTAATTGAGGATGGTTAAAGCGTTCGTCGTTTCATGTTTGACTTTGATCTGTTGGGCCCCAAAGCCTGCTGTGAACACATTGCTAAAAATCAGCCACAGGGCCAGGAATTACAGTACAGCGGAGGGATTATCCAGCGCAGGGCAGATCCAGGGCTGAATGGAGGGGTGCAGCAGGGCAGATCCAGGGCTGAATGGAGGGGTGCAGCAGGGCAGATCCAGGGCTGAATGGAGGAATGCAGCAGGGCAGATCCAGGGGTTAATGGAGGGATGCAGCAGGGCAGATCCAGGGGTTAATGGAGGGATGCAGCAGGGCAGATCCAGGGGTTAATGGAGGGGTGCAGCAGGGCAGATCCAGGGCTGAATGGAGGGGTGCAGCAGGGCAGATCCAGGGCTGAATGGAGGGATGCAGCAGGGCAGATCCAGGGCTGAATGGAGGGGTGCAGCAGGGCAGATCCAGGGCTGAATGGAGGGGTGCAGCAGGGCAGATCCAGGGCTGAATGGAGGGGTGCAGCAGGGCAGATCCAGGGCTGAATGGAGGGGTGCAGCAGGGCAGATCCAGGGCTGAATGGAGGGGTGCAGCAGGGCAGATCCAGGGCTGAATGGAGGGGTGCAGCAGGGCAGATCCAGGGCTGAATGGAGGAATGCAGCAGGGCAGATCCAGGGGTTAATGGAGGGATGCAGCAGGGCAGATCCAGGGGTTAATGGAGGGATGCAGCAGGGCAGATCCAGGGGTTAATGGAGGGGTGCAGCAGGGCAGATCCAGGGCTGAATGGAGGGATGCAGCAGGGCAGATCCAGGGCTGAATGGAGGGATGCAGCAGGGCAGATCCAGGGCTGAATGGAGGGATGTAGCAGGGCAGCACAGCTGGGGGACTGATGGAGGAAGCTATTAAAATGCTGGTTAGGGGAGGTGGAGGGGGGAGTCGATGCACCTGTTGGGAACCGTGGGAAAATACACTAAGTCCTAAATGGCACCCTAGTCCCCATATAGTGCACTACTTTTGACCAGGGCTCATAGTGTTCTATGGGACAGGGTGCTATTTGGGACGCATCCATAATGTGCTTAACTTTTCCTGGAAGGACGCTTGATTGGTCGATGTCCCTCGTCTTTATAGGAGCAGTTGGAGGACAATGTTGCTATTCCAACATGCCTTGCACTGAGGTTATTTCCGTGTGACTGAACAGATGTGCTTAAACCTTTTAAGACTGTTTGTGCTATTGAGAATATTACTAACTCAAATACTGTTCTCTCTCGCCCACCCTTCCTGCCTGCCTCGCTCTCACACAGTTCTCAATGGAACTGAGCCACTCTCCGGCCAGTAACATACTGCATCTGTAAATATGTCCTGAATGGCACCCCATACTGGCCATCAGCTCTCTGGGGACACAGGCATCCGAGCATGGGGTCACCCCTGTAACCCCTCAATGCCCCCCAGGAAGGAGGGTTTCCCAGTACACTAGGGCTTGGGAAATGACCTTTATCTAGGCAGGGTTCCTCCATTTCATTCCGTCATCCACTCTTCACTGGTTGTGCTCTAGCTCGACAGACTCCTGGTGGGAAGACGGTCTCATCTTTAACCCCTGACACTCCAGGGAATTGGTTTTTATGGATAGGGATAAACTGAACTGTTTGTTACAGAAGAAATATGGAAAGAGTTTGCATAACCATGGTAGCAATTAGAAATTAACAGTTTGAAGATCATGGAAAAATTAGACTAAAAATGTGAGAACAGCAGCTCACCCGACAAGACTAAATCCAAACATTACGATGTTGTGTGCCTTTTACATTTATTGTACATTTCGCGGGATTTGTTGATAACGAAACCGGAAAAAACACCCTGGATACATTCAGTAACATAAGAACATTCCTGGGAAATGTGAGGTACGTGCAACACAAGACCAAACAAATCACAAGGGGTTTGAGTGAGAGGTCTAACTGGTGTTTCCAAGTCGCCACACACCTCTCCAAAGGGTGCACAGTTGACTCAGAAAAAGGGTCTTCAACGCTAAGGGGCTTTTGGAGCTCTCCTAGCTGTGCCGTTGAGGAACTAGAGCAAGCACACTTGTAGTTTCGTTTGGAACACAGCCCTGCATCCCCGCCATCACACAATTACTGTTGTTTATGCAATCCAAAAATGGTCCATTATAAATCGCAAATCAGGGTCAGGCAGACATCTGGAAGCGTGTTCCATTGCCGACATGACTACATAAATGACAAAATCCGATTTTACAGTGTGAGGCTTTCACAAAGCAATTCAGAGAAGCAGATTGTCATTTTGGTGCGCAAAGAACGGAGTCGCTTGCATTCAGATGTGTGGTCTGTTGCTAAATGTTCTTCACAATACAACATAGGTGTTTATTCTGTTCGGAACAACCCAGGGTAGAACGCCAAGTAGTCTTGTAACTGTACATCAAACAGTGATCAGAAATGTTGACACTATGACGTGACATTTTGTGGAAATGTAAAGTGCACATTTGGATACAATTGCTTGGCTTGCTTGTATGACATCAAAGCGGTATTTGTTATAATCCTCAATGTCTCATCTTTTAAAATATATAGTCCTCGTAATTTACAGCATTTCCTTCAATCGGACAAAAAAGTATTTGCAGACGTTGGCCCAATTAGCGGGAGGGATGAGGGCAACTTCTTGTCACGTGCGCGGTGCTAAAATTCAGAACAGCTGTGAGTCAAATCCCATCCAGCGCGGTGAAGCACAGAGCCAGAGCTCTGACGTCATGTATAGCATGCTACTGTAGCGCCACTACGTTCCAATTTAGGCGCGTATCCGTGTCCAAATCTGCCATTTCAACCAGTATACGGGTACGAGTGTAAAGGGCTACATGCTACTATGTGAATATGGACTTCTCATGACTGTATGCAGTGTGACCACTTCAGCTCCCCGATCTGAGTTACTACGCAGCCCAGCCCTGGTGTCAGTTCAAAACATAGTCAGTGTTATTACTCTGTGGATGAGAGAGCACAGCCTCTGATTCGGAGGCGTCAGGACCTTCAAGAGTTTAAGTGGAAGCGGGAGAAAGTGAGGTAGGGAGAGAGACGAGACAAAGCTGCATCTCCCAAGCCAGCCCCCCGGCTTGCACTAAGAAGTGGAGTACGTGGGTGTGTAGTGTTTCTCCAGGGGGGAGGGGTTCTTATGTACACATTTCCATTGCAAACGCAACATTGTAATAACCATCCAGCATGTAAAATAGCAGACTGTCTGGTTAGCAAGTCAAGGTCCAGCCACTGCATCAGAGGATTAAACGTTTATTTCTCTGCAGTCTTCACAAGAAGGTTGTCGGCCAGTAGTCAGACTGTCTCTATAATACTAAGCTAGCGATGTCTGTTCTCTGATGTCAGGGTCTTTGACGGTGGGGGATAGGGGATACTCTCTCTGGTGGCGTGGGCACCTGTCACTAGGCAACTCTGGGGATCAGAGAGGTGACCACCTGACAGTCTCCTCACCACATCACTGACAAAACAACCCCCAGTCCCACGTCTCACTGAACGGTGCATATTAGGCCTGCTAGAACATAAAAGACAATATTAAAGCATCGTACTTAGTGACCTAAATAATGTTTAGTTCTCAGAAACGCCTGTAGCAAATGCTTGATTAAATAAATAAATATATCCTGAGAAAGCGGCAGATGTTGATTTCTCCAAGTGGTGTGTCCACTCTAGCGCCCAGATTTACAGCAGACATAGCTTAGCTAAAGAGGGTAAAGCCTTGAAGGTCCATTCAGCCTGGTCAGCTGTTCTGGATTGACGAGTGCCATGGGGGCAGAATGGGGTGTCCGTTTGGATCGCCACAGCGACAAATGATGGACACGCAGTCACACACACACACACACACAACTTGGATACAGCAGTTGGTTTCCACAGGTGACAGTGCTGAAGGAGTTCAAATCTAAATTTGTCACACGCCGAATACAACAAGTGTAGACCTTAACGTGAAATGCGTACTTACAAGCCCTTAACCAACAGTGCAGTTCAAGAAGAGTTAAGAAAAGATTCACCAAATAAACTAAAGTAAAAAATAATTGAAAAAACAACAATAACGAGGCTATATACAGGGATCACAGGTGCCGAGTCAGTGTGCAGGTTAGAGGTCATGTGTACATGTAGGTAGGGGTGAAGTGACTATGCATAGATAATAAACAGCGAGTAGCAGCAGTGTAAAAACAAAATTGAGGGGGGTCAAAGCAATAGTCCGGTGGCCATTTGATTAACTGTTCAGCTTACTTATGGATGGGAGATAGAAGCTGTTAGGGAGCCTTTTGGTCCTAGACTTGGCGATCTGCTACTGCTTGCCATGCGGTAGCAGAGAAAACAGTCTATGACTTGGGTGACTGGAGTCTCTGACAATTTCATGGGCTTTCCTCTGACACCACCTATTATATAGGTCCTGGATTGCAGGAAGCTTGGCCCCAGTGATGTACTGGGCCGTACGCACTAGAGGTCGACCGATTATGATTTTTCATCGCCGATACCGATGATTGGAGGATCAGAAAAAGCCGATAGATTAAAATCGTCCGATTTTAATCGCGATATATATATATATATATTTGTAATAATGACAATTACAACAATACTGAATAAACAATGAACACTTATTTTAACTTAGTATAATACATCAATAAAATCTATTTAGTCTCAAATAATGAAACATGCTGAATTTGGTTTAAATAATGCAAAAGTACAGCATTGGAGAAGAAAGTAAAAGTGCAATATGTGCCATGTAAAAAAGCTAATGTTTAAGTTCCTTGCGCAGAACATGAGAACATATGAAAGCTGGTGGTTCAATATTCCCAGTAAAGAAGTTTTAGGTTGTAGTTATTATAGGAATTATGACGCGTCAACTATCTCTCTCTATACCATTTGTATTTCAGATACCTTTGACTATTGAATGTTCTACTAGACAATTTAGTATTGCCAGCCTAATCTCAGGAGTTGACAGGCTTGAAGTCATAAACAGCGCTGTGAAGCAAGCATTGCTAAGAGCTGCTGGCAAACGCAGTAAAGTTTGAATGAATGCTTACGAGCCTGCTGCTGCCTACCACCGCTCAGACTGCTCTATCAAATCATAGACTTAATTATAATATAATAACACACAGAAATACGAGCCTTAGGTCATTAATATGGTAAAATCCGTAAACTATCAATTCGAAAACAAAACGTTGATTCTTTCAGTGAAATACGGAACCGTTCCGTATTTTATCTAACGGGTGGTATCCATAAGTCTAAATATTGCTGTTCTATTGCACAACCTTCAATGTTATGTCATAAGTATGTAAAATTCTGGCAAATTAGTTCGCAACAAGCCAGGCGGCTCAAACTTTTGCATATACCTTGACTCTGCGTGCAATGAACGCAAGAGAAGTGTAGTTAACCTAGTGATATCAACCATGTGTAGTTAACTAGTGATTATGTGAAGACTGATAGTTTTTTTATAAAGATAAGTTTAATGCTAGCTGGCAACTTACCTTGGCTCCTTGCTGCACTCGCGTAACAGGTGGTCAGCCTGCCACGCAGTTTACTTGTGGAATGCAATGGGTGTCCAAAAATGCAGATTACCGATTGTTATGAAAACTTGAGAATCGGCCCTAATTAAATCGACCATGCCTATTAAAGATCGGTCGACCTCTAGTACGCACTACCCTCTGTATGATTGAGATTGCGTCATCTGTGGATATGTCGGGGCAGTACGCGAATTGGAGTGGCTCTAAGGTATCCAGGAGGATTCTGTTGATGTGGGCCATGACCAACCGTTCTAAGCACTTCATGGTGACCGACGTGAGTGCTATGGGGCGGTAATCATTTAGGCAGGTTACCTTCACTTCCTTGGGCACAGGGACTATGGTGGTCTGCTTGAAACATGTAGGTATTACAGAGTCAGTCAGGGAGAGAAAATGTCAGTGAAGACACTTGCCAGTTAGTCAGGCTTTGTAAATTCTGACCGGTTTAAAGGTCTTGCTCACATCGGCCACAGAGAGCGTTATCACACAGTCATCCAGAACAGCTGGTGCTCTCATGCATGCTGCAGTGTTGCTTGCCTCGAAGCGAGCATAAAAGGCATTTAGCTCGAGTGGTAAGCTCGCGTCACTGGGCAGCTCATGTCTGGGTATCCCTTTGTAGTCCGTAATGGTTTTCAAGCACTGCCAAATCCGACGAGCGTCAGAGCCGGTACAGCAGGATATGCAATCTTAATCCTGTATTGATGCTTTGCTTGTTTCATGGTTCATCTGAGGGCATAGCGGGATTTCTTATAGGTTGTCACATTAATGGTTTATTTATCAGGCAGGAGATGAGCAACTTAGCAGCACAGCAAAGAGCAGTGTTGCCGAAATATGGACTGTGGGTATGTAACAGCCGATATCATCAGTCTCTTAGTTTGCTCATTGTTAACGCTCCTAAAAGGTGCACACCATTGGAAGTGATAACAGCTTGCAGAAACCTTGCAATGTGTTTTTCAATTTAACCTTTGATTAGTCACGGACGTGAGCATTTCTTATTGTTACCATGTACCTGATACATATGACAGAATATAAAATCAAAACCTCAAACCAGTTCTTACCAGTCCACTGGCAAAATGTGACGAGCATGACACACCAAAGCCATGTTCGATTCAGATGGACACATTGATATTCCGGTCGAGCGATACTCGTCTGCCAGACTGAAAAGAGGGCAAGGCCAGAAAGACAGGCCGGAATAGCATGTCTCATCCAGTTTCCCTGAACACTAATCATTCCATAATGGATGACTGATATCTACTTTCAAATTCAGCACCGGGTGGGACAGAACTCTCTCCAGTTAACATGGTCTCATGGACTGGACTGTTGGGACAGCAAGTCATGGACTGTTGGACTGTTTGGACTGTTGGGACAGCAAGTGGGAGACAGCAAGTGAACAGTTAAGAGGGGTGCAGTGTGTGTCATTTTCCTCTTGCTTTCTCCCTCTTATTCCTGTGGCCAATGATTCTTTGGCAGGACATTTGTCTCTGAGGAAGCTGGGCCATGGGAGACTGCAGAGCTTCTAAACTACTCCCGCCAAATGGCGTACACACCGCACAGTACCCTGCCCTGAACTCAGTCACTGTTACTAGCCGGAACCACTCGGGACTCAACCCTGCACCTTAGACACTGCTGCCCTATGTGCATAGTCATTGAACACTGGTCACGTTAATAATGTTTACATACGGTTTTACCCACTTCATATGTATATACTATATTCTGGTCAAGGCTCATTATATAATTACTGCTGTACACACCTTTTCTATTCATTTATTGTCCATCATGTCTATACACACCATCATATACATATATATTTATATGTATAAATTAACTTTTTTTGGTGTGTGCATTGTTTTGTATTGTTGGGTATTACTGCACTGTTGGAGCTAGAGAAACAAGCATTTCGCTGCACCTGCGATAAGACCGGGAAAATATGTGTACGTACGCGACCAATAAAATCAGAAAACAAGCCGTTTCTGTGGTTACCGGTAAGCTGCTTCCCTCTAAAAAGAAATGTTTCAGAGCAATCATCTGTCCAGCTCACCTCTAGTGCCTGAGCCACTGGATGAATGGATGGTAATGAAAGTCAAGGATGAAGTAAAAAAATTTATTTAAAAAAGGGACTAAAGTTCTCATTTCAGATCATTCTGTTTCCTGTAACATTCACAAGATCTGGGACACACAGATCCCCTTGCTTTAGCCCACTGACAAAATGAGACACCAGCCAGGTACATTTCTCTAGCCACACTTCACCTCCTGCAGAGACACAGTCGCAGGCTACACACACAAAAGGAAATGAATGCGCTTTGTGTTGTGGGGCTGCATGCGCCGGCTGGCATTGACAAAGTGACGAGTGGATAGATGGCCGGCCATTTTGTGTCCGTTTCCCTGAAACTCCTTTTCTTTGTGACCTCCAGGAAAGAAACTGGGTTGGCTGAGTGGCTCAGTGTGTGGATGCCTGGCTCTCCAAGTCTCAAGTGCTGTGGTGGAGACTGGAGCATTAGCATCATCTCAGATTGCAGGGCTCCCCCTGGGACCTGTATTTCAGAGCTATGAGCTCGACAGAGGAAGGCTATGAATATCTGAACCCGGTATGCCTCCTATAAGGGAATCGTCAAGGTTCTGTAGTTCTTAAACATCACATGAAATATGTTTTGTTATTGTTGCTGAAAACAATCGCGGCGGAACACACACGACAAGAGTGTATATCCGCGAGAGACAGTGACGTATTGAATCACAGGAGGGATGAAGGTAATTATTTCTGGTTCATTTAGTGACCCCCCCCCCCCCCCAAATATATACTTCCCATTCACAGTGAGCCAGTATAAAACTGTGTATCATTAGGTTTGACTAGTTGAAATAAGCCTCTACAAAGCGTGGACCACCAGTGAGACACCTCCACCAGCTAGCACTATAACGAGGGATTTTACTCTAGGTTGAGGTCAGAGGGTGAGAGCAGAATGTATCCCTAGGAAGTGGGTGATGCAGGTGTGAGCTTGGTTTTCCTGTGGCACAGAGTGACTCACAGCCCAAATGGGTACTGTACAGAGTCTCATCTCATACAGGAAACAGGTAGGATGAGGTCACTAGGACCAAAACAACAACAACTGCCTGGCAGAATTCCTGTTCAGACTGTGGCAACCTGCCCGTAGGTGGTAGAGGGTAAGAAAGCAGCATTCATTTCCTTATTAAATAACAGAAATGGCAGAATGCTTCAGTTGCCGACAGAAAAAGTTCCATGTTTTTTTTTACTTAACTCTTATTTGAGGTAATTGGTGGAGGTGTATATGAAAAGTGTAGAAGTAATTATATTTCTGTGGTGGGAACTAAGTTACCTCCGTCAGCAGAAAACTCCTGAGGAGTAATCTCAGCAACATCCCAAATTCCATTACCATGTGCTTTAATGCGATTTAAGAGACAGAACTTACAAGTGGGAATCCCCCGCGGCAAAACAAATGTTTGTCATTCGTAATATCCCCTAGGCACATTGCAGTTTGTCTTCATCCACAACTTTGCTGGATAAACACAAAAACACAAGCTTGACTTGCTTTCTAATAAGCCTACAGATGGTTTCAAGTTAATACTACAGTTATGGGATTTTAGACTTCAGAATATGGCTAGTGCAACAAACAATATTGGCATGCTGGCATCCTGCTAAATGAAAGCGCTGTTGAATTTAGTACGGCAAGGGTTTATAAAAGTTTGAGATCGTATAGGATGATAAAATACTTCTGGCACAAAGACCTGGGAAAAGTTACCTGAGTGTTTAAAACAGAAGCCATTATCTCAAAAGGTTGTGCATATCAGAGCATCTTGCAAGAAGACCAAGTGAAAGCAGAAACAGAACACCATTAGAGCTCAATCATTAAGCGTGGGGTTTTATGCTCTTCCTATCAGACCACAATTGCATGGGAACTTTCACGGTCTCTGTTTAATGGACAATGAGCGAGAAGCAATAATGGGGTTGTAACGAGCTGGTATCATTCGAAAATATGCTTTGATTGCGCTCTAAAATAAACGAGCCAGCCATTGGCCTCTTTATCGACCGACCAAAAGCTTTTTCTCCATCCACAGGAATAATATAAATGGGTGTGAATGTTTATAGTTTAAGGCCAGGTCTTGTTAGTTAGCCTAGCGCACAGAACTGTGGCAGCTGGGACCAAAACAGCACCCAGTGTAGCTGCTGATAACAGGGGATGTTGGGCTTCTGTGGCGTGCCGTGCCAAGTCTGGAGCTCCGGAGACAAAGACACAGCTGTGTGCGGCACACCCAGACACAGTGCCCTCATATGGGGGCACTTCAGACCGCCAGAATGCCCCTATGGTGGACTGCTGGGCTGCTTCAGGCCGGGCCAAGTTCTCCATGGGCCATGAGGGGTGGCCAACGTGTAAGCACTTGTGAAGGCCCTATTTTGCACAGTGGGCAGTTGGTCAGGCCGCCAACTAACATCCGAACAGTGGGCATGCTCTCCCCTCGGCAATCTCCCTGTGTTTAACACATACGTATTAGGCTCTCTATCCAACCGGCTGGCAAACTGCTGAAGGATTATTAGCCCAGTGAAGGGGGTCAGTGAGTAAATGGCTCAATCTAAACAACAGCCACAGACATTAACCACGTGTGGATGAGCTGTACTCATCACTATCTGCTCTTCATGGGAGATCGTTAGAAACTATTTTCAAACCAATGGTTTTGAAGTGTTATCAGTAACAGACGTTTTTTTTTTTGAAATATCAAATCATTTCTGGGTAACAATTAAGTAACTTAATGTGATTTTTAATTGAAAACATTGTCAAAAAGAAACAAAAAAAATAGCTTCTTAGCAAAGATCTATTTCTCAAGCAAGAATTTAGCTAGGACTGTCTGGGAGTGGTCTGAGTGGGGAGGGGGAAACCAGATGTTTTTGGCAGAGGTTTGGACCTCTTATTGGTCTATTAACTGCTGAAAACATCACCCCGCCAAAACAGGCTGAAATTTCATGTAGTCTTTTCAAACAGCTCTTACACTAAATAGGCATTATCATTTTCACAGTATTACTCCAACGACAGTGTGGGAATACATATAAAGAAACAGGAAATCACATTTCATTTTATCAAAGCTGGGGGGAAAAAACAGTCATTTTCTCTCTTGCTGAGGAAGTGGCGTATGAAAAGACGCAGGACTTCTGGGACACAATCTATTCAACCACAGACAACCACATATTGCCTACCATCCTCACGACCTGCTCTTTACGGAGCATCGGACACACGGTCGGTCCATCATTACAGACTTTGAACGTTTATTCTGACACTTAAACCAGTAAGTTAAGACAAGCCGAGACTCGCTGTGAAACATTCATAAAAACCAACAATAATTCTCTCCTGCGGAGCATGTCAAGCAAGTAGTTGGAGGGAGTTCGATCCTGCCACAATCAGCCTGTATGGGTCAAATAAATGATTTTGCAAAACAAGAAGTTCTATTCTCACTTGCTGTGCACAGAAGACGGCAGGCTCGAGGCAACACCACAGCCTACATACTGATCCTGAGTGTTTCCCTGTTGTCCAAAGGGGGGTTGAAATACCCCGCTGGGGTTGCAGGGACTTCCTCTACAGACATATGCTAATACCTAAAGTGAAGTATGAAAAGACAAAAACACAGAGTTGCTGAGAGAGCCCATCTATCAAAGGGTGACGAGGGTCACGGTGTTGTGACCAGTGAGACATGGGCACGCCAACGAAGAGCGAATTAGAGAGCACATCCCCTTTGAAACGGCGGCAATAAATCAAACGGATGGGATCTGAACAGAGCAAAAAGGAGAGGAGTGGAACAACACGCAGCTAGCTATTCACTATGAACTCAGTCCATAAAAAGATCAGCAACCGATAGCTGGAGGAGCTGCCTTCTTATGAGCTAAATAATACAAATGTACATTGATGAAAGCATAACCTCCCGATGTTCCATTGCATTGGGTGACTAAGTCCGTGAAAGGGGGGGGGGGGGGGGGGGGGGGGGGGGGCAGAAAAAAAAACAGCAATCGAATTAAGTGTCAGACAGATAAATGCCAGATTTGGGCTGAACAAAACATGTTCCATGCTGAGAGATTAATTGTATTATGCAACATGCCAACCGCCTAATCAGTGGTAATAAAGGGTTGTTAATATTTATAATTATGAATTTCTGCCCAGCGGCCATGGGCTGTTATATACAGGCCTTCTTTAGAAGCAGTAATCCTTTAAATACAGAGCTTAGTGCTCAGTGGGACCTCCTGGGTCTACATTTCATTGCAGAGGCTATTAATCGATCTCTCTATTTAAAGCTGGTGCCCCTTGGTGCCTCAAAAGAGGGGAACTGAAACCGTTCAGGCCTGTAAAAAAGGACAGAAAGAGGGGAATTATTTCTCCTCGAATTTGACAATGAAACACTTAACTCGATAACAAACGGATGAATGGTAGAGAGACGTTTTAATGTTACCTCTCATACCGTTTGTTTAACAACGCAGAGCTGTTTTAAAGAGAACTCTCCCTCAGTCAATAGTTGGCATGCGGGCAACAGATGAAAACCAACCAGAACTCCATTATTTTCCTTTGCGGTACTTTCTCACCTTCCATCAGGACATAAATCTCTCCAAAGGAAAACAGGATCAATCTTGTACAAAGTGAAAATGGCCAACTGCCAAACCCAGCCCAGGCCGATCCCCGTCAAAACGGGAAGAAGCCACTCCGTCAATACCGGTAAACGACCAAAAACAATACCGGTAACAAGTGGGGAACTATGAAAAGGAGCCGAAAGCCGTAGGGTAAGGGAGAGAAGAGAACAGGGTGGAGGCTAGTGATAAGGGTCAGAGCCCTAACTTCTTCTTCAGGGGTACCCGTCGCCTCCTCTCCCTTCTACTCACCGTTCTTCTTGTACCATCTTGGAGTTTGCTCCATTTCTCAAAAAGCTTTTTCTCCAATTGAGGCGGAGCAGCAATCACTCAGTGTTAAACCACCAGGATGTCTGAAGGCATCCACTTAGAAAACAGGACAGTTTCAAAGCAAGCCCTATTGTTGGCACGGCAACAAAGCTAGACAGCCATTAAATCACCTGGTTCCATTACAAAATCAATTACTGCAGTGCACTTCCAACAGCTCCGCATGCAGCCCGATAATGGGAGAAATAATCTTGGATAACCAAAAGCAAGGTCAGTCTGACCCAAACATACATAATCAATATGAATCTCAGTCCATCCTGTAATACTAGTAGTAATAGCTTAGTATTTTCTATAGTACTAGGATGGAATGCTAGTAGTTTACTAGCCTATAAGTCCAAGCACAGATTGTGAATGACTAGTACGTCCTCACTCCATTCTAGTACGCACACCGCATCTTTACACAGATAAGTCATAAACAACAGAGATCCAGTCAAATCCATTGAAGTGCCCTGTCTATGCCATGGATGTGGGTGGCAATGTGGGCAGGCATCGCGTTAGGCATTGTTACCTTGGGGGGCGGTGGGCAGCCGGTGGCCAGGCGCTGCAGCTGCTCGGAGGTATGGCTGCAGGAGAGGAGGTCTGAGCAACAGGCTGTGCGGCCCAGCCTCTTCATCAGAGAGGAGATGAAGCTGCAGCCACAGCCACACATTGACTTGCTCATTAGTGGCCTCTCTGGTCCAGAGGAAAAGACGACGACAACAAGGGGAGAACGAGGGATGAGGGAGGGAGAGCTAAAGACTAATGCTGTCCTATCGGGTGGGTCCTCCTTTAGTTCCTTTCACAGTTGCTCCTCACAGCATTCGTTTAGTTCCCAGATCAAATAACTGCCTCGTCCCGAGTCGCTCAACAGAGTCCTCCAGAGACACCAGACGCTTCCGGGTTCTCGTGTGTGTCAAGCCACAGGCTGCAGTTGCAATGTCACTTCTCCAGTCAGTTAAACCTCTGATGGGAAGCAGGCTCCGCGGTCATGCCTGGTGGGAAGGCCGGAGGCAGCTCAACTCGCTACATACCGGGGAGGCTCAAGTCTGCCGCTACAATACGGATGCTCCAGTCCATTCCCCTTGTGACTCCCTCCTCCTTCCACTCTCCTCTTCTTCTTTCTCTTCGCAGAATCCAGACACATGCCTCTTCTCCGAGGCTCCTCCCTCTGCCCAGCTCACTCTGGAGCAGGATGCTGCTGGGGATACTGCCGCTACTACCGTCTTCTACTCTCTCGCTTTGTCCCCCCCCCCCCCGGATGAGACTGCTTACGTGATGTGGATGTTGTCCCTGTCAACGCTGCTGACTGCCACAGCTGTACCTGCCTACTCCCCCCTCCAGCAGCTCTGGCAATAAGCCACTCAGAGCCGATACACCGAGTCGCCAATCAAAGTATGTTGCACTTTTATGACATGGGTGCTCCCGGGAGCCCGTCAATCAAGCCAGTGCTGCGTGGATAGAGCGGAGTGGAGTTAGGAGAAATCCAAACCGTGGCTCTGCTCCTTCCCTCCACAAGGTTAGACAGCTGGATACAAAGGAGAGGGTTAGAAGGGAGCATCTAAGTAGCTGAGTAGTGGAGCGGCAGAGCACCAGACAGCGTTATTATCCTAATTATATGCCACTCTCGGGTCACAGAAAAGTAATCAGACGAAAGCAAGAGAGAGACAGCCGATAAATGTCAAAAATTCACCTCCATATTCCACACAATACATACTGAGCAAAAATATAAAACGCAAAGTGTAAAGTGTTGGTCCCATGTTTCATGAGCTGAAATAAAAGATCATAAAAGAAGCTTATTTCCCTAATGTTGTGCACAAATTTCTTTACATCCATTAATGAGCATTTCTCCTTTGCCAAGACAATCCATCCAATTGACAGGTGTGGCATATCAAGAAGCTGATTAAACAGCATGGCCATTACACAGGTGCACCTTGTGCTGGGGACAGTAAAAGGCCACTCAAATGTGCAGTTTTGTCACACATCACAATGACAGATGTCTCAAGTTGAGAGGGTGCGTGGAATTTGCATGCTGACTGCAGGAATATCCACCAGAGCTGTTGCCAGAGAATTGAATGTAAAGTTCTCCACCATAAGCCGCCTCAAACGCCATTTTAGAGAATTTGGCAGTACGTCCAGCCAGCCTTACAACCGCAGACCACGTCTAACCACGCCAGCCCAGGACCTCCAGTGAAATCGCCTAAAACCAGCCACCCGGAGAGCTGATAAAACTGTGGGTTTGCACAACCAAAGAATTTCTGCAAACTATCAGACATCAGGTTTGCTGATGTGAACGTTGTGTACCGAGTACCCCATGGTGGAGGTGAGGTTATGGTATGAGAGGTATAAGCTATGGACAACGAAAACAATTTTATCAATGTGACGAGATCCTGTGGCCCATTGTTGTGTCATTCATCCGCCGTCATCATCTCATTGTTTCAGCATGATAACGCACGGCCCCATGTCCCAAGGATCTGCACACAATTCCTGGAAGCTGAAAATGTCCCAGTTCTTCCATGGCCTGCATACTCACCCATTGAGCATGTTTGGGATGCTCTGGATCGAACACGTACGACAGCGTGCTCCAGTTCAGGATAATAACCAGCAACTTCGCACAGCCATTGAAGAGGAGTGGGACAACATTCCACAGGCCACAATCAACAGCCTGATCAACTTTTCTGATCCACGCCGCTACCTTTTTAAGGCATCCGATTTCCTTATATGAACTGTAAAATCTTTGACATTGTTGCATTTATATTTTTGTTCAGTGTAAGATTCTCTCTCTGCTGTGGTGAAGGTGAGGCAAGCCATTTGGAAGTGCATACGGGGGAGAACCACATCACCAGTGCTTGCGTTTAAAGCTCGAGCACCGTGAGAAAATGCACAGATAAAATAAATGGAGAGAGAGAGAAAGAAGCCTAGATTGGAAGGGACTTGCTTTCCCGACGTCATCTCCTACTCTGTGGGGGCGCTCGGTACAGCCTCCATCTCCAGGGAGAGTCAGGTTAAACACCCGAGATAAGGTGAGCGAGCAGTGCTGTAGGAGGGAGGCAGGATGAATTTAAAAAAAATACATATCTTAGACAGGTACAATTTCCAGCAGCATCTCCCCTCTTCTACACTCCTCCCTCCTCAACAACACTGCTCACTCACCTTATCAGGCGTTTAACCCGATTAGCCCTGGAGATGGAGCCTGCACCGAGGTTAGAGTAGGAGACGACGACAGGCAAATCATTCACCTCATCACTGAATAGTAATTGATGAAGCCATGAGGACTTGAGAGGAGAATGATAGGTTGGGGAGGGAGAGACGGAGAGAGAGGCCATGGTGAGGGTGGAGATGAGTTGAGGCAGAATGAGGGAAGGAGAATAGGGCTTGTGCTCGAGGCACCCTGCCAGCTTGATATGAATAGCCCCGGAATAAGCAGATAAAAAGATAATCACCTTTAAGAGTACTATCACCACCACCAATGTGCAGACAGAAGACTAGGCCAAATCGGTGAAGGAGAAAACTGAGTATTTCAGTACCATACAAAACACAGAGAGCGATAACATTTAAATGGTGTCGTATGAAATAGGATGGGGTGGTGAATATCCCAGTATAATATCCCAAAAGATAGGAAGGCTAGGTTACTGTGCTGAGCAGTACGCCTCAACCTTATCAGAAGTGTTATCGCACCACATATAGCAGAAGCCAAGTAAGAGACCACAACAGTCCCTCTCCGCCACAGGCTGGGCCTGGCTGTTCAGTATTCAGCTGGTCGGCTGTGTTCAGTGGGGCGATAACAGGGGACTTTAGCTAGAAATCAACAGCAGTTAGCCTCTCTCCAGGTGAGGACTGTGAAAAGGACAGAGGCTGCTTGAAGTCATGACTGATCGTTGTATAGGGTGAGAGATATTTCACTTGCATTGGCAATGTAATAAACATGTTTCCCATGTCAATAAAGCCCATTGAATAGAATTGAGAGAAGGGGTGACAGTATATATATATATATATAGAGTATGACATTTGAAATGACATTTGAAATGTGTTTATTATTTTGGAACTTCTGTGAATGTAATGTTTACTGTTCATTTTTTATTGTTTGTTTATTTCACTTTGGTTTACTATCTACGTCAACATATGTTTCCCATGCCAATAAAGCACTCAATTTGATTTGAAATTAAAATTGAGAGCGAGAGGGTGAAATTGATCCCCTATTGCCACCTCACTGGAACAAACAGTGCAAATCAACAAGCCTACTGCCTGGAACAGTGTGCCCAGAGACATCCTGAAATGAAGAGAGGCTGTTCAAATCAAAAAGATTCAGATGTAGCATGAGAAAAACAGTAAGACCACAACCAGCTGTTCAAACAAACATGACATGTAAATATCACAAAAACATTGAGAACCCGCTTTCGTTTGAGTGGAGAGAACAAAGTTATTTTCCTCAACTCTCCAGTCACAATTTCTCTATGCAAAGCTAACATTAAAAAGGTCTCTGTCCTTGTGATTCTCAGTCACTCTGCTCAGAGGGAACAAAAAGCCACTTAGGAAACTTCAAAACTTGGCAACAACGATACAGGCCCTCTCTCTCTCTCCCTCGGTTAGTTCTGCATGGCTGATGCAGGCTACCGCGCGGGAAAGACAGGACTGTGCACACCTCAGCACACCATTATTATTCTGGGTTCAATAATCCCCTATTTGAGCATTTTGTTATTTTCCTCTCTAGAGAGAACGAGAGAGCGGGTGAACGAACCTCCAGTTCATTATTTATAAATATTGCTTTTCACTGCGTCAGCTCCCGGCTTCGATATTGATCCCTGGGGCGGAGCGACTCGCTGCACCACAGTACCGGTGGAGGTTTTCAGGGGGAAGAGAGGGAGAGAGGGAGAGATGGACTGAACGGGATGAAAGGGGAACTAACTGGATTTTCTTTGCTTATAGTTGGAGTGAGTGAAGGAAAGCGCATTAGACTGTACTTTAAAAGGATCCCGTTTATATTTCTGCAGCCAGGATGTGGAGGCAAGCCTTTTAGTGCAGTCTAGGATCATTTAGCCTAAAGATAAACACTTGCGAGGCGGAAGAGGCAGCCACGCAGTCATTAAAAAAAAGGCCACATCTCCGACTGTTCTCCCGAATTAGCCTAAAACAAGGTCACCACGTCTATTGAGAGTGTGCATTTCAAGAAATACAGAAACACACACAGCAGTAAAAGGTGGCAGGCGGCAGCTTCAGGAAAATCCAACCATTGTTTTGACCGGAGGCTAGTTTCCACAACATCCATTGTGTGTGGCGAGGAGCAGGGGCTGACGGAGTTATCAGTCTCCAGCAATCAGGAATGAGCGGCTAGCCTCCAACAGCCAACACCATTCAATTACAGCTCCATTGTGTGGAGCCAGACCAGGCTACAAAAGCTTTCCTCTTCTGCAGATGGTGTACAGACTGGGCTGGGCCTGGAGTTGCAAGGCCTATGTTCAGGTGATGAGGTTTCCCCATTCATTGCATTGGGTGTTTCTTCAACCCAGAAAATAAATCTTTGAGGGGAGATGACAAGTGTTAGGACCAAATGCAATAAGCAACAGGTAGGTTGGAAACACAAATGAAGGGAACTGAAAAAGGGGGGTAAAATAAAAGAAGCAGGAAACCAGGCTCATGATGAAAGCCAGTAAATCCTCTACACACCACATTAAAGTCTCCTTGTGAAATTCCAGACTTTAGCACAGGGCAGGATCAGCTGTTGACGGGCTTCATTTCCACAGAATCACATGGACACCACATAAAACAAAGCTAAGCAAGAGTGTCACTGACAAGATGGCACTTGTCATCTCCATCACTTGCCCTAGCTTGAGTACCTATTGTCACCTCAGTCGAGCCTCTGAGCTGACTCGTCAGTTTTGACACGTAAGACGTGAGTCTTGGGCGTACAGTACTGCTGAGCCAAGCTCAACAAGACGCGGGCATCTCAGCACACCATTTACAGGGAGGCAGTGCTACTTTAATGCACCTCAGATCCAATTACCTCACACAAACCATGTTAGCCGACACTCACCGCTCCTCCCACTGTGGAGACAACGGACAACTAATACACCACAAGGCGACACTGTTAGGCCACTTCTACCTTTCTACCACAAGCTGTGTGTCTTTCCCAGTCCTCTGAAACGGTCTCAACCGTCCAAAACAGTGAAGAGGAGTCTTCGAGAGATGGAACTGTGGCAGAGTTGACCCATGACATAATACTGCCTGGTCAAGATTTAAGTCTGATCTGAAAGGCCTGGCAACCTGGCACACAGTCTAATCCTGCCAGAGTGGAGGGTGGAGCGAGGGAGGTGGGTGCTGCCAAGTACAGACTGAGAGGCAGTCACTCCTCCATATGGAGCCTGGAGCAGCATGGGTTCATTAGCTGTAGTTTACTACTCAGGCCAAGCCGGCAACACAGCAAGCAACCGACCCACTCCCCCGCAACAACCACAGAGCAGATACTCACACACACACACTCCAACTTTAGATTGGAAACATGTAGTTTTGGGACTTACACAGATATTTCTAGAGTTCAGCCCTACCCGTATGGTGGCTCTAGTCTTGTTACAGACGAAGCGAAATCTTCTCCCAGCACCTGCGAGTCTACTGATGTGTGTGTATAATATGTTTGACTAAGATGCAGAGTAGATACCACATAACATGATTCAGACAGACATAACTCAGACAGGAATAAACCCATTAAAATAATCACCTCAGCCAGGTGTCTGACCTTCCGGCCTCATATGAAATTAATTGAACTGCCATGTTAACGCTACCAAATGGAAATGCCTTTTCCGAAGCCTAGCTATCTATCAGAACTTTGTTATCAGAACTGTTCATTGAATAAATTAATTTCAGACACTTGAGTGGGTATAATTCACCTATAGGGTAAGATCTAGGGCAGGGCTCTCCAACCCTGTTCCTGGAGAGCTACTGTCCTGTAGGTTCACTCCAACCCTGTTCCTGGGGAGCTACTGTCCTGCAGGTTCACTCCAACCCTGTTCCTGGAGAGCTACTGTCCTGTAGGTTCACTCCAACCCTGTTCCTGGAGAGCTACCGTCCTGTAGGTTTTCACTCCAACCTTAATCTAGAGCACCTGATTCTAGCTCTCCAGGAACAGGGTTGGAGAGGCCTGCCCTAGGGAGTACATAGAGTCCTTACAAAGCAGCATGTATTTTTTTCATCATAACAGAAATCGTTCACTGAATGTGTCTAAATGCTTTTGGACACTTGTGTGAGTGCAATTCCCCTATGCGGTAGTACCTAGGAAGTCCTTAGATCACGGTGCAGCTGCAGTAGCCGGAGGCTGTGTGATGCTGGCTATCATCCTCCTGTGTGATCAGACTTGTTCAATCCCTGGAGAGAGAGGGATTGTGGGTGACTAGTACACGGCTGTGGGAACAGGCATCGCTCATGACAGCAGCGCTGCAGTATGTCAAGACTACACCTTCACACATTGTACAGAAACAGAGTTTAATAGGAAGGACACCTTTGTAACAACTAACAGGAGGAGACCTAGGGTTAAATCTGACACCAGGATATTGAGCAGGCTCTGTGTTTCTTTCTATAGCACTGAGGTAAAAAAAAAAAAAAAAAAACGCACAATACTTGAATCATGACCCATTTCATCAAATGGTCAAGTTAAACTGTCATTATAATGTCGGAAAACTAGGCATAAGCTTTCAACGGTAAAACACAAGGAGCACGGTTAGAACCTCAGACCTATTTCCCGTTTGAGTTGATGTATTACGTTTATTTAGACAGGGACAACGTGCAACATATATTCTCAGAGCACTGAGAAGTCGCACCACATTTAGCTAAGCGTTCATTTACAGCTGTAGTCCGACTAAATGATGGCAATGATGTTCCACTGCCAATATCATGCTATGGGAAAATGTATTCACTGCCAACATTTAGCCTACAGCGACTTTCATTGCCACGGAGTCTTACTCTGCTAAGTCAATTAAGGAGCCCAGACAGAAAGCAGGCATTTGTCAAGGACATCTGAACAGTCTTTTGTTTGTTTCTGATGGAGGAAACCACCTGTAAAGACATGATCCACTCCCAAGTATTAATTGTGATGCGGTTGTAAAGACGGACAGTAAATCTGCAGTCTGTCTTGATGTTGACCGCAGGCCTGGCCACCGACCAGACAGCCAAACATAGGGCTAGGGTGGGGTGACCTTAGCCTGGCTTCGGAGCTGAAGGGAAGTGAAACGGCAAAATACATAGCAAATTCAGTTAGGACACCAGGCTAGGGGTGCGCTGCATTGAGCCATGGGAATTCCCAGATTGGCCTAGGGACTTTAAAATGGAGAAAAGTGAGAGTGCATTAAAAACTCCACAAATTCTTGGCCGCAAAATCATTATCCACTTGTGTCACTGGGCCTGATGTGATGAGGTGTTTTATAGAGCGTTTGTCCAGCGTTTTCCCACTTTCTAGGAGTGGTTTGCGGACAGTGGATCTGGGGAATAAGCATGGATTCCAACCTTTCCTTTTACAAAGTAGTGACTTGTAAGCAGATTATTCAATGATCTAATTACCATCGTCGTTCTATATCAAGCAAGGTCTGGGTCCTTCATTAAAATCTCTGCCTTTTTCCTTGATCATTAATCTCCTCCCAAATAATTCATGGGGATCAAAGTATGTATGTTTCAGGATCATTTTTCCCTTATTGATCCTGCTGAAGGCCCCCCTCACAAACCGCTGACACACTGGGAGAAAGGACAACGGCAACTGGCCAGGCAGAGGAGTTCTGGGGAATAATTAGGCATGATTACGTATCAAACTATGCTGTGTGTGACTTGAGACTGGAGTCCCCTTTTAAGACGAGCCTAAATGCCAACAAGTACCAGCTTCAAAAAACGCGAATACCGGTCGGCAAATCTTACTACAATCTAGCTAACGGGACTCCCTATTTTTATTTTTATTTTTATAAAAATCTTTTTAAAAAGTGACTTTTTGTTAAAACCTAACTCTTTTCCTAACATTAACCTTATTCTCCTAACCTGCAACTAAAAAGTTGTAGCCGTATCAAAGTGGTGTGTTTTCAGGGAATCTCTCTGGCGAACAGTAACCGCTCCAATGACATTGTACAGAGAGACCCAATAGGAGCCAGCGAAGGATGATTCTCTCCACTCCATCTGAAAAAGCTTGCAGTGTCCATTTCCTCTGACTAGACTGTCCTCTAGTGGGGAAAGACGGTACAATGCCTTTCCCTCCACTACAGCATGAGAAACACAGGTACTACTACTTCCTCTATTCTCAACAGAAATGTGTCCGATTTAGGCCCACTGACTGCATGACGTCTTCAGCAACAACAAACCAAAATGCCTAGGCCGAGTAACCCACAGGCCGACAAGTGGTTATCCTCTTCTATTTTCAACAGAGAGGAATGTCACATTTGGGCTAAGTCCACTGACTGCCTGCATGACACGCTGAACAACAACAACAACGTTCTGGGTGGACAGGGTGGGCCCTCCAAGAGTGAACGATGCCTGTGAAGCCACAGCTTCCTGCCACCCCAGGAACAGAACAGTGCAGGGTGGTTTCCTGGTTTCCTGTTTTCGTCCGGAGCTTCCGAAGCATGAATGACTGGGTTGAAGCGTGGGACTGTGACCGCCTTTTTTCTCTGACGAGGGAACGTACACACAGCGCCACCTACAAACAACAGCACCATCCTACTACCCAGCTCTCACAGTAACAGCAAAGAACACGCCACAGCAAACAGTGTGTGTTTGAGTCATTTCACCCGTTCCCCACAATAGAGAAGCAACATCTAAAAGCAGAAACAAAATGGCCAGCAGGTTTTACTCCAGTGCCATTCAAACACATTACCCTCACGTGGTATTGTAGTCAGGATCCCAGTATAACCTAAGATGTGGGCCTACAGGAAACTGTATTCTGTTGGGCCAATAGATCATCAAGAGAGGAGACGGTTCTCTCAACATGTTATAGTATTTCTTACAGTCCAGTCTAGATTTATTCCCACTGCATGGATCCACTCCCGATAAACCTTTCCAACGTTAAACAAAAAAAGCGCAGCGGATTCAATACCCTCCGAGCAGCCCTTTCATTACGCCCAAATGTAAGCTGACAGCGTGACGCGGCCATTCCAAGTTGTTTAAAGCCCCGCCACGAACAGAGAGGGCATCTGCAGCTAGTTTTACTATCCGACCCTGTTAGCAATTGCTGAAAGCCGTAGAGTGCAACTGAAATGGCCCTATGGGCCCTGGTCAAACGTGTTGCACTACATAGAGAATAGGTTGCAATTTCAGGTGCAGCCTTAGTATATCAGCAGCCATTTCTACTGTCCTCTGCTGTCCTGTGTCATCAATTGTGGGCTGGCCATTTTCTTCCCCTGGCTGCTGGGCTGGCGAAAGGAAAGGGCCTTTAAATTATTTACATGGGATGTGTGTGGGTTGTGGGCGCTAGGGGACTGATTAAGGAGTGACACAAAGAATGACTGGTTGAATCCCAGACCTCTTCTCTTCTGCTGCTCTGCTGTTGTGGAAAGTGCCTTGCTTTCAACCGAGGATATGACAAAGCCACGGTCTACTTGTCTTCCCCCTGTGCGCCGTCTGTACTTGTGAAGAAATGCTCACCTCTTCCAGGAACTGATCCCACATTTCCCAGACACCACTGCTTCACACCTCTTCTAAATAAACGTCACAGCCTGAAATTCCAACTACGACCTGCCTCTTCAGGTGAATGAAGCTCATCCTAGCTCATCCATTAAAAAGAAAACAAGAATCAGATATTTTTTTCTTTTTTCAGAGGAATGAAGTCCAGTACCTCCCTGTACCTTGAGGAGAAGATGAAAGCGACCGTGCCTGTTGTGACGGGCACAGCAGTTCCTGTGGATATTACCTAATTACTATATCAAACATGGGGAGGTAACCAAGCGGGTGCTCTTCCCCCTCTCTTACCGTCTACAGACTGTAATTAAGTTACTTCCTTCAGGGGAGAGAGAGAGGCACCAACAGCCCTGCAGCCGGGACTCTGCAGCAAAAGGTTTCTCTTAATAAAAACACAGACAGGCAGTGTGAGAACCAGAGGGAGCAGGCGGTGCCACCAAACACACACAGTGTGAGAACCAGAGGGAGCAGGCGGTGCCACCAAACACACACAGTGTGAGAGCGACAAACACCTAGAGCCATTCTTAACTGGGCACACACACAAACACACAACTGTATTTTGATCATTGAAATAAGCAAGTGATGACTGATAGCTGACGGGACATCCATTCATTGTAGCCTACACTGTTCTAATATTGATGGCAGGGTGAAAAGCCTTACACGCTAACCTCACCTGCCACGTGGATGTTTGAAATACAACAAAAACAAACTGTTGTGTTGGAGTAGAAACACACACCATTTTGTATGACTCGGGCACAAAAACATTTCTACAAATAATACGCTAAAAACAATGACCATAAGCATGTTAGTTAAAATAACAACCCAACGTTCATCTCCCAGGGCAAACTAGCCAGCAACAGCTAGCTTAGTTAAATGTCCATGAACGTGTTTCAACCTGCCACCAAATTATTATAGTTGGTTTTGATATTTTAACCTGTGTGTCATGATCGCCTCTGGACAGACAAAATCAACTACACGTAGCCAGTTTAGTCAGCATGTTATTCAAACTACCCAACTTGCATACTTCTATTGCAACTGTTCTTTAAAGAAAAAAGTGTGCACCTCTAACTCCGCTCACCTGCTTCGACGCGGTTTCTCACCAGTGAGCCCAGACGTATCAACCTTAGCTTGGGTTGAGGTAACATCCAGCTAGCATCCTGAGGAAACTGCATTGGAAGAATGAAGACTGTGCTCCCCTGGGATTCCAATCCAAACCTACCCATTATTAACACCCCCAGGTATGGTGTCACATTAGAAAACCGTCAGAGAGCCTCAGAATTGTAGTTTTAGAAGGCAATATAGCCTAAAGTGGTGACTGACTGGCTGGGGTTAGCAGTCAGGACCATCCCTTTAAATATTTAGCAGAGAGAGCACCCCGTATGAGGCTCTCTGTATGCTATCCAATCGCTTTACCTTTAATTCACAAAAGCGTGCCAGCAATGAATTATTCAGGGTCTAGGCTGGCTGCACTTTCGTCTGTAAGGAGGTAGAGCTCCCCACAGCACACACACACATCGGACAGATACAAGCATACTAAAAGGTGAACCCATTCTGCATGAATTCACATATTTGCTCTTTCATTAATCTTAAGTGGCTGGGGAGAGGCCGATATGAGAATCCACTTTCAAACTGGGGAATACACATCAGGAAACAAAGATGGTGAACGCCTACTTCAAATTAATTAAAGTTTTTACCAAAACAATTGTGCATGCATGTGCACAGGAAAGGCATTGCTTCTATGCGCCTTTGCCCCAACAGTGGGACAGACA
The DNA here is from genome assembly GCF_045791955.1 of Oncorhynchus clarkii lewisi. NCBI lineage: Eukaryota > Metazoa > Chordata > Actinopteri > Salmoniformes > Salmonidae > Oncorhynchus > Oncorhynchus clarkii. The sequence continues at coordinate 11,871,942 of NC_092165.1, forward strand.
CACACACACACTACTCCTCATTAGTGATCATCTCATCCCCTCGAGGTTCCCTCCCTATTTGCCCACAGATGAGCCTGAGCAACACAGACAGCGACGCTTCAAAGTTAATAAACCTCCTGTTTCTTCATTGGTAGTTGTAAAAAAAAAACTCCCCTGGCGCAGAAGTGTGAATGTGAGGCTTCCTGTCTCTATCACTGAGAACAATGAGAAAGGCTGGATCTCTCACTCCACTCCCCTGTTCATTCCCTCTCCCTCCCTCCTGCTCTCCCTCCCTCCCTCTCCCTTCTACTCCCTCCCTCCTGCACTCACTCACTCACCCTCCTGCACTCACTCCTCTCCCTCCTGCACTCACTCCTCTCCCTCCTTCACTCCCTCCTGCTCTCCCTCACTCCCTCCTGCTCTCCCTCACTCTCTCCTGCTCTCCCTCACTCTCTCCTGCACTCCCTCACTCTCTCCTGCACTCCCTCCTGCACTCACTCACCAACTCTCTCCCTCCTGCACTAACTAACTCACTCCTGCACTCACTCACTCTCTCCTGCACTCACTCACCCACTCTCTCCCTCCTGCACTAACTAACTCACTCCTGCACTCACTCACTCACTCCCTCCCTCCCTCCTGCACTCTCCCTCCCCCTGCACTCACTCACTCTCTCCCTCTGCACTCACTCACTCACTCTCTCCCTCCCCCTGCACTCACTCCCCCTCCCCCACTCACTCACTCTCCCCCACTCACTCACTCCCCCCTGCACTCACTCACTCACTCCCCCCTGCACTCACTCACTCACTCCCTCCCCCACTCACTCACTCTCTCCCTCCCCCACTCACTCACTCACCTGCACGCACTCACTCACTCACCCTCCTGCACCCACTCACTCACTCACTCCCCCTCCTGCACTCACTCACTCCCCCTCCCTCACCTCACTCACTCCCCCTCCCCCACTCACTCACCCTCCTGCACTCACTCACTCCCCCCTGCACTCACTCACTCACTCCCCCCTGCACTCACTCACTCACTCCCTCCCCCACTCACTCACTCTCTCCCTCCCCCACTCACTCACTCACCTGCACGCACTCACTCACTCACCCTCCTGCACCCACTCACTCACTCACTCCCCCTCCTGCACTCACTCACTCCCCCTCCCTCACCTCACTCACTCCCCCTCCCCCACTCACTCACCCTCCTGCACTCACTCACTCCCCCCCTGCACTCACTCACTCACTCCCTCCCACCCCCTCACTCACTCTCCCTCCCCCCCCCCCTCTCCCGCCCCCTCCCTCCCTCACTCACTCTCTCCCTCCCCCTGCACTCACTCACTCTCTCTCCCTCTGCACTCACTCACTCACTCTCCCTCCCCCTGCACTCACTCACTCTCCCGCCCCCTCCCTCACTCACTCACTCTCCCCTCACTCACTCACTCCCCCCTGCACTCACTCACTCCCCCCTGCACTCACTCACTCTCTCCCTCACTCACTCACTCACTCACTCTCTCCCTCCCCCACTCACTCACCCTCCTGCACGCACTCACTCACTCACCCTCCTGCACCCACTCACTCACTCACTCCCCCTCCTGCACTCACTCACTCCCCCTCCCCTCACCTCACTCACTCCCCCCCCCTCCCTCACTCACTCTCCCTCCCCCACTCACTCACCCTCCTGCACTCACTCACTCCCCCCCTGCACGCACTCACTCACTCTCCCTCCTACACTCTCCTCTCGCCCCCTCCCTCCCGCCCCCTCCCCACTCTCGCCCCCTCACTCTCCCGCCCCCTCCCTCACTCACTCTCCCGCCCCCTCCCTCACTCACTCTCCAGCCCCCTCCCTCACTCACTCTCCCGCCCCCTCCCTCACTCACTCACTCTCCCGCCCCCTCTCACTCACTCACTCTCCCTCACCACTCTCACTCACTCACTCTCCCGCCCCCTCACTCACTCACTCTCCCGCCCCCCCTCACTCACTCACTCTCCCGCCCCCTCACTCACTCACTCTCCCGCCCCCTCCCTCACTCACTCACTCTCCCGCCCCCTCACTCACTCACTCTCCCGCCCCCTCCCTCACTCACTCACTCCCCCGCCCCCCTCCCTCACTCACTCACTCCCCCGCCCCCTCACTCACTCACTCTCCCGCCCCCTCCTTCACTCACTCTCCCGCCCCCTCACTCACTCACTCTCCCGCCCCCTCCCTCACTCACTCTCCCTCCCCCACTCACTCACCCTCCTGCACTCACTCACTCCCCCCCTGCACGCACTCACTCACTCTCCCTCCCACCCCCTCACTCACGCTCCCTCCCTCCCCCCCCCCACTCCCGCCCCCTCCCTCACTCTCCCGCCCCCTCCCTCACTCACTCTCCCGCCCCCTCCCTCACTCACTCTCCCGCCCCCCTCCCTCACTCACTCACTCCCCCCCCCCCACTCTCGCCCCCTCACTCTCCCGCCCCCTCCCTCACTCACTCTCCCGCCCCCTCACTCACTCACTCTCCCGCCCCCTCCCTCACTCACTCCCCCACTCACTCACCCTCCTGCACTCACTCACTCCCCCCCTGCACGCACTCACTCACTCTCCCTCCCACCCCCTCACTCACGCTCCCTCCCTCCCCCCCCCACTCTCGCCCCCTCACTCTCCCGCCCCCTCCCTCACTCTCCCGCCCCCTCCCTCACTCACTCTCCCTCCCACCCCCTCACTCACTCTCCCCCCCCCCCCCCCCCCCCCACTCTCGCCCCCTCACTCACTCTCCCCCCCCCCCCCCCACTCTCGCCCCCTCACTCTCCCGCCCCCTCCCTCACTCACTCTCTACCGCCCACTCTCACTCACTCTCCCGCCCCCTCCCTCACTCACTCACTCTCCCGCCCCCTCCCTCACTCACTCTCTCGCCCCCTCCCTCACTCACTCTCTCCCGCCCCCTCCCTCACTCACTCTCTCCCGCCCCCTCCCTCACTCACTCTCTCCCGCCCACTCTCACTCACTCACTCTCCCGCCCCCTCCCTCACTCACTCACTCTCCCGCCCCCTCCCTCACTCACTCACTCTCCCGCCCCCTCCCTCACTCACTCACTCACTCTCCCGCCCCCTCCCTCACTCACTCTCCCGCCCCCTCTCTCACTCACTCTCCCGCCCCCCCCCTCTCACTCACTCTCCCCCTCCCTCACTCACTCTCCCGCCCCCTCCCTCACTCACCCGCCCCCTCCCTCACTCACTCTCCCGCCCCCTCCTCTCCCGCCCCCCCCTCTCTCACTCACTCTCCCGCCCACTCTCACTCACTCACTCTCTCTCACTCACTCTCCCGCCCACTCTCACTCACTCACTCTCCCGCCCCCTCACTCACTCACTCTCCCGCCCCCTCACTCACTCACTCTCCCGCCCCCTCCCTCACTCACTCACTCTCCCGCCCCCTCACTCACTCACTCTCCCGCCCCCTCCCTCACTCACTCACTCTCCCGCCCCCCTCCCTCACTCACTCACTCCCCCGCCCCCTCACTCACTCACTCACTCTCCCGCCCCCTCACTCACTCTCCCGCCCCCTCCCTCACTCACTCTCTCCCGCCCCCTCCCCACTCACTCTCCCTCCCCCCTCACTCACCCTCCCTCCCCCCCTGCACGCACTCACTCACTCTCCCTCCCACCCCCTCACTCACGCTCCCTCCCTCCCCCCCCCACTCTCGCCCCCTCACTCTCCCGCCCCCTCCCTCACTCTCCCGCCCCCTCCCTCACTCACTCTCCCGCCCCCTCCCTCACTCTCCCGCCCCCTCCCTCACTCACTCACTCCCGCCCCCTCCCTCACTCTCTCCCGCCCCCTCCCTCACTCACTCTCTCCCGCCCCCTCTCACTCACTCACCCGCCCCCTCCCTCACTCACTCACTCCCGCACTCACTCCCTCCCTGCACGCACTCACTCACTCTCCCTCCCACCCCCTCACTCACGCTCCCCCCCCCTCGCCCCCTCACTCTCCCGCCCCCTCCCTCCCTCACTCACTCTCCCTCCCCCCCCTCACTCACTCTCCCTCCCACCCCCTCACTCACTCTCCCCCCCCCCACTCTCGCCCCCTCACTCTCCCGCCCCCTCCCCCACTCACTCACTCTCCCGCCCCCTCCCTCACTCACTCTCTACCGCCCACTCTCACTCACCCGCCCCCTCCCTCACTCACTCTCCCGCCCCCTCCCTCACTCACTCTCTCGCCCCCTCCCTCACTCACTCTCTCCCGCCCCCTCCCTCACTCACTCTCTCCCGCCCCCTCCCTCACTCACTCTCTCCCGCCCCCTCCCTCACTCACTCTCCCGCCCCCTCCCTCCCTCACTCTCTCCCGCCCCCTCCCTCACTCACTCTCCCGCCCCCTCCCTCACCCTCACTCACTCTCCCGCCCCCTCCCTCACTCACTCTCCCGCCCCCTCCCTCACTCACTCTCCCGCCCCCCCCCCCTCACTCACTCTCCCGCCCCCTCCCTCCCTCACTCACTCTCCCGCCCCCTCCCTCACTCACTCTCCCGCCCCCCCCCTCACTCACTCTCCCGCCCCCCCCTCTCTCACTCACTCTCCCGCCCCCCCCCCCCTCTCTCACTCACTCTCCCGCCCACTCTCACTCACTCACTCTCCCGCCCCCTCACTCACTCACTCACTCTCCCGCCCACTCACTCACTCACTCACTCTCCCGCCCACTCACTCACTCACTCACTCTCCCGCCCCCTCCCTCACTCACTCACTCTCCCGCCCCCTCCCCCGACTCACTCACTCTCCCCCCCCCCCACTCGACTCACTCGCTCCCTCCCGCCCCCTCCCCGACTCACTCTCCCGCCCCCCCCCCGACTCACTCGCTCCCTCCCGCCCCCGCCCCCCCCCCCCGACTCACTCTCCCGCCCCCTCCCTCACTCCCCCCCCCCCCCTCCCTCACTCGCTCCTCTCCCGCCCCCCCCCCGACTCACTCGCTCCTCTCCCGCCCCCCCCTCGACTCACTCACTCTCCCGCCCCCCCCCCCCCCCCCCGACTCACTCGCTCCCTCCCGCCCCCCCCCCCCCCCCCCCGACTCACTCGCTCCCTCCCGCCCCCCCCTCCCCCCCCCCCCCCCCCCCCGACTCACTCGCTCCCTCCCGCCCCCCCCCCCCCTACTCACTCGCCCCCCCCCCGCCTCTCACTCCCTCCCTCCCTCCCTCCCTCCCTCCCTGTGTATCATTTCACTCCCTCTTTCGACATTGTTCCCTTCCCTTTCATTCCGGAGGAACGACACATGGCTAACGCTTCCTGAGGAGAGATATGGTACAATAAACGCCTCTTCAAATGGTTCAGGGGGAGCCTGCCAGAGGATGCTGTTAAACAATGAACTGCTTACCCTGGTAGTCAAAGGGATCCTTCGGGATTTTGGCTATGAGGCCCTTTATCTACTTTCTCAGAGTCTGATGAACTCGTAGATAAACATGTATGTCTCTGCGAGTGGTTTGAAGGAAGTTGCTAAGTAGCGTAATTGCTAACTGCCGTTAGCGCAATGACTGGAAGTCTATTTAATACTTAAGTCTAAGACTGCTAGCTAGCCGATCCCCATAGACTTCCAGTCATTGCACTGACGCTAGTTAGAAACTTCCTTCAAGCTGCTCGCAAAGACATAAAAATGGTATCCATGAATTCATCAGAACCTGGAGAAGCATTGCCAAAATCTTGAAGTATCACTGTAAATTCATTGTCAGAGCAGGTCTAAGAGCAGGACCCAACTCTCACAACTAATGTTCAAACTTGGTAGGCTCATTTTGATGTTAAAGGCTAGGCTAGCCTTTTGGTGTTAACCTATACAGTATACTGAAAGCTAACTGTTCCTGGAGATATGTCGCAATGTGAAAAGTAGTCAAATGTTGGAGTGACTCATCATATTAGGTTAAATATTGTTTGATTTCCCTATATGGAAGTTATGGGAACAAAGGTACCGGTTAGTGTTGATTTTATTCTCTCAACTAGAGACTAAGCATAACAGAAGCAGTCCTCAGTAACATAAAGAGGCTGTAATAACGTATAAGGATATCTCTGTACTGGAGGAGATGGGGGCAGGAGGTAAATCACGAGGCGCTGTCGAGTGGGCTCATAGTTGAAAGCAGAATGAAGTCGTGGTAAAATGGCCACACAGTGGAAAGGCGGTCATGAATACTAAGATAGTGAAAAGACAGGAGGAGGGAGGGATAAATCACCCTAAAAAGGGGGAAGCTTAATTGAGCATTAAGCCTCCCCTGAAAAGTCAATGAAGGAGAAAGAAAGGAGTCTAATTAGCTAGCTATTAAATATCTGTCTAGTTTCCTGTAGCCTCAACCCAAAAGAAACACACACACGCCTCAACCCCCCCCCCCCCCCATTCCCATGGGAGCGTAAGTGAAGCAGTTAGGATTCTCCTTGTCAGCTCCACACAGTGCACATACACACTTAACATCTGTACTGTGCATAAAGGTATGCAGCTGGTGATCATGGAAAAATCCACCACACCCACCCTCCCTCCCTCCCCAATCCCCAGGGAGAGGAAGTGAAGCGGTTACTCACGAGTCTCTCGGTCAGGCCACACTGGGGGTTGCTCTCCTCTCCTCTCCCGGCCTGGCCCCTCTGTTAGGGCTGTCAGTGGAGGCTGAGTAGAGAGAAGGGGATGTCAGTGCATCGTGTGTTAAACAATCTGAGGTCATCACAGAGTCAACATGCCACAGGGCCGTCTAGGGTGAGAGAAAGTAATGATCTCCCCTCTCTCAGGGCTCTAGGGGTCTCTCAGTTCCATGTGTTTTGGTCTCATCCTGGTCTCTCTGTTTATCCCCCTGAAAACCAGATCCCATAACAGATACAGCACACCTCCACTCTCCCAGTCTCCCACAGACGGGCCCAGGTAGTCAAATCATAGGCTCAAACAGGGCGATAACACAAAGGAAACAAATGCATTTCAAGGTCCTGGAGTGGCCTAGCCAGTCTCCAGATCTCAACCCCATAGAAAATCTTTGGAGGGAGTTGAAAGTCTGTGTTGCCCAGCAACAGCCCCAAAACATCACTGCTCTAGAGGAGATCTGTATGGAGGAATGGGCCAAAATACCGGCAACAGTGTGTGAAAACCTTGTTAAGACTTACAGAAAACGTTTGACCTCTGTCATTGCCAACAAAGGGTATATAACAAAGTATTGAGAAACTTTTGTTATTAACCAATACCAAATACTTATTTTCCACCATAATTTGCAAATAAAATCATAAAAAAATCCTACAATGTGACTTTCTGGATTATTTCTCATTTTGTCTGTCATAGTTGAAGTGTACCCATGATAAAAAATTACAGGCCTCTCATCTTTTTAAGTGGGAGAACTTGCACAATTGGTGGCTGACTAAATACTTTTTTGCCCCACTGTACAGACAGAGCTATGCAAAGAAATACAGTGTTGTATGTAGCAGGAAACAGGCAATCTAGGATCTACGACGTATAGGTGAACATTCCCATGTGAAGGTGAGGCCTTACAACTCGACTACATAACATGACCTGACTACACCTTAATTAAATCACTACTTTACTTCTACAGTGGCTATACGAAGTAACAGGGGTGCGTCGGAAATGGCACCCTATTCCCCATCAAGGAAGACACCCAGGGTGTTCCTTGATCTTTCTGACACCGAAGGTGTGGGGAATTCCTTCCGGGAGAAAGCTAGAGAATAAAAAACAAAAAACAACAGGTAGACTATAAGTCAAAAACCCAGGCAGGAACAGACCGGCTGAATACACCCGTGTCAACATGCAACAGTGCGTCACCACTGCACCTGCGAGGCAGATTGGTTTACCCGCTGATAGTGGCTCATTAACATTTAGTAATCAGCCATTCTTTCACAAGGGGCAGCTGCACACTTAGGGCCTAGGCCCTACAGGCTGGGTAATCTCGTGCAGCAGGAAAGCAGCATTCGGCTATACAGGGTGCAGGTCTTCCCTTGTCTTATCTGCAGTATATGGTTACCCAGCAAATGGGTTTGGTAAGTCTGGGATGTGCATGTCATGTCACTCTTGCATGTTCCCTTTTCATACTGCATTCGGTTGCCATAATCAACTAGGCAAAACCTCCTGAAATCAGTACTGGCGGACGGTTGTTTGGCATAAAAACCATTATGCTACGGAAACACTGACGACATTCTCAACAAGGCAACTCTATCGGATAAGAGCTCTCTTCCCATAGCGTGCGTAGACGAGGGCCTTGCTGTTAACCGTCGGAAGCAGACCGACAGTTGCTGTTGGACAGCCACTTTGATGCACCCCCCCAGGTTCTCTGAGCCGCTCTAACCCCTCTGGTGACCCTAACCCAGTCCTTATGGTAAAGTGTTCAACTTTCCACCCAGTTGAAAGAGAAGACAGGAACGCGAGCTGGGTCAGGCTACTCTAATTTGGTTCTCTGGTCAAGTTAGTTTCTTCATGGACCAAATTGGAGAGCTATTCTTTGGCCTGACGGAGGGTTTGAGACAGACAAAAAAAAGTGCAGTTTGATATGGGAAGCGGTCGGAGCTCAAGTCGGGCAAAAGTCAACGTGTCACTCGAGTAGCCACTGGGGATCTTTTGGCAAGGCAGACCAGTTGTACGAGGCACAGTTATCGGCTTCCAAATCCCGTCGGTTTCTACCTCTGAGCGGCTGCCAGTGCCTAGAAAATAACCCCTAGATATGACAGGCTATCCCATCACAACAGCACTAGGAACATGGACAGTGCCAAGGGAACAGGCCAGGGCTTGCTGTTGGCTAACTGGGTGTTAACACCAGACAGAGCCGGACAGGAGTCCTGGGAAAGACATTGAGAATAGCAGAGGCAGACTATTCAGCTGGTTAACAGTGGATCACAGTGAGACAGGAGTGAGTGTGCATGTTTGAGACAGCAGATCACTGTGGCTGCGTTTAGACAGGCAACTCAATTCTGATATTTTTTACACTAATTGGTCTATTGAACAATCAGATCATTTTACATCAAGAAAGCAGTTGGTTTATGACTCCCAGGAGCCTATGGAATTATAGGAGACGAGAGAGGGAAGTCGAGGTTAGATTGTAGCACCATTATGTAACTTGGCAGCAAAGCAGCTGTGAGATGTTTACAGATTCTGGTGAGAGGTTCCAGACACACACCGAGACAGCACAAGAAAGAATGAAAGAAAAGAGAGAGCATCCGAGGGAGCGCGAGAGCCCCCGAAGCGAGAGAGAGAGAGAGCCCCCGAAGCGAGAGAGCGCCCCCGAAGCGAGAGAGCGCCCCCGAAGCGAGAGAGCGCCCCCGAAGCGAGAGCCCCCGAAGCGAGAGAGCGCGAGAGAGCCCCCGAAGCGAGAGAGCGCGAGAGAGCCCCCGAAGCGAGAGAGCGCGAGAGAGCCCCCGAAGCGAGAGAGCGCGAGAGAGCCCCCGAAGCGAGAGAGCGCGAGAGAGCCCCCGAAGCGAGAGAGCGCGAGAGAGCCCCCGAAGCGAGAGAGCGCGAGAGAGCCCCCGAAGCGAGAGAGCGCGAGAGAGCCCCCGAAGCGAGAGAGCGCGAGAGAGCCCCCGAAGCGAGAGAGCGCGAGAGACTGAGGGAGCACCCGAGAACGAGAGAGACCACGAGAGAGAAAGAGGGAGAGCGAAAGAGACCAAGAGAGAGGGCGCAAGAACAAGACCATCATCATACCACCCAGCTGTGGAACAGAAACTCTGTTCATCTCATCGTTGAGCCCAGAGGCCAAATAAACTTGAGCTGCTGATAGTAAGAGAATGAGCAAATCCATCTCATTTCACAGGTTTCCATAAGTTTGACCTTTCCCAGCATTTCTTTCCTGTTTTCAGATGACCGTTTGTAGTCAAACGACAACTGGAGCCATTTCCATTTTCTATTTATAGAAATAAAATACAGAAAGATAAAAACTTGGGAATGACCACATGAAGTCATTGCTCCAAAGTTCAGAGTCCAACATATCAGGACCACCGTCTACAAGAAAAAAATATTGCAATCCATCCAAAGAAAACATTGAATATATCGGGGTCAAATATGTATTGTTGGACAAGAAGAGAGAAAAGATTCCCAGACAGTGCCAAGATCTGAGAACAGAACAAGTTCATCTACAGCCTTCCGTTGACGTCAGCTGCTCGCCAGGCCAGACGTTAATATTTATATTACAAAACAGAGTGTTGGCGGGGGTGACTGCTGTTCACCGTCAGTTTGGTCTGACTCTAATCGTCCTGTTAAAGTGAGCACAAAGGGAGTGCTGTCGGAAAAACGCTGAACAATAGGTTAAAAAGGTACGCCGGTTGCAGGACGAGTCGGCCCTCGTTCTTCAATGACAACATGTGGTCTTATAGACAGCCACAGGCATCACAAAATACATCACGAAAGTCTATTGAGAGTCCCTGTATACTGGTTCTATTGAATCCCTATTGATTTGTCCTCTCGTAAAAAAAAAAATCTGTCATTGAATGAAGCTGAAGCATGTGTCCACAGCAGGAGGGAAGCATGCGGTGTTGAGTCGTTGGGTAATCTCAGAATCTGATTCAAAGCAGAGCGCAGCATGTATCAAATCAAAGTCACTTTGATTCAGAATGGCAACAACAAGTACGTACACACACACATTCAGAGTGACCCACTTACAGAGAGTCAGCGGAATCGAAAGAGGAGATGCAGGCTTCCACATTGACCGGGGAGGGTTTTTGTGAGTGCAAGCAGTAGACCTTTCCTTGTTATGGTCGCAGTTGGCCAGAGAGAAGCACTAGGACAAAGTGCACTGCGTGAAAGGTTGTACGGTCCAAAATAGAGAAGTTCTCTCCCCTTCTCCTCTCAACAGGCCTGTAACACATGCTGCCAAGCTTGGAGTTCCATAAACCAACAGGCTGACATCGTGACCACAATATCAGGTGGATAACAAGGAGCACTTTCTAGGAACAGCTCAGAGGTTCCCGGAGACAGACGTGCATACGTGTCAACACAGTACAGAGGTAGAAGACTCCTGTCCAGGTCAGCTGTAGTCTGTAGAATTGAAATACTGCCAACAGAAGACTTGCAATGAGTTCTAGAATCTTGGTTCATTGTAAAGACATTCTGTTAAACCCTGGGTGAGAAGCATTAGGGTGTAGAACGACATAACCAGAGATGAACACAACATTCTCTTACCCAAGAAGGTTTTTGAAATGTAGGCCTACCTATTATCCTATTTAACAACACTAATTCAACAACATTCACTTGCCACATGCGACTGTGTGTGTCCTCGGAATGCAGTCAAAACGCAGACGAACGAACAACCTGTCCTTGCCTTAAGTCTTCAAAATGGATGAATTTGCTTATTTAATTAAAGTAATTTAACCTCAGTCAAATCAGCCTGGCTACATCTCATTAACCCGCATTGGTTTCCAGTTGAGTACTGTACATCTTTAGAAGAGCATTACTCACTTCAGGCCTCAAGAGAGGCAAGGAGAGGAGACCGGGAGGAGAGGAGACCGGGAGACAACAGCAGCTAAAGCAGCTCTTGATGGGATACTTTGTTCACAGGGACTCAGTCTATGGTCATAATGAGCCTCAACTTCAACCTGGTTGTGTACTGTGACCATTTCACACTACGAAGGCAAACCCAGCCATATTGGGCTGACCTGGTTGCCACATCCACCATAGCTGGACAATGTGAAGACAAAACATCAGAGGCAGCATAGTATGGGTCACCCAATAATGTGAAATCAGCCAAACGCCTAACTGGATCCCAGGAAGACCTCACTTATTAACAGGTGGTTAGTCTAGAGGCCAATCACCCAGCAGTATCCAACCCCAGCCTGGGCTCTGGCTAATCCAGGTTAGACTGTAGAGGAGCTGAAGTATCCCCAGACACACCGTCCTCCAGATGGAGGACACCTGGCCAAGGCACATGCTTAGAGCTGCTCAGACACACACACACACACACACACACACACACACACACACACGGAGGTGAAACAGATGGGCCAAGACTAGGGGTGTATGTATGTACGCATTTACAAAGCCATCGATCACGTGACACCACTCACGCCCATGTGAAGACTCAATAGCGCATTGAAGCCAAGTGAATTCTGTTAAAACTTGTTGTTACGGACGTGGTTCCTGCACAGGAACCACATCAGCGGAAATTTCAGAGCGCCACCTATAGTACTCGATAAATCTCAAACTTTCATTAAAACACACACGCAAGATACTCAATTAAAGCTACACTCGTTGTGAATCTAGACAACATGTCAGATTTGTAAAATGCTTTTTGGCGAAAGCATGAGAAGCTATTATCTGATAGCATGCATCCCCCAAAATACCTGAACGGGACCTAAACAAAAGATTTAGCGGTAGCCGGCGCTACACAAAACGCAGAAATAAAATATAAAACATTCATTACCTTTGACGAGCTTCTTTGTTGGCACTCCTATATGTCCCATAAACATTACAATTGGGTCTTTTTCCCGATTAAATCCGTCAAAGTATGCCAAAAATGTCCATTTATGAAGGCCGTCTGATCCAAGGAAAATGCACCTTTACACGACGCAACGTCACTTTTTAAAATTAACAAAGTTGCCTATAAACTTTTACAAATCACTTCAAACTACTTTTGTAAACCAACTTTAGGTATTAATAAACGTTAATAATCGATCAAATTGATCACGGGGCGATCTGTATTCGATAGCAGCAAGTCTTGAAATCATCGTCCATTTTTTTCACTTTCATAATTTCCTGGGTGCACCCCAAGACAGGAAGTGCCTATACGTCATCCCACCAAGGATAAACGTGCAAAGAAATGCCAGTATTGGCGACATCGTGTGGAAGCTGTAGGCGTTGTAAACGCCTATTTTCTATCGCCTTAGACAATTCAAAGACTGGCGGATGATTTTTTTTTGTGTGTTTTTGGTGAACAGTTTTCCCTGGGATTTTTACTCCTGAACACGTTCTGTTATAGCCAGACATGATTTAACCAGTTTTAGAAACGTCAGAGTGTTTTCTATACACACATACGTATTATATGCATATACTATATTCCTGGCATGAGTAGCAGGACGTTGAAATGTTGCGCGGTTTGTAAAAAAAAGCTGCGAAAATCCGCAGCATCCTTAACAGGTTTTAAGATGGCGTCTCCTGGAGACATAACATGCGCCGTTAGAACTACTCCAGGAAGTGACGTTGCAGGCTAGCTCAGTGCTGCCCACTCTCATCAAGTAACTCAAAGTGAAGGCCGACCGGAGTACTGCAGGCTGCCATTAGCAACTAAATGACCATTATAACTTCTATATGTGATTTTTAAATAATCAGTTCAAAGACATACATTTGGTTTATTAGAAGCAATTATTGGTACTGATTGTATAAATACATTATTTTTTTGAAGACAAAAGTTTTTTTCATTCACCCTAATGAGGGATCCTGTTTTCTGCTAACAACGCGTGCAGTACCATAGTCGGCCTTGAACCTCCGTGGCTACAATGTGAGGCGCAGTCGTTTTCTCCTAGCTGGTACAATTACCATATAACCATGTAACCAACGGTTACAGATGAAATTAAATAACCATTACCGTTCATTTAAAAAAATTATGCAATACAATATTTTGTTTGCAGAATGAACAGCTGACTGAAGACTGGATAGCCGGGCATTCGCGTGTCAATTTTGACTTGTAAACTCATGGGTACACTCACAATGGCTGCCTGGTATGGTCTTGCAATAATTTATGGAAATGTAGATTCAAATGATGCCAACTGATGTGGCTCATGCAATGGAATGTATTTTTTGTAATGTCAGTTGAGTTGAATCAACAAATCACAGGACATATTGATGGGTACACTTCCCGCTTTGCTCCTTGCCAGTCCACCCACCCATTATGCCATCATTGACTTGAAATGGGGACACCCGATCCGTTCATTCTATTTCTATGGCAGCACATGCAGTCAGGAATGGAGGAGAGGAGAAAATGTGCATCCACATCAAAATGTTTTAATAAATAGCTATTCGAACGGTTATTGGAGTTACTGTGGTCATTTGGCAGGCCAATTACAGTCATTCAAAATTTCATGACAGTCACAGCCCTAGCCAAGACACAGGTAGCCCCTGGGAAGCCCCTGATTTTGACGCCGTTACCTTGTCCAGTGACCTTGGCCAGCACAACAAACAGGCATTATAGCTGGAGTGGACAGAACCTAGTGGAGGGAATTAACCAAGAGAAAGTTAAAATTCCAGACAGAGTTTATACAAAGTCCTTTGTTGAATGAAGACAGTGTATAAAGGGAAGGAGGATGCATTAAGGGAGAAAAACATGACATGGGTTACACTAGGCATCCTTATACCAAATCACACCAGTATGCAAACTGAAATGAGCGGTTATTGGCAGAGAGGTTTGTAACTCTTTAATGGTCTACGGCCATATGTTGACAGCACCAGGAAGGCCAAAAAATGTTCTCCACCAAAACAGGCTGAAATTTCAGATGGTCTTTTCAAACAGATCTTACACTAAAAAGGCCGTTATCATTTTCACGGTACTATTCCAACCTCTAATGAAGACATCAAAACTACAAAATAACACATATGGAATCATGTAGTAACCAAAAAAAAGAAGTGTTAAACAATTCAAAATAGGTTTTAAATTCGAGATTAGTAGCCACTCTTTGCCTTGATGACAGCTTTGCACACTCTTGGCATTCACTCAACCAGCTTTATGAGGTAGTCACCTGAAACGCAATTCAATTAACATTTAAAAGTTAATTTGTGGAATTTCTTTCTTTCTGAATGCATTTGAGCCAAATCAGTTGTGTTGTAACAAGGTAGGGGTGGTATTCAGAAGATGGCCTTTTACCAAATAGGGCTAAGTCCATATTATGGCATTTACAGCTCAAATAAGCAAAGAGAAACAACAGTTCATCATTACTTAAGACATGAAGTTCAGTCAATCCGGAAAATGTCAACAACTTTGAAAGTTTCCTCAAGTGCATTCGGAAAAATCATCAAGAGCTATGATGAAACTGGCTCTCATGAGGACCACCACAGGAAAGGAAGACCCAGAGTTACATCTGCTGCAGAGGATAAGTTCATTAGAGTTACCAGCCTCAGATACTGCAGCCCAAATAAATGCTTCTGAGTTTAACAGATATCTCAACATCAACTGTTCAGAGAGTGCGTGAATCAGGCCTTTATGGTCGAATTGCTGCAAAGAACCACTACTAAGGGACACCAATAAGAAGAAGGGGCTTGCTTGGACCAAGAAACATGAGCAATGGACATTAGACAAGTGGAAATATGTCCTTTGGTCTGATGAGTCCAAATGTTTTATTCCAACGGCAGTGTTATGCGAGAAGCAAAGTAGGTGAATGGATTATCTCCGCATGTGTGGTTCTCACTGTGAAGCATGGAGGAGGAAGTGTGATGGTGCTTTGCTGGTGACAGTCAGTGATTTATTTAGAATTTAAGGCACACTTAACCAGCATGGCTACTAAAGCATTCTGCAGCGATACGCCATCCCATCTGGTTTGGGCTTAGTGCGACTATAATATGCTTTTCAACAGGACAATGACCCAAAACACACCTCCAAGCTGTGTAAGGGCTATTTGACCAAGAAGGAGAGTGATGGAGTGCTGCATCAGATGACATGGCCTCCACAATCAGCCGACTTCAACCCAATTGAGATGGTTTGGGATGAGTTGGACCGCAGAGTGAGGGAAAAGCAGCCAACGTGCTATTCTTGTGCTATTATTTTATTTAACTAGGCAAGTCAGTTAACTTCTTGACACACCCATCCCATTAGCGGGATCATTTCCGTCAACATCCGCTGAATTGCAGAGCACCAAATTCAAATTAAATAAAAATTATTTAATTTTCATGAAATCACAAGTGCAATATAGCAAAACACAGCGTAGCTTGTTGTTAATCCACCTGGCGTGTCAGATTTTTAAAAAACTTTGACGAAAGCATACCAAGCGTTTACGTAAGGACATCTCTCTCAGCAGACAAAACATTACAAACAGCTAGCAGCAAAGTAGGCTGGTCACAAAAGTCAGAAAAGCAATAAAAATAAATTGCTTACCTTTGATGATCTTTGGATGTTTGCACTCACGAGACTCCCAGTTATACAATAAATGTTTATTTTGTTCCATAAAGATAATTTTATATCCAAAATACCTCAATTTGGTTGGTGCGTTATGTTCAGAAATCCACAGGCTCGAGCGGTCACGACGGGGCAGACAAAAAATCCAAATCGTATCCGTAAAGTAAAGTTGTTTTTACAATATATAATCGATATTTCAACCAGACCGCAGCTTTTTCAATAGGAGTGAGAGAGAAAATGTCTGCTCCAAACCCCCTCCTTTTTCGAACATTCTGTTAAAAATCGCGCAACATTTCAGCGTCCTGCTACTCATGCCAGGAATATAGTATATGCATATGATTAGTATGTGTGGATAGAAAACACTGAAGTTTCTAAAACTGGTTAAATCACGGCTGTGACTATAACAGAGCGTGTGTTTCATCGAAAAGCGCAAGAAAAACTGGTCACTGAAATCTGAAAAAAGTATCCATGCGCCCCTTTCATGGATTATTTAAAGGAAACCAAATTTAATATGGAGACGGATGCAATTCCTACAGCTTCCACACGATGTCGCATTGACAAAAATCCTTTGAGACATTACCAATAGATCCGTGATTCCATCCAGCCTACCTCAATCGATTTTGGAAGATTGAAAAATGGACACTGTTTTCTTTTGTAGCTGCTATTGAATACAGATCGCCCAGTGATCAATTTGATCGCTTATTAACGTTTACAAATACCCAAAGTTGGGTTATAAAAGTAGGTTGAAGTGTTTTGTCAAAGAATATAGGCAACTTATAATTTTTAAACATGACGTTGCGTGTTGGAAGAGAGCTTTTTTCGTGATGCAGACAGGCTATACAAATGGATATTTTGGGCATTCATGGACGGATTTAATCGGGAAAAAGACCAATTTGTGATGTTTATGGGACATATAGGAGTGCCAACAAAGAATATCATCAAAGGTAATGAATGTTTTATATTTTATTTCTGCGTTTTTGTGTAGCGCTGGCTACGCTAATTATTTTGTTTACGTCGCCTTCAGGCATTTTGGGGTGTTGCATGCTATCAGATAATAGCTTCTCATGCTTTCGCCGAAAAGCATTTTAAAAATCTGACTTGTTGGCTAGATTCACAACGAGTGTAGCTTTAATTCAATACCCTGCATGTATATTTTAATGAACGTTTGAGTTTTAACGAGTACATTTAGCATTTAGTGTAGCGCATTTGCATTTCCAGGTGCCTACTTGAGACGTCTGCGTCTCAAGTAGGAGCAAGAAGTTAAGACTGTTCACACAATGTGGAAGCCATAGGGAAAGGAATCTGGTTGATATCCCTTTAAATGGAGGGAAGGCATGCAATGGAACAGAGAGGTTTCAGGAAAAACAGCACTTCCTGGTTGGATTTTCCTCAGGTTTTCGCCTGCAATATCAGTTCTGTTATACTCACAGACAATATTTTGACAGTTTTGGAAACTTTAGAGTGTTTTCTATCCTATTCTGACAATTATATACATATTATAGATTCTGGACCTGAGGAATAGGCAGTTTCATTTGGGTAAATTTTTCATCCAAACATCAAAATACCGCCCCTGAACAAGTAAAGAACAAATTCTTATTTACAATGACCTCCTAAACCAGCCAAACCCGAACGACGCTGGGCCAATTGTGCGCTGCCCTATGGGACGCCTAATCACAAGCAGTTGTGAAACAGCCTGTATTCGAACCAAGGTGTCTGTCGTGATGCCTCTAGCACCGAGATGCAGTGCCTTAGACCGCTGCGCCACTCGGGAGGCCCCCCCGAGTAAAAAGCCTTCCAGGTGAAGCTGGTTGTGAGAATGCCATGAGTGCGCAAAGCTGTCATCAAGGCAAAGGGTGGCTATTTGAAGAATCTCAAACATATTTTGATTTGTTTAACACATTTTTGGTTACCACATGACTCCATATGTGTTATTTCATAGTTTCGATGTCTTCACTATTATACATTGTAGAAAATAGTTAAAATAAAGAAAAACCCTTGAATGAGTAGGTGTCCAAAATGACTGCACTGGGCCTTTAATGTTCTTTCTTTGTGTTATTAACAGGAGGTTTGTGACAGGCTTTCTTTGAACACCTGACGTGACAGGCCAATCAGCTTCACAGTCCTATGAAGTGCTAGATTGTTCTCCGTAGAGGAAGAGGAAATAAGTTACGACATGACCCAGAATAATCAGTACACATTATCAACCACACAACGAGGCTAGTTTAGGGATAATCCAAAGAAAATAAGCTACTGGGAACTACAGTAAAATCTGTATGCATTCAGCAAGGCATCAGAAAACACACACTCAATCTCCGGGAGCTACGGTCCTTCTTAGAGGGTAAAGTAACATCCATCACTATACATGGGTGGAAGATGCCATAGAAACAAACTAACACTCTCTCCTTACAAGGACCATGCTACAGTTTCTCCTTTGCCACCCACACCATGAGGCTGCTGAGGCAATCTGAGGGCCATAAGAGTCGGCACACTTCAAATCAACAGCGCAAGGTCTCTCGAGTGGCAAACAGGCGGCTCTACGCACGTGCGCACACACCGGACTAAAGAAGAGAAAAGTACATCATGCAAATACAAACACAGGCCTATGCAATACGTCAACCAACATCCTACTTCAGAAAAATGCCGCAAGGCTGCCAAGACAGATGTACTGTAATGTCTGTAACGCAGACAACAACGTCTGTGATTTGATGTGTGTGTAATTCCCAGACCGTTTCCAGATGTGCTAGACTGAACCTAGCCAGGGCCTGTATTCACAAAAGCGTCTCAGAGTACGAGTGCTGCTGGTCTAGGGCCTAGTTTTTGACTAATGAATAAAACCGAGGGACCTGATCCTAGATCAGATGCTTTGTGAATACGGGCCCAGCCCTTTTGCTGCTCCTTGAATTCGTTTTTTTAATGCACGGTAACTGGACTGAGGTCTGTGTTTACTAAACAAGTCCAGGCCCCAATGAGGGCCACGGAGGAATCTCCACTTATAAAACAAACTATTCCTACACGTCTGTCAACAGTGAAACACCTTGACCAACGGGGGAAAGTAGACATCGCAAACAATGTATGAGCATGTACAGGATGGCTTTAGAAGGTTTGGATCAAAGGGAGTGTATTTTTGTTACAAGCCCTTAACGTACCATGATGTGTGCAAGTAGACATTTCACGGTAAACATACACCTGTTGTATTCAGCATGTGACAAATAAAATGTGATTTATTTACCTAACTTTTATTTGACCCGGTATGGAGGACAATGTCTTCTGAGCTTAGACTCTTCTACCATAACAGTCTAGGCTTAGTGGCGTAAGATCCCTGGTCATGTCCTCATAACAGAGAGTTCCCTGTAAGGGAGTGATCTTTGGGAGGTCTGGTATTTCTCCAGGCAGGGCAGACGTGTTCTCACAGCTGTAGGCTATTTACTGAAAACACACAGCAAGAAAGGTAAAAGAACAAGTAGGTGAGAGCCTAACCACTGAATAATAAACCAGGTCTTGTCAGGTCACACCCGACATGACCCAACTGCGTGAACTAGACCTGGGTTCACATACTATTTGAAATCATTTAAAATACTGTACCCGTGCTTGACTAAGCTTGTCTGTTCCAAAGGAACCAACGGTCAAAGTGCAAACGCCACCCAAATAGTATTTGAACCCAGGTCTAGCTGTGAGAAGTGACGCATTCCGCCGCCGGTCTGTTGTCGTGTTACTCAGGCTTGGTAGTCATGACATAGCAGAAGTCAA
Organism: Oncorhynchus clarkii lewisi; assembly: GCF_045791955.1. Lineage (NCBI taxonomy): Eukaryota > Metazoa > Chordata > Actinopteri > Salmoniformes > Salmonidae > Oncorhynchus > Oncorhynchus clarkii. The sequence continues at coordinate 11,891,676 of NC_092165.1, forward strand.
GATATTTTCCCTGACTCACAACAGTCTGAAACCTGGGGGTGCCAAGCTAAGGGTGTAAGGGGTTATAAAAGCCTTAATGCAAGGGCATTAAAACCATGTATGTAATGTGTGTGTAAAACCTATTAGTCAACAGTGAACAGAAAGGCCACGTGACTTAATGTTGACCTTTTCGATATCAGGTTATTTTTTTTATTTAAAATCAGTGAGGTTATTCGTTTGGGCAAAATACATAATAGTTCAACAGGAACCTCAGTCATTAATTGCCTCTCTTTCAGCTGTATTTTCATAGGGTGAAAATATTTTTCCTGTTACAATTGGCCTTACAGTGAGGGAAAAAAGTATTTGATCCCCTGCTGATTTTGTACGTTTGCCCACTGACAAAGAAATGGTCCGTCTATAATTTGAATGGTAGGTTTATTTGAACAGTGAGAGACAGAATAACAACAACAATATCCAGAAAAGCACACGTCAGAAAAAAACGCATGCATTTTAATGAGGGAAATAAGTATTTGACCCCCTCTCAAATCAGAAAGATTTCTGGCTCCCAGGTGTCTTTTATACAGGTAACGAGCTGAGATTAGGAGCACACTCTTAAAGGGAGTGCTCCTAATCTCAGCTTGTTACCTGTATAAAAGACACCTGTCCACAGAAGCAATCAATCGATCAGATTCCAAACTCTCCACCATGGCCAAGACCAAAGAGCTCTCCAAGGATGTCAGGGACAAGATTGTAGACCTACACAAGGCTGGAATGGGCTACAAGACCATTGCCAAGCAGTTTGGTGAGAAGGTGACAAACAGTTGGTGCGATTATTCGCAAATGGAAGAAACACAAAAGAACTGTCAATCTCCCTCGGCCTGTGGCTCCATGCAAGATCTCACCTCCTGGAGTTGCAATGATCATGAGAACGGTGAGGAATCAGCCCAGAACTACACGGGAGGATGTTGTCAATGATCGAGGCAGCTGGGACCATAGTCACAAAGAAAACAATTGGTAACACACTACGCCGTGAAGGACTGAAATCCTGCAGCGCCCGCAAGGTCCCCCCTGCTCAAGAAAGCACATATACATGCCTGTCTGAAGTTTGCCAATGAACATCTGAATGAATCAGAGGACAACTGGGTGAAAGTGTTGTAGTCAGATGAGACCAAAATTGAGCTCTTTGGCATCAACTCAACTCGCCGTGTATGGAGAAGGAGGAGTAATGCTGCCTATGACCCCAAGAACACGATCCCCACCGTCAAACATGGAGGTGGAAACATTATGCTTTGGGGGTGTTTTTCTGCTAAGGGGACAGGACAACTTCACCGCATCAAAAGGACGATGGACGGGGCCATGGACCGTCAAATCTTGGGTGAGAACCTCCTTCCCTCAGCCAGGGCATTGAAAATGGGTAGTTGGTGGGTATTCCAGCATGACAATGACCCCAAACACACGACCAAGGCAACAAAGGAGTGGCTCAAGAAGAAGCACATTAAGGTCCTGGAGTGGCCTAGCCAGTCTCCAGACCATAATCCCATAGAAAATCTGTGGAGGGAGCTGAAGGTTCGAGTTGCCAAACGTCAGCCTCGAAACCTTAATGACTTTGAGAAGATCTGTGGGACAAAATCCCTCCTGAGATGTGTGCAAACCTGGTGGCCAACTACAAGAAACGTCTGGCCTCTGATTGCCAAGGGTTTTGCCACCAAGTACTAAGTCATGTTTTGCAGAGGGGTCAAATACTTATTTCCCTCATTAAAATAAATCAATTTATAACATTTTTGACATGTCCTACTACAGCTAGCCTAGCCCAGCTGTAAACACCAGGCAGTAAGGAGAAAGACATGGGAGCCTCTCCTAGTGAATTAACATAATAACTAGTCCTACTACAGCTAGCCTAGCCCAGCTGTAAACACCAGGCAGTAAGGAGAAAGACATGGGAGCCTCTCCTAGTGAATTAACATAATAACTAGTCCTACTACAGCTAGCCTAGCCCAGCTGTAAACACCAGGCAGTAAGGAGAAAGCAAGGAGGAGAGACGGTCCTCAAATTACTGCAGGAATGCGGAGGGAATCATTTCTTCTCCACCACCTCCTCATTCTGTGGCTTTTGACACTGAGCCGTGGATGAAATCCGACGGTCCCCGTGATGCTACCTTTCCTCCAGAGGCGAGGGCCACAACAGCGGAGGTCTCTACCAGCAAAACACGGATCACATTTCATCCACACCGGGTAATGATAATGAACGCCGGGACGGGCTGCCAAAAGCTTCAGTTACGGAGGAGAAGATTGGCGAGAAGAAGTAATAAAGAGAATGAGTGAGGGAGGGGCGGGGCGGGGAATGAAAGAATGGAATAATACACGTTGAAGAGAGGAACGACCACAAAGACCTTCCAACACAACACGCCTTGATACCATCTATTTCAAGACGGGTTTGTTACGGTTCTTCTAGTGCAGGTTTTTCAGACACCACCTTACTGCACAAGGTTGGGGTCTTTGGCAATGACAACCATATTTCCTTCCCAGTCAAATGAATAATAGATCTTACTTTGGAATATGTCTTGTGTACATCTTGAGGCAAGGCCCGACACTTGCCGGAAGGAAACTTGGTACGGACTACGGACTGTCAAAGAACTAGAACATTTTAAATGAACACATCAACTTGCTAAGTGAAACAGTTAAAGATCGACGGAACTTCCTGATTTGGCCTCGTTTTGAAGATTGCCCATTAAGAAACGCTAGCGGCCATGACTCAAGACAAACTGGGGTTGATGTTTGATGTGGGTGTTACACGCATATCGTATCCTGGCAGGTACCGTTTGTCCCTCACCGTAGCAACAACATAGCCACTTCCTCAAAATAGTCCAAAGATAGTTCAAAGATGAATCAAGAAAAATGTAATTCATTTAGACATTTTTGTTGAGGTTTTAGTCATGCAATTTTACATCTAGCTATGGTGTTTGGTGCAGTATTTCTCAAGTAAAAACAGAAACCAGTCAGTGCACTGCATACAGTCGACCAAATCAGGACAGATTCCTGAGAACAATAACATGTCCACAACTTAATCACCTGCAAGTTGTCAAACTATTGTAAATAAAGCATAGGCTACAAGCTGTTTATCAGTGCCCCAAATCACTAGCTAGCTAGCCAAGTTACATTTCTGTTAAGCTAGCTAGTAGTAGCTAGCAGGTACATCTAGCAGCCAGGGAACAATCAAGTTGTCAAGTCCCGTGTGATTTTGTTGCCATTCTGTTTAATACAACCTAACTATCTATTACCAGAATGTGAGTGTGTCTTGCAGTGTTTCATAGGGATTCATGTCGTTACAAAACAGGCCGGACACAAGACGCTCGCAAATGGGGCGGCAGGTAGCCTAGTGGTTAAAGCGTTGGACTAGTAACTGAAAGGTTGCAAGATCGAATCCCCAAGCTGACATGGTCAAAATCTGTCGTTCTGCCCCTGAACAAGGCAGTTAACCCACTGTTCCTAGGCCGCCATTGAAAATAAGAATTGATCCTTAACTGACTTGTCTAGTTAAATAAAAGGTATAAAAAAAAAAAAAAAGAAGAGTTTTGGAATATTGACAAGTTGCATTTGGGATTCAAGCGCTCTGATCGTCTCAATTTTGCCACCCCCCCCCAAAAAGTGGCAGACCTGAGCGATTATTTATTTTGCCTTTATTTCGACAGTGAGTGACCAACATCTCTTTCAGAGATGTACACACATCAATATGTGACCACTATCACACACATCAGCAAGAGGCCACACCATAAAGGGCTTAGGGCCCAGGGGTATTTCAACATAACATTGTGTTGTGTTGTCTTACGTAAACTCCGAGGCGCTGTGTAATGTGACAGGTCTGTCTCACTGTCTAGAGGTTTGGGCAGCTCTGATTGGATGGAGCGTGCGCAGTTGATAGAGCGCAATCAGCACAGCTGCTTCTCTTGTGGTAGTGGGCACCTGGGCATGATAGTCATCCAACCCAACACTCAGTAAGTTGTGAAGAACTCATAAATCTCAGTTTTGGACGAGACTGGACTTTATTACCAAAACGATCCTATTTTGACACTAGAATAAATGTGACTAATATCGATGCCACAGAGGCCGTTTAAAACCAACAAAGTTGTGTAATGCCATCAAGCTGCTCTTTAGCAGAGTTGATTTACAAACAGAACTGCATCACCAAGAAAGACCAACTCATCTCAAAGCTATCTATCTCAGATTAAGTTACTAAACTAGCACCTATGACACACCAGTGTGCTTAAATAACACCCATGTGACATATGACATTCGCTGTAAAGACTGATCTCTTCAATTCTTACAAAGAGGAGCATAGACAATAGGCCTATTGATAGGCCAACATTTGCCAGGCATATGGTTCCTCTTTCTATGTTTTTCTAAGGGCCATGCCCCCACCCTCCCTCCCAAGGCAGAAAGGAATGGACAGTGGGAGGAGTTTTGAGACAAACCCATTATGGGTCAGGGGCCCCTTTGAGTGGCAGGGTTGACAGTATCTGGATAGATTGGTAGTGTAGGGGGATAAAGGAATGTAGAAAGAAGGGTAAGATAGGGAGAGGCCTGAGTGATAGTGGGAGAAAAAGTTAGAGAAGCAAGAGCTAAACATTTGAAAATATAAAGATAAATAATTATGATGACTGATTACGACTCGTGGTGTCGTGGAAAGTAAACGCAAGTAAACAGTTCACCCACCATTGTTATGCAACAGTTCACCCACCTTTTGCAGAAAAACACATTGAAAGTATAGGAAGGACTTTTTTTCCCTCTGCGACTGGCATTCAGATTTTACCCACCTATTTCTTTAACCACTACGTCACTGATTACAATGATGATTAAGACAGGCTTCTCTTCATATGAGGTAGCCTCCCTAACTAAACAATTGATCTCTCGTGGCCCTTACGCCTCTGCTTTGGGGGCCACAGCAGAACAGCAACAGTCAAGCCTCTTCAGGGAGAAGCAGAGCCCTGGCCTGACTCCAGCCACCCCTCTCTCCCCACACCTCCCCTCTCTGGAGTTCACCGGCAGACAGATGGGGCTACCCTACCCAGCTCAAAAAAGGCATGTCTTCATTAGGCCAGACACGATGAATAAACAGACCCGGGTGGAAACACTCTGCCAACCATTCCCTTCTTCCCTGCCATCTCTTAACCTCTCTCTCTCTCCCTCCCTCACTCGGCTCATAAACACTGAATCCTAAATCGAGTGTTTCACACAACCGCCGGTCTCTGGCACATTCACCCACCCCAACTTTGAGAGCTCGGCCGTACAGAAGACTGCCCCTCTACTCCCACTCGTTCTCCTTTCATGTGAAGTAGAGACAGCACCAGTTAGTGATCCACTGACAATGAAGGAAAAGGAAGGAAATATCAGATCCATTTTGGCTGAGTGGCAACAGTCAGAGCTGGAGACAGCTAACACGCTACTACAGCTAATACAACGAAATATAAAATAAAAAACATCAATACCCTACTGCGGCATGCCTTTTAAGCTATCTAGCCAAAGTCTCTTCGTGGAATGTTGAAGTAGCATGTGAGCCTAAAGAAGACATAGCATGTGGATGGGTCCCAGAGCGCTGACGTGTATCGCCTTAAACCTATCAACAGCTATTCATCATTTCCCCCCAAAGTGATTCCGGAGACGAGGAGAAAATGCAGATTACATTTCCTAAGGCAACAGGAACCATCATCTCAGTGGCTGAAATCCAACACTGTCAGCCGAATTTAAAGCACACGCAGAAAAGTACAGAGACCCTCTTTCTCAAAAAGGTGATGGAGAGTTGGAGGTCGACCAATGGAGACAAAAGGTTCCCCCTCCCTTAAAGAAACCGAACAATGCAAAGCCACAATCCTATCCATTCCGGCGTAGACTAGGACTGGATCAAGAGGATGGTAACCCATGCTCCTGTGGGAACCTGTGTCGTAAGACAGTCACTTTTACATGTACTGCTGCTAGGCTTAGCATCATGGGGAAGTGAAAATAGGACTTTAATACACAGGCCTAGCAAAAGCCACACTAAGACGTTCTAAACGTAAGAATCACCTCAGAGCTCTAGTAATAGACGTAGGCCACTAGAATGCTCCAATTCATCTGTTAAATCTCTAAAAGCTCAGAATCAGACCGGATAGTAAAAACGCTGTGTTGTTATCGTCGCTGTGAAATCCGGAGAGGAGTATGAGCTCCAGATGTTGAAGGTCAGGAATGTCTTGAGAGTCGCTAAATCAAATTCATGCTGCTGTTGGAACGCTCTACGATCATCAAAGCACTAACAATTGCGCTACCACAACAAATTCTCAGGCAGCTGCAAATCAGTCATTTTGCGGAAGGGAATTTTTGGGGGAGTTGGCAGTGTTAAGACACATCTAGGTTGATAAAGGCCTACACGAGTCATGTTGTTGAGGCATTTGCCACGATCTTCTAGAACCTAGATCACGTGTCAAACTCATTCTACGGAGGGCCGAGTGTGTTGGGTTTTCGCTCCTCCATTGTACTGGACTGATGCAGGCACTCCATGGAATGAGTTTGACAGCCCTGTCCTAGATGCACTGCATCTCAATGTGATCTAACATAGTATCATTACAGTGAGTTTCATGCATTTCCTTGCCGATTAAAAGCCAGCTGTAGAGCGCAGCGACAACCCCTTCTCAAAAACTGCAGTCAGCATTTATAAGCCACAGACCACATCATGGCATTGGTTGTTTCAGTGGCAGGGCACAGTGCAGTGGAGGGAGCTGCCTCGTAATTACAGAGTGGCAGCTGCTAGAGGCTTAGATGGGATTGAACTCATCATCGGACACACCATCCCCGCCCTGTAATGATCTGGGCCTGTACCTTCCACACAGATGTACTTTTGCCCGTGGCGAGCGATCAAGCTGGCTCACCCCAAGGCCTCCCCTGGCTTTGGATTACACAGGTGACAGTAACCGCACTGTCTAAATAAAAAAAGGTTGTAGAGGTAAAAGCCTGCCACCATAGAGCTTTTCACACTACTGAGGCGAACAGAGCGGAGCCACATCAAGCTGTACTAAGCTGGCCTGGTTACACATCCAATATGCTGTGAAAAGTGAACATCTCTTCATCTCTGGAAACGTTTCCTCCTGTGGTCCCTCTCTGAAGTGTCCTTAAATCTTATTCCATAACTCCCAGGTCCACTGGGCATCCTAGCGGAGCGTTCAAGTGTCTGCCTTATCCCACTAGGCTAGAAAGTAGCCAATCACTCAGTCACTGATGGAAACAGAGGGGCTCTTTCACCTGCTCTGGAGGAGGGAAAGTTAAGCTAGGTGAGGGGCTTTAAAAAATAAAAGAAAAAGGAGCCTGACTGGAAGACACACTGGCCCTCATTGTCAGGATTTGCTGTCCTGACAGCAAGGGAGAAATGTGGGTATGATGAAGCTGAAGAGGTGCAGGGAAGGAGTCCTCTCCTCCTGTCTCCATGCTCTGTCCATCTTCCCAACTCAAAACTGATACTCACCAAAAACGACTTAGGAAATTCAGAGGCTATCGAATCAGACTAACTAGGCCCAATGCATGTTTTAGAGGTCAACCACCACTGGTAAACAGGGGCAGGGTATGATAAATATCCATAGAAATAGAATGAATAGAACGGGCTTGGAACCTCTGTACCCAAGAGTTTACCAATCGAAATTGCCACAGTTACTCACAATGGCTCCCTGGTGTTGTGATGCAAAAATTTCCAGGCTAATGTAGAACGTTGAAGCAAATTATGCTAACTGATGTGGCTTATGGAATGGATTTTTGTAATGTCAGTTGAGTCGATTCAACAAATCCCAGCACAGATTGATGGGTCAACTTCCTGCGTTGCTCCTATGCGTACACTCAAAATTGCAGCCAGTTCATCCATTACGCCATAATTTACTTGAATGGAGAAGCCCATTCTATTAATTATATTTCTATGATTATTTCACCCAATTAAACATCCAAACCTCTGGCCTTTCCCTTGCCAGGCATCACTTAGCAACACTTAATATCCTTAAGTTAAGAGTATCTGGGAGGAAACAGAAACTGTTTGGCCTTGTATCCAAGCTGTTAGTTATAAATAGGCTACAGCCACACAAAGGGCTGGGTTAAACTAGTCTGTAAACAGTACCATGCCTCCCTTTGAAGAAAAAGGGAAAACAGAGATTGACTTATCGCCTCTAGATTAGTACAAAACAGTTATTTCAAGGGACAGCGTATCAAAATTGATGACTGTTCTAATGCAACTGTATTTAAACACTAAAAATCATATTTCAACAGAAATGTAATTTGAAGGGAATAGAGTCCAAGGACTACAGGACACCTGACTGACTATTATTACTGTAGGCCTACCACAAAGCTAGCACATACAGTTCCTGTTTAAACACACTACTTGCCCTGTTAATTCTGGTGTAGGGTAACAAAATTCCGGGAACTTTCAATCAATTCCTGGTTTTCCCGAAATCCCGGATTGAGGATCCCGGGATCAGGAGGGAATAAGCAGTACATTTTGCAACCCAATTCTGGTGACCTCTCCTCACCATAGGAGACTATTCCTTTTGGTATAAAGAGAGTTTCACATAGTCCCGCTATGCAGCTCATACTTCCATAGTCCAACGCCAGAAGCTACAATTCAATTATGTTCAAGGAGGGCCAAACGCTAGGCCAGTTAAGTCTTATGTTTTTGTTATTTAACAAGGCAAGTCAGTAAATAAGTATTTTTTTCTTAACTACGACGGCCTACCCCGGCCAACAATTGTGCGCCCCCCTATGGGACTCCCAATCACGGCCGGATGCAACGCAGCCTGGATGTGTCTCACTAAATCATACACACCAACAAGAACTGTGAATGACAACATTGGGAGTTATTTAGCAGACGTTCTTATCCAGAGCAAATTAGGGTTAAGTGGCTTGCTCAAGGGCACAGACAAGATTTTTCACCTATTCAGCTCGGGATTTGAACCAGCGACCTTTCAGTTACTGGCTCAATGCTCTTAACCGCTAGGCTGTGCATAGACCAATAAAAGACTCAGTGTTTGACGACAGTCATTTCTTCTGTCATTCGCATAATCAAGAATATAGGCTACAGATTCCTGGCTGTTGACATGTGATGCCAGATAGCTGAGAGAGAACCCAACATACATAATGACCCAAATCAAGCAACCGCGATGGGAGGTCATTTAAAACTGCTTCCCACTGACATACATCATGTTCCAACACAGAGCTCCAGCCGCTTCACTTCCTTACCAATACAAGCCTCTGCACTCTGTGTTCCGAGTGGCTCTTGCGAAAGAACGGGGGCTGAATCCCAGACCTACAGCCACCTGCTGGGCCCAGAGGAGGGAAACGGAGCAGGACCTGGGTTCAAATACTATTCAAAATCATTTCAAATACCTTCTCTGTGCTTGATTGAGCTTGCCTGGCATACTGGATGAATAGTATAGTCCCAAAACTGCAAACGCCACCCATCTGGCACCCTAGGCAAATGCTCAAAGTTCATGAAAGATTTTGATTAGTATTTGAACCACGTTTCTGCAGAGGAGTAGTCCAGCTGGGAAGGCTAATAGCATGGGGCTTGGGATTAGCCTCTCCCCGCTCTGCCTCTAGTCTAATGGCAAGGGGAGGCAAGCGCATCCTGATAAGACACAAACTAGAGAAGAGGGTTGCACAGCCGGAAGTCTGGCAGTGGCAGCATGTAGCCCTAGCTGACTAGCCTCCTGAATTATCATCTCTTTTTTTATTTTATAGCTGTGCTGGGCGGTCCTCGTTTGCACAGCAAGGACTATGCAATCATAGATAGTCGCGGTAGAACAATGTGTCAAACAATGTGTTGCTACATACATGGAATACTTCATTAATTTCCCGAGTGGCGCAGCGGTCCAAGGCACTGCATCTCAGTGCAAGAGGTGTCACTACAGTCCTTGGTCAGATCCAGGCTGCATCACATCTGACCGTGATTGTGAGTCCCATAGGACCGGGTTTGGCCGTCATTCTAATTAAGAATTTGTTCTTTACCAACTTCACTAGTTCAATAAAAAAAAGGTTACATTTAAAAAAAGACAAAATTGAGTGAAGCTTGATCAAGCCACAAGCATAAGATGAATGGAGCTAATAAGCTAGTAGGCTAATAAAAGGCCAAGCATATAAAGCCCATACTTAGAAAGACATCATGAGCGTAAAGCTGGAGTGTTTGAGGGCCTTTGGATGTTGAAAAGCCAGATCCCTCCTTATTGCCTTTTTTCGGGATCCCCATTCATTTTTGCGGAAGAAGAAGCTATTCTTCCTGAGGGTCGTCGAGAGAATACGGTAGATAATGGTACAGCAGCAGAACAGGCCATAGGGGAAAACATCTAGCCGTAGGGCTCAAGTCACATTCGCTACTTAACATTCCTCTCCAAGTGGAACGGTCCGACTTTCAACCATAGCATTTTGCAACCAATGATTGCATAGAAGTGATAATTGAGGCAAATTGGATTAGGCTAATATCAGAGTGCACATTATGCTTATGTAACAGGGTTATATTGGTGATTCCCCTTGCCACTTTGTTAAGCCAATGGGTTTTAGGTTTGAGTTTGTCTTGCCTTCACCTACTCAACATGGCATCTTATTGGCTGGTTTGCGTAGCTTGCTTACGAGGGGGGATGTTCCAGTTAGAATCGTCCCAGCGAACAAGCACCAAACCAGCAGTAAGTTGTTGGTTGCAAAGCACTGTACATCAAAAGTGATTTTTATACTCTCAAGTGATGATTTAAATGTACAATTTATATCAAATTGTTTGTAAATGTTATTCGAACATCACACATAAGATGCAGCGGTTTTTGAAGAATATTTGTTGTGCATTTTGTTGTAGAGAATTCCCGCCAGTACTAGCTAGCAACTTACTGTGTCTGGTGGGGGGGTTCATATATTTTGTACAGTGCGTGAGTGCAGAGTTGGATGGTGAGATGTACATTGCATGACGTGCAATTTTGTGCCGTTCCTATCAGAATAAATCTACATGACTGGTGCTACATGTTGGAGTTCCGTGTCGATGACTGATTGTACACAATGCAAGAAGAGTACTGTTACACTTATCAAAGCATGGCAATAAAGAAATAGTGCCCATAAGTTTGGAAGACCCAATAAACCCAGTGTGTTCCACACTGTGCTGCAGAGGGAGCCCAGACAGCTGCTGTCACTGACAGATAAACTATTGTGCAAAAAAACTATTATTTCACCGAAACACATTATTTTAGGGACTGTTGCTGCACAGCATACTTTTCCAAGGCAAAGCCATGCGGGCTGCCGTCCTCCAGCTCGCTGAGAGACGTCTGCCCCAGAGGTACCGGGTGGGTGTGTCTTGTCTCCGTCCGTCCGTACGTCTGTACGTACTTACCAGGTGTGTGTACCTGGTTGTCAGTACTTCAAAATCCCCTGGTATACGGTGTATTGTCCAAGCCTACCCAGAACTCTGTGGTCTCCACAGGTGCTTCCCAAATGGGGAATAGGGTGTAGGGAATAGGGTGCCAATGCCATTTGGGTTGTAGCCACTGTGAAACACAAGAGCCCATCTATAACCCCCTACATAAAAGGACAGCTGTCTCTACAGTGACAAGAAAATGAGTTACGATACACCGGGCAGTGGCCAGGCATGGGCTCTTCTGAACATACGTTCCCCCTCAAATGAGAGCATTAAGGGGTGAGGGCTTTGTCTGCAGTCAGCTCCATTGGTCTCAGTTCTCTGGGACTAGTCTAGGACTGCATAATACCCCTTAATCAGATGGTCTGGGGATAGAGTAGGTGCAGAGAAACACTTAAGTGACTTGAGTGGGGTGTTTGCACACACACACACACACACACACACACACACACACACACACACACACGGCATAGTAATATAGCCTCAAAATACATATTTTCCTGTCCTGGTTATAGCAAGTCAATGGCTATCGATCCACTTGGTTGGGAACAATGAAGGGTTGAAAGCAAAAGTCATACCAGTCGGGGTCTGACAAAGCTGCCACTATGTCTAAGCCGATAATCCTATTGGCTCGCTTAATCTTCTAATATAAAAAAATTAGACTTGTGTCAGTGTAAAAAAAGAAAGAGTTAACGATTATGCACTCTTTACACCGTTCATATGCTCCTATGCTTTTGAGGACTATTTCCCGAGTCAGTCAAAATGAGAGAAACGGGAGAAGCTTAGTCAGTTGCCTTGTTGGGGACCTGAACCCTGTATGGACCCCCAATACAGGAGGTGGGCTGTTCCGTTTGGGGGCCTAATGAATGTGTGGCACAGCCCACCCAGGGAGACAAAGGGGGGAGATTATCCAGCCCTGCTGCAATGAGCAACGGTTAGAACCTCAATAACGTGAAAGCGCTCAACTCCACATCAATAATAGGATTATGCTAATATTGCTAATCATCCGATCACTCATCCGACGCCTGATGTTAGACATGCCACAGTGCTCCGACTACAGCCACAGAGCACAGGTGAACAAAAATCCCTTCTAACTGCCCGTCAAATGATATGCAGAAGTGAATGTGTATTTCTTGGATGAAAAGAACCTCAATTGACACTACTTCAGGAGGCTGACAGACAAACACACACATCCCTCAAATTGAGTTTCAGATCATACACCACATTCTCTTGCCAGAATGTCAAACACTGGAGAGAAGAAACCAAAATCAGATGGGTGTTGATCTGCGCTACAGCTCATCAGAAATGACCTGATTAGTAGTGCTGCTCTACGCTGATGTCTACTACCCCACAGAGATGAAAGGAGAGAGCAGATTAAAGTGGCCATGCAACAAACTGGAGGCTAAGGCTCTGTGATGCTGCGATCTAAGGGAGATCCTGAACAGTGGGTGGCCTGGCATCTCGATATGAAGTCCTAGACTAGCGAGTGTGCTTCAACGTCAATTCACAAAACAACAATCAACAGAGCTAGAGCTCTAGACGTAGGCCTGCTTTTATATTAGTACAAGAGGTGAGGAGTAACACTACTTAAAAAAGGCAATGTAGCACCTATTTCTCAATGGCAAAAAAACCATAAAAAGAAGCAGTAAGACCAGATGGGGTGTGGTATATGGCCAATATACCAAGGCTCAGGACTGTTAAGCACGCAGTGCAGAGTGCCTGGACACAGCCCTTAGCCTTGTTATATTGGTCATATACCACAATCCCCAGAGGTGCCTTATTGCCATTATAAACTGGTTACCAACGTAACTCGAGCAGTAAAAATAAAATGTTATTATATTGTTGAGTTTGAGGTTCTCTACAAAAAAAAAAAAAAAACATTCCCACAACACCCTGCGGTGAGTGTCACACAGTAAATGGAAAACTTTTGTGAGAATGAGGCGGGCGAATTGTGTGTCTACGAGACATTCCACAGCGATCAACAATAGCTGGTATGGGCTAGTAAATATCCTAAACCTAGCAAGTTAGTGAGCAAGCTAAAACGGGGAGAGGGAGGAAATAATTAACTTTATTTAATCTGCTGCTTGCTAATACATTTTTACACAAATAACATTTCCCACATATCGGAAATTAGATTTATAAAAGATTGTAATTGTGTCAATATGTTGTGAATATTATACAAAAATCCTCAGCCATTTTCCATATAAAAATGTGAAGTGCCACTTACAGTAAGCTACAGGCAACACGTTCCTCCACCGTGTACAGTAGACTACAGACAATATGTTCCTCCACTGTGTACAGTAGGCTACAGACAACACGTTCCTCCACCGTGTACAGTAGGCTACAGACAATACGTTCCTCCACCGTATACAGTAGGCTACAGACAATACGTTCCTCCACCGTGTACAGTAGGCTACAGACAATACGTTCCTCCACCGTGTACAGTAGGCTACAGACAATACGTTCCTCCACCGTGTACAGTAGGCTACAGACAATACGTTCCTCCACTGTGTACAGTAGGCTACAGACAATACGTTCCTCCACCGTGTACAGTAGACTACAGACAATACGTTCCTCCACCGTGTACAGTAGACTACAGACAATACGTTCCTCCACCGTGTACAGTAGACTACAGACAATACGTTCCTCCACCGTGTACAGTAGGCTACAGACAATACGTTCCTCCACCGTATACAGTAGGCTACAGACAATACAATATGTTCCTCCACTGTGTACAGTAGACTACCGTACTGTGTACAGTAGGCTACAGACAATACAATATGTTCCTCCACTACAGACAATATACTATGTACAGTAGACTACAGACAATATGTTCCTCCACAGTAGATGTACACTGTGTAGGCTACAGACAATATGTTCCTCCACCGTGTACAGTAGACTACAGACAATACGTTCCTCCACCGTGTACAGTAGACTACAGACAATACGTTCCTCCACCGTGTACAGTAGGCTACAGACAAATGTTCCTCCACCGTGTACAGTAGACTACAGGCAATATGTTCCTCCACTGTGTACAGTAGACTACAGACAATATGTTCCTCCACTGTGTACAGTAGACTACAGACAATATGTTCCTCCACTATGTACAGTAGACTACAGACAATATGTTCCTCCACTGTGTACAGTAGACTACAGGCAATATGTTCCTCCACTGTGTACAGTAGACTACAGACAATATGTTCCTCCACTGTGTACAGTAGACTACAGACAATATGTTCCTCCACCATGTACAGTAGACTACAGACAATATGTTCCTCCACCATGTACAGTAGACTACAGACAATATGTTCCTCCACCATGTACAGTAGACTACAGACAATATGTTCCTCCACCGTGTACAGTAGACTACAGGTAATATGTTCCTCCACTGTGTACAGTAGACTACAGGCAATATGTTCCTCCACTGTGTACAGTAGACTACAGACAATACGTTCCTCCACTGTGTACAGTAGACTACAGGCAATACGTTCCTCCACTGTGTACAGTAGACTACAGGCAATACGTTCCTCCACTGTGTACAGTAGACTACAGGCAATATGTTCCTCCACTGTGTACAGTAGACTACAGACAATATGTTCCTCCACTGTGTACAGTAGACTACAGGCAATATGTTCCTCCACTGTGTACAGTAGACTACAGGCAATATGTTCCTCCACCGTGTACAGTAGACTACAGACAATATGTTCCTCCACCGTGTACAGTAGACTACAGACAATATGTTCCTCCACTGTGTACAGTAGACTACAGACAATATGTTCCTCCACTGTGTACAGTAGACTACAGACAATATGTTCCTCCACTGTGTACAGTAGACTACAGGCAATATGTTCCTCCACTGTGTACAGTAGACTACAGGCAATATGTTCCTCCACCGTGTACAGTAGACTACAGACAATATGTTCCTCCACCGTGTACAGTAGACTACAGACAATATGTTCCTCCACTATGTACAGTAGACTACAGACAATACGTTCCTCCACTGTGTACAGTAGACTACAGGCAATATGTTCCTCCACTGTGTACAGTAGACTACAGACAATATGTTCCTCCACTGTGTACAGTAGACTACAGGCAATATGTTCCTCCACTGTGTACAGTAGACTACAGGCAATATGTTCCTCCACTGTGTACAGTAGACTACAGACAATACGTTCCTCCACTGTGTACAGTAGACTACAGACAATACGTTCCTCCACTGGGTACAGTAGACTACAGGCAATATTTTCCTCCACCATGTAAGTCATAGAAATTTCTAATTTGCTTTCAGGGGTTTTCCTGCAGTCTGAATGGTTTTATATGCAGGGACCACAAATTGTAAAGTAAGAAATCATTGTTCCAGTGAGAACCAATGTAAAGTAGTTCATATACAGCACCTACAAAACAAAAAAAAGGAGGTGCATTATCTGCTACCTGGACTAAAAAAAATATATAAATATACAGGCAGAAATCACTTCCTGGTTGCAAAAATTGTGTTTGCCTGATTTCAGTTTGAGACCAAACAAGCAATGAAGTGTAGAGAATCAGTGTACCAAAAACAAGGCTTGGGAGGTATACCGTATACCGGGGTATCTGGAAACAGCCACGGGATGGTTTTTCAATAAATGTTAAAGCTACTTTAAGTAAATACTTGCAGTCAACATGTACAATATGTTAGGAGATAAAGCAGATTGCTTTCATCTTACCTGTCACACTATTTTACATTATGAAGCTTACCGTAGTTCCCCAGAACAGTTTAGCCAGTCACCGGTTTGTTTGTAAACAGCACAACACCAGAAAGCGAGAGCAGGTGAGTCCAGCTGTGACAGGGTTGTGTTTTATATTGAAAGTCAGTGTTTTTTTTGCTTCAATAGGAATTATCAGGGATGTGCAACTATGGTTTTCCTTCACAGAAACACACACATTCGGCAGAAAATAGATTTGTTTTCCTCAGATGACAACAGAAGCGCACCGCTATTTGGCTGACACACACACACACACACACACACACACACACACACACGTAGGCCTAAATGAGCTTACAATGAAAAACCAAGGTATTTTTGTAAAACAATGTGTGGCCATCATATTTCCAAATGTTTTGCTTGAAGTTTTAGCTTTCACTTTACCGGAGAAAAGTAGGCTGTCTACACCAAGAAAAGTACCGGAGAAAAGTAGGCTGTCTACACCAAGAAAAGTACCGGAGAAAAGTAGGCTGTCTACACCAAGAAAAGTACCGGAGAAAAGTAGGCTGTCTACACCAAGAAAAGTACCGGAGAAAAGTAGGCTGAGAAAAGTAGGCTGTCTACACCAAGAAAAGTACCGGAGAAAAGTAGGCTGTCTACACCAAGAAAAGTACCGGAGAAAAGTAGGCTGTCTACACCAAGAAAAGTACCGGAGAAAAGTAGGCTGTCTACACCAAGAAAAGTACCGGAGAAAAGTAGGCTGTCTACACCAAGAAAAGTACCGGAGAAAAGTAGGCTGTCTACACCAAGAAAAGTACCGGAGAAAAGTAGGCTGTCTACACCAAGAAAAGTACCGGAGAAAAGTAGGCTGTCTACACCAAGAAAAGTACCAGAGAAAAGTAGGCTGTCTACACCAAGAAAAATACCGGAGAAAAGTTGGTAGCTAAATAAAGGGTAAATAAAAAAATAAACCTACACATCAGTCAGAGCGCTGTCTACTGATAGAATGCCCGGTTGTGAATTCTCAGAAGTGACACTGAAGCACAAAACGTGTCTGATACTGAGCAGAATTTAGAATAAATAACACTTTAGATCTGCGTTTACAAAACGCAGAAAGACATTTCTTATTCGTGTGTCCACCCAGAGTGAAAAACTGAGAAATCTGCTTTAACGCGACCACTAACTTTAACTAAGTGGCTGAATTGTGTTAACTTTGTCGTGTTTGAGAAGTCAAAGCCCTTCGGATGAGTTCTTTTAATTTCCTTGCATTTTTTCCTCTCTGTCTCAACAGAATCTCTCACTTGTAAATGTCGAAGACAGGCAATCCAGCTCAAAAATATCAACGCAACATGTAAAATGTTGGTCCCATGTTTCATGAGCTGAAATAAAAGACCCCAGAAATAGTCCATACAAGCAAAAAGCTTATTTCTCTCAAAAGTTGTGCACAAATGTGTTAACATCCCTGTTAGCGGGAATTTATCCTTTGCCACGATAATCCATCCACCTGACAGGTGTGGCATATCAAGAACCTGATTAAATAGCATGAATATCACACAGGTGCACCTTGTGCGGGGGACAACAAAAGGCCATTTAAAAATGTGCAGCTGTGTCACACAACGTCACAGATATCTCAAGTTGAGGGAGTGTGCAATTGGCATGCTGACTGCAGGAATGTCCACCAGAGCTGTTGCTAGAGAGTTGAATGTTCATCTCTACCATAAGCTGCCTCCATTTTAATTTCAGTACTTAATTTCAGTACTACATTTTAATTTCAGTACTACCTGAAACAGAAGTATTTTTGTCTTTAATAAAAGCCCTTTTGTGGAAAAAAAAAAAAAAAAGTAATTCTGATTGGCTGGACCTGGCTCCCCAGTCATGTGAAAATCCATAGATTAGGACCTAATTTATTTATTTCAATTGACTGATTTCCTTATATGAACTGTATCTCAGTAAAACCGTTTAAATTGTTGCGTTTAAATTTTTGTTCAGTAGATATAACTTTATGAGATGGATTGCCTGTCTTTGAAATTAGTTTATTTTTGTTGGCACATGTTAGCATATTTAGTTAGCAGCCGCCATCGAAATTCACTATTACTCGTGCTACTTTTGTTAGCATTCAAGTAATAGATGCCCAATGGGCTTTTTGGCGACCCCTTGTGTACCAAGCCGGTAATAAAATGACAGAATAAAAATCTGGATACCGCCTCAACCTTATATAAAAACGCTGTTTTATATATTTTCAATAACCCCAAATATGGTATTTTCAGCTGGTGTACAAAACCGAAAGTAAAATGAGAAAACCGAAGTAAAGAATGGGAAGCATAGACAAAGGTGGCTGTAAAACAAAATTAACAGGAGGAAGTTGATTTATTCAAACGGAAGGTGGACCCAACAAAGGATTCATTGGTAGGCCTTACATTCATACACAATACAGGTAGGTTTGTGTACGCTGGTATCCAACAACTGTACGTGTATGATTTAGTTGTGCTTATGAAAAAGTCATAAACCATTTAGGCTACATTGACTATTGCTATGGGAAGTAGCTCAATTCTCTCACACACACTAGCCAGAATAGCGAGGAGGTCTCTAGCCCCAACAGCCACATTATTCATTTGTGTGCATCCCAAATGGCACCTTCCCTATTCGCAAGGGGCTCTGATCAAAAATAGTCCATCGTGCAATTAGGGACGGAGATGGTGTAGTAGGCCCTCTTCTCTATAGACGAGCTGGCTTGTTAAGAGTTGGATGGCTCGCGTCCCAAAATGGCACCCTATTTCCTTTATAGTGCACTACTATTAACCAGAGCCCCATATGCCCAATATAGGGAATATGGTGCCATTTGAGACCATTACTTGATGTAGTTAGTTGGGCAAAGCCATGCTAGTCTACACAGATAATGATTTGTTTACAGAGGTGCCTGTGGAATACAAAGTGTGTTGAAAAGAATGCAGCCGTGACACAAGGTGCTATACCCCAGAGGAAATTATGGGGGAAATTGAGAGGCAAGAAGAACCTGCTACCATGGCAACAGTGATATGGCAACTGGCGTCATCTGTTGGAGCTTTGTTTGTCCATCCCTCTGATGCAAATTAATTAAAAGGAAACCAAATAACCAAAACATGGGCTACTAACAACAGGCTCAGATTGATACCTATACCATCTGCGTGTGCCAAATCAAAACGCCACAAAAGAAAGCATACAGGACTATTAATCACTTTGTTTCTTTTTTTTGTCCAATAAGGTGAAACGGACCATTAGATGGCTGTAGAAGGCAAACGTGTTGGAGTGCTGTGTTGGACAACAGTGTTTAGCCTGTGTGTCTGTCAGTGCAAAGGGGTGGCTATATAGACAATGGCACGAGGTAATCTTCACAGAACAGGTTTGCGAGCAGCGCCGAGATAAGACAGACACAGCCAGCATAGCAACCCCCATTATGGGGAAACAGAAAAACACAGCACTACTCCTTCCAATGAGACTAACTGGCTTCACATCCCCCGGTTCCTCTCGAACAGAGTTAAAACGCTGCATGAGGTGACTGCCAGCCAGCCGAGGGGAACAGTCACTGTAGACAAACGACTGGGGACACACACGCCTTATTACCTGGGCTGTAGGCAGCTGGAAACAATGGAACACTAAAATGTTGCCTGAAGGGGGAGGGAAACTGTTACTAAAGATGGGAAGAGCAGAGTTAGCAAAAGGGGGAAAGAACAGGTACGAGTCAGTCTTTCCCACTGGATGACAAAGACATACCTCAGACCTGTCCGGGGGGGGGGGGGGGGGGGTAAACAAGGCAGGGGTGACAAAGGGAGAGCATGGGTAGAACTACAAGGAAAACACTTAGGAAATTCTCACATCTATATAGAAATAGGATTGGGGGGGGGGTGGAACTTACCTGGAAAAATAACGGATAAATAAAAAAAATTAAAAACCCTAGGAAAGTGTCAAACACGAAATGTAATCATCCATCTCAATAACCTGCTCATTTTTTATTAATGGGAGCCTCATTAAGACCAGTGTGTTTGCAAATGGTGCCATGAGGACAACTATTTAATCAACAAAAATATATTACAGCTATAAATACATGAGGTATTACAAGTTATAATTGTCATTTGAAACAATTGCACACTTCTTACCAAAACATTGCATTCTAGCTATGCTGGACAGAGGTTCGCATTAACCTCCCCTCTTTGAAGAACTGAATGCTTCCCTAAGATAAGGAGTTCACTGTATGAAGTTGCGTTCTCCCACCAACGTAACATTCCATTGCAAAATGGGATGACACACGACTATGTTGTTTGCTGTATCGGTCGAAAAAACCTGAGATGGTGTTGGCTTGCCCTGTCGTTCTGCGGGCTGGCTTTCCTTGTAGTGGAAAGGAGAGTAATCTGGAAAGCAGATGGTTGCCATGCGTTAGAGAAAGTCTGGCTGCACTGAGGGAAGGCGCGAGCAGGGTGTTGGGGGGTATAGAGTAATATATATGAGTGAGTGAGTGAGTGAGTGAGTGAGTGAGTGAGTGAGTGAGAGAGAGAGAGATATTTATACTGACTTTGTCGTCCCCTCTTCTCCACTCTATCCACTGCTGGACTGGACTCTCCCTAGAGGATTATCCTCCCTAATAGACCTTAAGGCACTTTGACTGAGCTGCCCATCTCTGCCAGCATAGCCTGCAAAACACACGGGCTAGGCCAGATATCGTCACTGCTGGTCGACCCGTTCGCAGGTCCTCAATAACATTGCAGCAGGGGGTAGCCACATAACGCTACATTGCAGCACAATACGCCTGCAGCATTGCAGTAGCGTATTAACTACGCAATGTCACTGACCCTGCCGTGTTACTGTGTGTTATATCACCCAGCAGGCTCGGCGGCCGGCTCGCCTTCACTAGGGCATAATTAAGTTACCCCTCCTTGAGACTACAGAAGAGAGAGTGAGTGTGTGTGTCCACGGTCAATGACTGTGAGAAGAGGCCTGCTGTGCCTCACACTGCGAAACATCCTCATCAGGTGAGATCCGTCCAAGGCCTCTCCGGTCTCAGCTTAGAATTTTGATAAGCAGTAAATAATTCATGGTGCGCAGGGAGGGGAATGTGGGGCAGAGCAACCATGATTTAAATAAATAAAAACTTTAGGTGTTCCAAATGGCACCCTATTCCCGATACAGTGCACTACTTTTGACAAAGGCCCACTGCACTATACACCCTTTGGAACGCAACAGACACGTAGTTAGAGGATCTCTGACATTTCTGAGAATTTGAAACGGTGTCGGCATTCCTCTCCGTTTAAATTTTTCATGGTATGTTTCAAGATCTGTAATGTCGTTGTTTCGATGTTACATCGCATCAATATGAGAGCTAGTCTAGACCTGTGTAGTAAGAGTGAGCGTTTTTCACATTATGTAAGATTTGGCTTTGTCCTTTAGTTTGTGGAAATTTGTGCAACTGAGCTTCAACAGTACAAAATAATAATACCGTTTGAACGCCCAACAGTATTTCATTAGAGCAAAGACCCAAAGAAAAAGCCTTCAAGTTCTGGAGTTCAGGAGTTAATCATCAGAGCAAACCACGTTGTGGAGCTCGCTGTGGGGCCCAGGCTTCCTGCAGTAGAGGAGGGTGGGAGGCCTGCTGTCTCTGACCAGGGCTTGTCAGGGAGGCCTCTCCATTCACAAAGACAGGCGTTTCTATGTGAACAGGCCCTCAGCATGGGGGGGGGGGGGGGTCCTCCTTTCATGGGGATATCGTCCTGCTCCCTCAGCCTCAGAAAGAGGGGTGGTGGGGATTTCTTTTAAGGACAGGCTGGGGTGAGGAAGGGGGGAGAGTGTAATTATGCACCACCAAGACAGTCACAGACACTGATAGCACCATGAGAGACATGAAGGGGCTGCCTGCTTCGCTTAAACAATCAGCGATGCTCCAAGCTCAAGAGTGCTGGTCGGGAGGGAAGTGCACTCAGGAACAGAGAGACATCCCAGAGATCCACTGACAGGAAAGGAAGAGCATAGAAGGCACCACACCAGGATGAGCCTGGTCTGGGCGAGGTCCGTTCCCAATGATGAGAGGGCCAGCTTCCTGTCCGAAAGATCACAGGAAGGGACATCCAGGCATAGAAATATAGTTACTAGAACAGACATTGTGTTCTACCCATTAGTGTGTCAGTCAAAGAAGGATCATGGCATAGAAATAAGTATTAGAACAGGAATCAAGTGTACCCATGTGTTCTATCCCATCACATTGGCATGGTCTGGCGTTTCCTGTTCTTGTAATTCTATTTCTATGGGGATGGGGACAGTGCAGCTGTTTTGAGACAGACTGTGGACTGTGAAAACGTTCAATGCCAGAGAGAAGCGCAGAGAACAAAAAGAAAAACCTCAGCAGCACTGGCCGGCGAGAGGCAAGACAATGCCGTGGTTTCCCTTTCACCCCATTTCAGAGGTCCATTGAATTAGACTGCCAACGCTCTTGTGGAGGTAATCCTTTTAGATAACTTTAAGAGGCAAAACAACGCTCAGACAGCGAAATGTGGGAATAGGAAAAAGAGATTTCTTTCTTTATAACGGGGTTGGTGGAAGGCGGGGGGTTTTCCATTCAACATCTCAAGCGTCGATGTCTAGCTAGCTACCACGGCCCTCTTCAAATATAGACCCACATTTTGGCTAAGTAGGATTTTCTTCAGCCCAAGTATTGCTCTCTTTCATTAGAAATAGAAGCTGAATGTGTCAAAGAACAATTAATAAATTATTTGGATTCACTTTGATGTTAGTGGGCCAATTCCAGATGCCTCTGCAATGGGCGGAAAATAAAATCTTTAAGGAATCAAATAAATATTTCCAGTGAAATGGACTAATACTCCTAGAATTGTAGTTGTTTATATTGCTTTGTTTAAAGTTCTGTCAGGAGGCTCCATTTATACTGAACAAATATATAAAACACAATGTAAAATGTTGGTCACGTTTCATGAGCTGAAATAAAAGAACCCAGAAATGTTCCATACGCACAAAAATTTGGTTACATCCCTGTTCGTTGTGTATTTCTCCTTTGTCCAGATAATCCTTCCAACTGGCAGCATGTTCATTACACACCTTGTGCTGGCGACAATAAAAGGCCACTAAAATGTGCAGTTTAATCACAAAACACAATGCCACAGATGTCTCAAGTTTTGAAGGAGCCGGCAATTGACATGCTGACTTCAGGAATGTCCACCAGAGCTGATGCCAGAGAATTTAATGTTAATTTCTCTACCATAAGCCACCTCCTACCTCATTTTAGAGAATCGTTTTAACCAAGCCAGTCCCTCCACAATCCGGCTTCTTTACCTGAGGCCAGCCACCTGGGCAGCTGAAACTGAGGAGTATATCTGTCTATAATAAAGCCCTTTTACAGGGAACTCATTCTGATTGGCTGGGCCTGGCTCACCAATAGGAGCGCTTGGTTCCCAAGTGGGTAGGCCTATTCTCTTCCCAGGCCCAGTCATGTGAAATCCATAAAATATTTCAATTGACTGATTCCCTTACATGAACTGTAACTCAGTAAAATCCTTGAAATTGTTGCATGATGCGTTTCTATTTTTGTTTCGTCATCTTATGAAATTATATTTGCCCTGAAATGAATAACTCCTCTACAAAGTCATGGGGAAAGATAATAATGCACAAGCCATTTTAACTGTAAAAATCATACTTTATCTACAAGTATGCCATCTCCTTATCAAATGGGGTTCACCACAGTGGTCAGAAAGAACCCGGCACACTCTTCATAGAAAATTCCTTTAATAAATAAATAAAAATGTACTGTTCTATCAGTTGTAATCATCCTGAGATGTATCTATCAGAATCGCCCCCTCCTTCCCCAGTCCCTTGACTCACTGTGTCCCATACATAGGCTAGTATTCACACCAGAAGCCCACATCAAAGCACAGGCTGCTTTGCTAGGAGACTCCTCAGTGATCCCAGCCCCAGAGAGGCATGCATGGCAGGGCTCTGAATTATTTACATGGTCCTTCTCGCTCACCACCGCAGATAGGGAGCTGCATGAAGCCATTCACAATGGGACAGAGAAAAAAGGTCGCCTGGGCCCTACTGTGGAAGGGATGATGCTCCTGCTCCAACTTTCATGACGTCACGGTTTAAAAATGAGACGAGAAGAGGTGGAGGGGAGAAAATAACATTCCACCTTGATCCTGTAAAGTCTTAGGTCTGAGAGGATGTCATCGTGGCAGGCAGGGTCGCCTGGCTAAAGTTAAAAGAGGTAGCCTATTCCGTTTGTTGGAGGCGACGTTTCCAAGACACACAGTATGAAGGACACACCAGGGTCGCCTCAGTCAGTTCAATGGTCGACTTGGAGCAGTCATAAGAGCCAGCTGGTCTTCTTGATTAGCGAGACCCTTCTGACATACGTTTATCAGAAAGTCGGCTTTCAGAAAGTCTGCCTTCACTCAGAAATTGGAGTGAAGTAGTAAGACGAACGTTCTTTCCACTAGGCAAGCCCCCATGGTCTCAGTCACACATACATAAAACGACACCTGCACATCAAGAGAACAGAGATACACAGCTACACCCTTTGCCAAGCCCCCTTTCATCTCCCCGGTGTTGTGGCAACATCTACTTCAAAGCCAGGGCCGTGGATGAGAATGCTTTTAGCAGAGCCCAGGGGTCAGCATCCTACCGTCTGAAACAGCCGTGGGTGACAGAGAATGTGGATAAGCCATACTTCACAGTAAGACAAAGCCATTAGAGCAAGACAACATTCTATAGGCCCCTGCTTCCAGCAAATGTTCTCTAACCCGTAGTACCACAAGGTCAGTCAGCACGAGACAAACCCATTAGACGTGTTTGCATTATAGAATGCTTTCCACAAGACTACAGTCCAAGGCTGGATCTGTAACCTACTGAAACCAACCGGTTGTCCACACAAGCAAGAGAAACATTAGCTACATCCTCCATTTACAAAGATAAAATAAAAAAGGCAGGCCCATGAATGTCTATGAAGATCCATGATGCATGAATGCTCTCTGTCAAATGTTTTCACTGACCTTATTCTGGAAAGCTGTGAGTGGATAAAATCCCTCAGTGTGAGAGGTAGGAAATCGCTATTACAGCTCATAATCCAGTAGGAATATAGTTCTCGAAAGCCATGTGAAGTTCCTCAATAATTTTGGCAAATGACATTAATGCATAAACCCATCAACTCCACCCTTGACCTGAACCAAAGTCATTTGAGAACCTGAAGAATGCCATTGTGTGGCTAACAGACAGGCCTAAATTAAATGTGAAACGTCTTGTGACAATGGCCTCTCCCTCACTGAAACCCACCTCTAGCATTTACCAGAAGAACGGCCCTATAGTTTTGCCCAAGGAGGTTCCACTTCCACCCAACAGTTACAGCTTCATTGAGAGAAACTTAAACAGCAAGGCACATTCTTTCCACCTGAATCTACCAAATACGTGACTCTGCAAACACTGCAGCTACCTCAAACTTAGATTGTATATCATATTTAACCTGTAGGAGCCAGACTCGTATCATAAAGGATTATATGAACCGTCAAACCACCACAGTTCTGCTGCCTGGTCCTCAGCCGTCAAAATAACTTTCAATCCCTGCAAATTGTAGAGCTGCAGAGACAGCGACAGAGGGTTGAGCTCAGGAAAACAAGTAGGCTCTTTGCTTTGGGCTCGAAAGCAAACACTGTCACAGGGGTCAGGTCGATCTCAAGCTGCCGTAGCTCGCAGCCCACCTATGAATAGCTCGCAAATAATTCTGAAAGTAAAATAAAACAAAACTGACAAAACTGTCAAACAAATCTCAAGTATCAGACACCGCAAGCTCCCAGCTACTATCTAATCATCACAAAATTCTCACCCTTGGTTAGTCAAACCTAATACATTTTTGCCAATTAATTTCCAGCAATATTGTCCGTCTGTCTGGTGCGCGTTTGTCTATTACTCCATGTTTAGCCAGTTGATGTGATAACCGGCTTGTGGGTTGACAGAAATATTTTAACCAAAATCTTCAATTAAAAACGGTAACTGAAAAGTAAGCTTACCTGGCAGAAGTATATCATGAGAGAGTATATCATTTCTATTAGGGATGCACAATATATTGGTGAACATATCGGAATCGGACGATATTAGCTAAAAATGCCAACATCGATGTCGCCCGATGTCTAGCTTAACGCCGGTGTGCAAAACCGATGTCATGAAGTGCATACCTAGACATGACGTAATGACATCACATAAAATTTTGCACAACACGGGCAACACAGCATTCCTAACCTAGCCCACAATGTCTGCTATGTGGATCGAGCAGTCAACAAGACGAGCAGTCATTTGAAATAGCAAGAACATTTCAGAGAGACAACTCAAAAGGCGAAATCCATTAAAGCCAAGATAATGGAATGAATTGCCCTTGAAAATCAAACGTTCTCTGTCGTGGGCGATGTTGGCTTTCGCCAACTGGTCGAGCACTAGTACACACTACCATGTGCGCTAATTTTTCAGATGTTTCCCTATCGGAGTTACACTAATAGCGTCAATGCTATTAGCTTCATGACATGCATACTATGGAAAGCTGTTTGGGTCTGGCGTGTCAAAAAAGATTGTAGCACTGTCAAAGCTGTACAAAAGTCTGCAAACAAGCAAACACCGGCCACAAACGAACGATGTGCTTACAATACCGCGTTGGTAATAAAGCATAATTTGTTTGACCGCAACTTCGGGGGTAGCTAGCTAGCACCAATACACCAGCCTGAAAACAATGACCAGTAGAAACTGCTGTCATTTTCATTATTCTTAGCAATGATTTAGGAATCCCTGTGAGTAAGTATTAGCTAGGTAGCCACTTGTTGTTTGCCTATTGAAATTGAACTTCAGATCATGAAAATAAATAGCTAGACAGCTACTTAACTTCTTGGCGCACCCATCCAGTTAGCGGGATCATTTGTGTCAACAACCCGCTGAATTGCAGAGCGCCAAATTCAAATTACTACAAATATTTAATTTTCATGAAATCACAAAACACAGCTTAGCTTGTTGTTAATCCACCTGGCATGTCAGATTTCAAAAAAGCTTTACAGCTTTTCAGCAGACAAAACATTACAAACAGCTAGCAGCAAAGTAGACACCTCACGAAAGTCATAAAAGCAATAAAATGAATCGCTTACCTTTGATGATCTTCGGATGTTTGCACTCACGAGACTCCCAGTTACACAATAAATGTTCCTTTTGTTCGATAAAGATTTTAAAATCCAAAAACCTCCATTTGGTTGGCGCATTTTGTTCAGAAATCCACAGGCTCGTGCAGACGAAAATTCCAAATAGTATCCGTAAAGTTCGTAGAAACATGTCAAACGTTTTTATAATCCAGCCTCAGGTTGTTTTTACAATAAATTAATCGATAATATTTCAACCGGACCATAGCTTTTTCAATAGGAAAGAGAAAATGTCTGCTCCAAGCTGTTGCACATGCAAAACTCTGCTAGCACCCAGCCATCCACTGATGTGATCGTTCTCGCTCATTTTTCAGAATAAAAGCCTGAAACTATGTCTAAAGACTGTTCACACCATGTGGAAGTCATAGGGAAAGGAATCTGGTTGATATCCCTTTAAATGTAGGGAAGGCATGCAATGGAACAGGAAGATTTGTTTCTCTTAGGCACTTCCTGGTTGGATTTTCCTCAGGTTTTCGCCTGCAATATCAGTTCTGTTATACTAACAGACAATATTTTGACAGTTCTGGAAACTTTAGAGTGTTTTCTAATTATTTGCATATTATAGATTCTGGGCCTGAGAAATAGGCAGTTTAATTTGGGTACGTTTTTCATCCAAACATCAAAATACTGCCCCCTACACTCAACAGGGTAACCCTGTTGCCCAAAGCTAACGTTATAAGCAGCCAGCTAGCTTCAACTGCTGTGAAGCTAGCCACAATAAGGATTAGGCACAAGTGGAATTTGCGGTTTGCCTTCAAATTAAAAGTAAGTAATTGACAGTGAAAAATCACAGAATTATGCCATACTTTTAGCTTGAAGGCTAACCAACGTCCACTGTTGTGGCCATCTTCAAATAGATGGATCCAACCATTAATCAAATAAGAACAGTATTATAAATGAGGGTTATTTTAGATGACACCTAGCTCTTTACAGTTGAAGTTGGAAGTTTTCACCTTAGCCAAATACATTAAACTCAGTTATTCACAATTCCTGACATTTAATCCTAGTAAAAAGTCAGTTAGGATCACCACTCTATTTTAAGAATGTGAAATGTCAGAATAATAGTAGAGTGATTTATTTCAACTTTAATTTCTTTCATCACATTCCCAGTGGGTCAGAAGTTTACATACACTCAATTAGTATTTGGTAGTATCGCCTTCAAACTTTTTAACATGGGTCAAACGTTCTGGGTAGCCTTCCACAAGCTTCCCACAATAAGTTGGGTGAATTTTGGCCCATTCCTCCTGACAGAGCTGGTGTAACCGAGTCAGGTTTGTAGGCCTCCTTGCTTGCCCACACCTTTTCAGTTCTGCTCACACATTTTCTATAGAATTGAGGTCAGGGCTTTGTGATTGCCACTCCAATACCTTGACTGTTGTCCTTAAGCCATTTTGCCACAACTTTGGAAGTATGCTTGGGGTCATTGTCCATTTGGAAGACCCATTTGCGACCAAGCGTCAACTTCCTGACTGATGTCTTGAGAGAATGCGTCAATATACCCACATAATTTTCCTGCCACATGATGCCATTTATTTTGTGAAGTGCACCAGTACCTCCTGCAGCAAAGCACCCCCACAACATTATGCTGCCACCCTCGTGCGTCACGGTTGGGATGGTGTTCTTTGGCTTGCAAGCATCCCCCTTTTTCTTCCAAACATAATGATGGTCATTATGGCCAAACAGTTCTATTTTTGTTTCATCAGACCAGAGGACATTTCTCCAAAAAGTACAATCTTTGTTCCCATGTGCAGTTGCAAACCATATTCTGGCTTTTTTTTTAATGCCGGTTTTGGAGCAATGGCTTCTTCCTTGCTGAGCGGCCTTTCAGGTTCTGTGGATATAGATACTTTTGTACCCGTTTCCTCTGGCATCTTCACAAGGTCCTTTCCTGTTGTTCTGGGATTGATTTGCACTTTTTGCACCAAAGTACGTTCATCTCTAGGAGACAGAACGAGTCTCCTTCCTGAGCGGTATGATGGCTGCATGGTCCCATGGTGTTTATACTGCGTACTACTGTTTGTACAAATGAATGTGGTACCTTCAGGCATTTGGAAATTGCTCCCAAGGATGAACCAGACTTGTGGAGGTTTAAAAAAAATTTCTGAGGTATTGGCTGATTTCTTTTGACTTTCCCATGATGTCAAGCAAAGAGGCACTGAGTTTGAAGGTAGGCCTTGAAATACACCCACACCTCAAATTGACTCAAATGATGTCAATAAGCCTATCAGAAGCTTCTAAAGCCATGACATAATTTTCTGGCATTTTCCAAGCTTTTTAAAGGCACAGTCAACTTAGTGTAAGTAAACTTCTGACCCACTGTAATTGTGATACAGGAATTATAAGTGAAATAATCTGTCTGTAAACAATTGTTGGAAAACTGACTTGTGTCATGCACAAAGTAGATCTCCTAACCGACTTGCCAAAACTATAGTTTGTTAACAAGAAATGTGTGGAATGGTTGAAAAACGAGTTAATGACTCCAACCTAAGTGTATGTAAACTTCCGACTTCAACTGTAGCTAGCTAACTATAGCTACTGAAACAGTTTGTCGTTTGCTATGTATTTGGGGAAAAACATTGATTGCATCCATGCGCTTGCTAGCTTATTTTATTTTTGTTTATGACCAGCACTGCAGATGCGCAAATCATAGCATGTATCCATGTATCGATGAATCGTTGTGACATGAAATACGAGTGATAGTGTAATCAATGTGCAATAACTACGTTAAAAAAATTATGAACGCCTTAAGTGAAGCGTGAAGCGTAGTCATATTCGGGTCTTGATTGGTCAACAAGCTTAATTGACACGTCAAATCCAGACCGCTACCAAGAGAATTCTCTTCGATTATAATCACAGCCGCATACCCCCCCCCCCCCCCCCCCCCCCACCACAAATGCTGATGGCAGCATTTGCGCGAAACTGAAAGCGCGAACCACTGCTTTTAACCAAGGCAAGGTTACCGGAAACATGACCGAATACAAACAGTGTAGTTATTCCCTCCGCAAGGCAATCAAACAAGCTTAGCATCAGTATAGAGACAAAGTAGTCGCAATTCAACGGCTCAGACACGAGAGGTATGTGGCAGGATCTACAGTCAATCACGGATTACCAAAAGAAAACCAGCCCCGTCACGGACCAGGATGTCTTGCTCCCAGACAGACTAACCAACTTCTTTGCTCGCTTTGAGGACAATACAGTGCCACTGACACGGCCCGCTACCAAAACCTGCGGACACTCCTTCGTTGCAGCCGATGTGAGTAAAACATTTAAACGTGTTAACCTCTCTGGGATATGTGGGACGGTAGCGTCCCACCTCACCAACAGCCAGTGAAAGTGCAGGGAGCCAAATTCAAAAACAACAAAAATCTCAATTAAAATTCCTCAAGCATACAAGTATTTTACACCATTTTAAAGATACAATTGTTAATCCAGCCAGTGTCTGATTTCAAAAATGCTTTAGAGCGAAAGCACCACAAACGATTGTTAGGTCACCACCAACTAACAGAAAAACACGGGCCATTTTTCCAGCCAGAGAGGAGTCACAAAAAGCACAAATAGAGGAAAAATGAATCACTAACCTTTGATGATCTTCATCAAATGACACTCATATGACTTCATGTTACACAATACATGTATGTTTTGTTCGAGTCTCAGTCTGCTGTTCCCACATGCTTCAAGAGGGCCACCATTGTTCCTGTTCCCAAGAAAGCTAAGGTAACTGAGCTAAACGACTACCGCTCCGTAGCACTCACTTCCGTCATCATGAAGTGCTTTGAGAGACTAGTCAAGGACCATATCACCTCCACCCTACCTGACACCCTAGACCCACTCCAATTTGCATACCGCCCCAATAGGTCCACAGACGACGCAATCGCAACCACACTGCCCTACCAATCTGGACAAGAGGAATACCTATGTGAGAATGCTGTTCATCGACTACAGCTCAGCATTTAACTTCTTAAGGTATAGGGGGCAGCATTTTCACTTTTGGATAAATAGTGTGCCCAATTTCAACTTCCTGCTACTCATGCCAAGAATATAAGATATGCATATTATTAGTAGATTTGGATAGAAAACACTCTGAAGTTTCTAAAACTATTTGAATCATGTCTGAGCATAACAGAACTTATGTAGCAGGCAAAACCCCAAGGACTAACCGTTCAGTTTTTTTTTTTGAGGTCTCCGTCTGTTCAATGGTTCTCATGGGGAAACAATATTTCTTAGGAACTTGTTTTCAGTTCCTACCGCTTCCACTGGATGTCACCAGTCTTTGGAATTTGGTTGAGCTTATTAATTTGTGCAGTGAAGAAGTAGGCCATCTTGGAACTGTGTAACACTATTGAGAGTTGGGAAAGACGTGAAAAGTAGCTTGGTTTGTTGTCTTCCTGTATTGAACACAGACCCGTCTTCAATTTGATCGTTTATTAACGTTTAAAAACACCTAAAGTTGTATTACAAAAGTAGTTTGAAATATTTTGGCAAAGTTTATAGGCAACTTTTGAAATATTTTGTAGTGACATTTTGGAAGTTTTTTTTCTGGATCAAACGCGTCAAATAAAAGGACATATTGGATATATATGGACGGAATTAATCAAAAAAAAAAGGACAAATTGTGATGTTTATGGGACATATTGGAGTCCCAACAAAAGAAGCTCATCAAAGTAAGGCATGTTTTATATTTTATTTCTGCGTTTTGTGTAGCGCCTGCAGGGTTGAAATATGCTAGGCTCTTACTCTCTTACTGTTGTGCTATCATCAGATAATAGCTTCTTATGTTTTCGCCGAAAAGCCTTTTTAAAATCTGACATGTTGGCTGGATTCACAACAAGTGTAGCTTTAATTGAGTATCTTACATGTGTGATTTAATGAAAGGTTGATTTTTTTATATCATTTTTTAAATAGATTTTTTGATACAACCTCTAGTTGTTACCCACCCTCACCACCTGGGGGCGGCCCATCAGGAAGTCCAGTACCCAGTTGCACAGGGCGGGGTCGAGACCCAGGTTCTCGAGCTTGATGATGAGTTTGGAGGGAACTATGGTGTTAACTTCTTATGGTATAGGAGACGGTTGCGTCCCACTTCTTATTTTCAATGACGGCCTAGGAACGGTGGGTTAACTGCCTCGTTCAGGGTCTGAACGGCAGATTTTCACCTTGTCAGTTCGGGGATTCAATCTTGCAGCCTTACAGTTAACTAGTCCAACGCAATAACGACCTGCCTCTCTCGTTGCACTCCACAAGGAGACTGACTGCCTGTTACGCAAATGTAGTAAGCCAAGGTAAGTTGCTAGCTAGCATTAAACTTATCTTATAAAAAACAATCAATCATAATCACTAGTTAACTACACATGGTTGATGATATTAATAGATATTATCTAGCGTGTCCTGCGTTGCATATAATCTGACTGAGCATACAAGCATCTAAGTATCTGACTGAGCAGGCGTGTAAACATTCATTCAAACAGCACGTTTGTGCGTTTTTCCAGCAGCTCTTCGTTGTGCGTCAAGCATTGCGCGGTCTATGACTTCAAAACTATCAACTCCCGATATGAGGCTGGTGTAACCGAAGTGAAATGGCTAGCTAGTTAGCGTGCGCTAATAGCATTTCAAACGTCACTCGCTCCGAGCCTGTGGTTGTTCCCCTTGCTCTGCATGGGTAACGCTGCTTCGATGGTGGCTGTTGTCGTTGTGTTCCTGGTTTGAGCCCAGGGAGGAGCGAGGAGAGGGATGGAAGCTATACTGTTACACTGGCAATACTAAAGTGCCTATAAGAAAATCCAATAGTCAAAGGTTAATGAAATACAAAATGGTAGAGGGAAATAGTCCAATAATAACTACAACCTAAAACTTCTTACCTGGGAATATTGAAGACTCGTGTTAAAAGGAACCACCAGCTTTCATATGTTCTCATGTTCTGAGCAAGGAACTTAAACGTTAGCTTTCTTACATGGCACATATTGCACTTTTACTTTCTTCTCCAACACTTTGTTTTTGCATTATTTAAACCAAATTGAACACGTTTCATTATTTACTTGAGGCTAAATTGATTTAATTTATGTATTATATTAATATATATATATATTATATATTAAAAAGTGTTCATTCAGTATTGTTGTAATTGTCATTATTACAGATACATTTTTAAAAAAATTGGCAGATTATTCATATGGGCTTTTTTGGTCCTCCAATAATCGGTATCGGCGTTGAAAAATCATAGTCGGTCGACCTCTAGTACAGGTGCATCAAAGCAGGGACCGAGAGACTGAAAATCAGCTTCTATCTCAAGGCCTTCAGACTGTTAAACAGCCACCGCTGCTGCCAGCGTACTGACTCAACTCCAGCCACTTTAATAATGTAAAAATTGATGTAAAAAAATGTCCCACTAGCCACTTTAAACAATGCACACTTCATATAATGTTTACATACCCTACATTACTCATCTCATATGTATATACTGCACTCTATACCATCTACTGCATATTGCCTATGCCATTCTGTACCATCACTCATTCATATATTTTTATGTACATATCCTTCATCCCTTTACACTTATAAGGTAGTTGTTGTGAAATTGTTATGTTAGATTACTCGTTGGTTATTACTGCATTGTCGGAACTAGAAGCATAAGCATTTCGCTACAGTCGCATTAACATCTGCTAACCATGTGTATGTGACAAATAAACATTTATTTGAAATAGTGTTAAATAACAACTTTGACACGCAAAGACCCAAACGGCGTTCCAGAGAAATCCGGGTTGAGAATGAAACGACTGAACAACGAAACAGCACAGCAAGTAAGTGAAAGAAGTAGATTTTGATTATGTATTACTAGTAATGGGGACATACGTAAATGCCAACAAAATAACTTTGATCAGTGTGGTGTGTTTGTAACCTTTATTGAACTAGGCAAGTCAGTTAAGAACAAATTCTTATTTACAATGACGACCTACCCCGGCGAAACCAGGATGACGCTGGGCCAATTGTGCGCCGCCCTATGGGACTTCCAATCATGGCCGGATGTGATAACAGCCCGGATTCGAACCAGGGACTGTAGTGACACCTCTTGCACGGAGCGGCAGTGTCTTAGAACACTGGGTCCATGTGTGTGTTTTAACTACTTAACTGCACTAGAAAGCTTTTAAAAAGGCAGCTAAAATTTTGAATAAATGGTCATCAGTATCGTTCTTTTGGCAAGGAAAATATCGGATATCGGCGCATCAATCATTTGTATCTATTATTTGCAAACTTCATCATGAAATGAACAGCAGCAATACAAAACCATCACATTAGAGAGTACATTTCTCACACACTACATGTGTAATTAAAGGGGAATTGCATTCAAATTAAAAGGTGTTCGTTTTCCTCCAGAAAACTGAGAAAATAGAATTTGGGAAAATAGAAAGAGAATACATTTTTTTTTTGCTTTACCCACCCAAGAAGGTTCCACTTCCAACCAACATTTACAGATTAATTTTGAGACAAACTTAAAATCAGCAAGGCACATTCTTTGCACATGAAAAAAAAACAATTTTTTAGAAGTTGTTTATTAACAATTATAGTAGTAGGTATACTACCATTCAAAAGTTAGGGGCCACCTAGAAATGTTCTTGTTTTTGAAAGAAAAGCACATTTGTCCCTTAAAATAACATAAAATTGATCAGAAATACAGTGCAGACATTGCTAATGACTATTGTAGCTGGAAACAGCTGATTTTATGGAATATCTACATAGGAGTGATAGTTGCTGATAATGGGCCTGTGTTCCAACAGCACGTTGTGTTAGCTAATCCAAATGTATCATTTAAAAAAAGCTAATTGATCATTAGAAAACCCTTTTGCAATTATATTAGCACAGCTGAAAACGGTTGTCCTGATTAAAGAAGGAATAAAACTGTCTTTTAGACTAGTTGCCTATCTGGAGCATCAGCATTTGTGGGTTCGATTACAGGCTCAAAATGGCTAGAAACAAATTGTTCTGAGAAATGAAGCCTATTCCATGGGAGAATTTGCCAAGAAACTGAAGATCTCGTACAACGCTGAACTACTCTCTTTACAGGACAGCGCAAACTGGCCCTAACCAGAATAGAACGAGTGGGAGGCCCCAGTGCACAACTGAGCAAGAGGAAGTACATTAGTCTAGGTTGAGAAACAGACAAGTCCTTAACTGGCAGCTTCATTAAATAGTACCCGCAAACACCAGTCTCAATGTCAACAGTGAAGAGGCGACTCCGGGATGCTGTCCTTTTAGGCAGAGTTCCTCTGTCCAGTGTCTGTTCTTTTGCCCATCGTACATTTTTATTGGCCAGTCTGAGATATGTTTTTTTCTTTGCAACTCTGTCTAGAAGGCCAACATCCCAGAGTCACCTCTTCACTGTTGACATTGAGACTGGTGTTTGCGGGTACTATTTAAAATGATAAACTTGGATTAGCTAACACAACATGCCGTTGGAACACAGGAGTGATGGTTGCTGATAATGGGCCTCTGTACGCCTATGCACTTATTCCATTAAAAATTAGGCGTTTCCAGCTACAATAGTCATTTAAAACATTAACAATGTCTACACTGTTGTTTTAATGGACAAAAATTTGCTTTTCTTTCAGAAACAAGGACATTTCTAAGTGACCCCAACGGTAGTGTATATTGACACTAAGGACACGAGGAAGGGGAGAGAAGAAGAATGTGCCTATTTAAAAAGATACATATTTTTGTTGTGTAGCACTCATGCTAAAAAAGTTGAGACCCCTGCTCTTTTACAACTCCCATAAAAAGGAGACTTATATAGCCTAAATTCATGACCTAATATTAACGGTATAGACTAAAGAAAAAACACTTTACGAGGTTAACCTCGCAAAGCAATCACACAGGCATTGAAGTGAGTAATAGTCAGGCTATACATTACATGACTAGTGTGTATAAGATGTCGGTTAATCTGTTATTGAGTAGCGACAGGCAGTATCACCTTGGTAATTCCAAGCAAACTGTACTGAGAATCGTGTGTGTACATGTTTTTATGCTGTGAGAGCAGCAGCAATGATTTTGTTATCTGTTATTTGCATGGCTGTAAGAGCATGATGCAAACCCTCTTGGATAAATCACCACTCGACACCAAAGGGTATTAAATGAGTGGACAATTTAATAACCAGGCCCGTAGGCTTAGAGTTTCAGAGGCCCTCAAAGAAACATCCAGACAGTCCACATAAACAATTTGGATTAGTGAACATGAATGTGTTCCATTACTCATCTCTTACCAACATTCTCCATCACCACCACAATCAGTGTGAAAAAAGCTGTTATTTAGAGAGAAAAAACCCTTCGGTTGTTCCACTTCCTGGCTTTCATTAGAGAGAAGAGTACTGCATTGTTTTATATATCTCTTGGAGTCCTTAAGGGCTTTCTCTCTCCCTCCCGCCTCTCTCTCTTCTTCCTTTCTGTTAGTCTGTGGAGGGCCTGAGCGCCGAGGAGTTATTGAGGACTCACTGTGAGAGGGAGAGAGCAGAGAGGCTCTAAGCCTTATGAAGACAGAGGGACTGAGGGAGAAAGAGCAAGAGGAGAGCACAGAGGGAGTGTTAAAATAAATGAATTAGTTGAGCAGGAAAAGAAAAGGGTTTCCTTTATCTTACGTTCCTACGTTTAATTTAACTTTATTTTGTCTTGTGCAGGGGACAACACAAAAAGGGACCACACTGAACTGTCAAGATTGCATGAGAACCCTCAGCACCAAGTCTTGAGAAGAAAGAAACTGGCTGTAGAGACTAGCAATGTGTACCTGCCTACAGGACAGTGACACTTTTCAACTGGTGTCTTGTTTAACATTCCTAAGTGCTGCATCACATATCCCTACAGTTGTTAGAGAGGAGTCATCCGGTACATTCCATAAGGAAAATGGCACATACAGGAAGGGCAATAATACATTTGACAATAGTGATTACATAAGAACATGCAGGTATTGCCGACATGACACCCTAATAGTCTTTCATAAGAGTAGACATCAAGTTTTGAAATGCACCGTTGATTCACTGTGGCAACTCTGTCAAGTATGACAGTTAGTGATACTGGGAAGGTAACAGTAGTTACCTCAAAACCGCTCCCCATCATTGTAAATGGACCGTGCACACTTTGGCTAGTTTTTGTAACTATTCCGGTGTGATAGTTTGATACGTTTGCAACGTTACCCATACAGGTTACGTAAATAGAAAATCTTAAAGTGACAACAATATTATTTCCGTCAATTTAAAACACATAACTAGCCAATATGAGAACTCACTGTGCTTGGACGTTTTGTCTAGGTGTGCAGATATTGCTGTATTAGCTAGATGTATAGTTAGCAGGTGTTTGTTTTTATGCATGTTTTTTATGAAATTGTACATTTACAAAGAAAGAGTTGCTTTCTTGATAATCTCGAATTTCTACATTCTCTGACTGATGCCATAGCCAGGAGCATGTGCTCGGATCACACTGGCGCTGTGCCTCGCGGCTAGTAAGATGCACTCCAACACGTTAACCTTGCTTCACCAAACTTACGAAAAAACACTAAGAAAAATAAAATGTGATAAAGTACAATCCGATAAACGTTAGCTTGCGATGGTAACGAACTCGAAAGTAAGCTCTTACAAACTAAACGTTATTGTGCTTGCATGCTGTGTTGTAGCGAGTAAATCAGGATGTTATGCTATCAGAAATTGGATGATTAGCGTTAGCATAACAAAAGGAGACTGGCTAGCTAGCTTGATTTAGCGTGCGGTGCAATCTAGCTGGATAGCTAACTCACTCTCCAACGAATCACTGAAATTATAAGCCAACACTAACGTTAGCATTCTCCCGAAACGAAACAAGCAAGACAAACATAAGACTTGTTTTTCGTGCAATGAAAGTGTCTTGTCAGCCAGCAAGATAGCTAGTGCTAGTTAAAGTCCAGCAGTTGGTTGGTAGCTAGCTACTAACGTTAGCCGATATGGACTACATTAGCTAGGTCACGGTGGTCATGTTATTAATAACAAATGTATCCGTTTCGTCTAAAAACACAGATTAACATATTTAATTCGTTCTCAATGTATATGCAAAGCTGATGTTTACAAATAGCTTCATTTAGTGAGAAACACTTGCAGCTGGCTAGCAAGGAATTGCTAGCCATCTCGCTAAAGTTAGATAACCATTCCGCCGCTGACTGTCTGGCCCAGCGCTCTATTGTAACGATTTCTACGCCGGGACCGTCCACCCGTTTCCTTGTACCTCTTACCTCCGAAATGATCAGAGTAGAACACAGCAAAATTGACTCCGGCTCCTCTTGATGTGTCCAGAAAAACGGAGCGCTCCTCTTCAGGATACAGCTCACGTCGATGGCCCTTTTTTGCCGCTGGGGTCTCCCTCCGCTTCGTATTTTCTCAGCAGTAGCTAGCTAGGCAACCTTCCCAGTTAGCCAACTGGCTAACCTCGGATATCACTCTCAATACTTTCGTTCCTGCTTAGATATGATGCCAAATTATAATATCTTTCAATTCGTCCAACAGTTCGGGTCACCCACAGACAAAAAAAATCCACTTGGGGATGGTGTATGGTCCGTGTCCAACCAGCATTGAAGGGGAATTAGCTGAAAATTAGACAGAGTTTATCCGCTTGATGCTCTCCGCTACCTCAAGCGATAGTGCTCTCGGTTCTCCGTTCACTGACTAGTAGAGAGTTGGTAGTCGCAGGATGATGACGACGCCAAAAACATTTTTTCTTTAGAACCACGCAAACATGTTACGTCCGAAATAGTTGCTTGAACCTGTACTGTTTGGGGTAGTTATTATAATGAATATGATTGTTTTCACATAATTGGTCCAGTCTATTGGCTACTGTTTCTTATATTTCATACAAAGTGTGTGTGTGTGTGTGTGTGTGTGTGTGTGTGTGTGATTGTGCTCTTTATGTTTGTATCCTTTATTATTTTTTATTGTTGCATTTTTTGGGATGATGTATACCATGTGTATCCAGTACATATGACTAATACAACTTGAAACTTGAAATGCATCTGTGTGAAAAACCCAGGAGATTCATACCAACCAATTTGAGTATAACGCTATTTCCTGGACCAGTGTCTAGCACAGCGCTGAAGCGAAGCGGCTGTGTGCCCGGTGTTGTTTTGCTTTGTTTTACGGTCATTTCCATGTCCTGTATCTTAATCTGCCAGGGGGAGCTAGTCTGAAGGCCTGAGATATCACTAAGCGCCAAAGAATGTGATTCTGAGGAGCATGGAATTGACACTGGCACTGAGCCAACGAAAGCTGAAAAATATGCCTCAGAGTGAGAGTGAGTGAGGGAGAGCTTTTCCAGGCCAGGCAGACACAAATAAACTAAGAGCCTCTGTGGATAGCGGAGCAGCCCGGCAGTTGAAACCTCCACACGCAGGGAATCCTTATGTGGAAATTGAAAAGTCCCTCTGACTTGTCTGTCTTCATATTCTAATAGTACATTAGGTTTATTTGAGTATCCAGACAAAGTCAGAGGAAATACAAAAGGCTTTGTTGGTGTTATATGTTTAGGCCACATCGCATCGGGCAACATAGAGTTGTGGAATATGAGGGGAAATTAATAACGTTAACATCCTATATGTCTCATGTCTCGGGACAGACCCATGCTCCATAGAACATATGTCTCAGACCCAGGCTCCATAGAACATATGTCTCAGGACAGACCCAGGCTCCATAGAACATATGTCTCAGACCCAGGCTCCATAGAACATGTGTCTCAGACCCAGGCTCCATAGAACATATGTCTCAGACCCAGGCTCCATAGAACATATGTCTCAGACCCAGGCTCCATAGAACATATGTCTCAGACCCAGGCTCCATAGAACATATGTCTCAGACCCAGGCTCCATAGAACATATGTCTCAGACCCAGGCTCTATAGAACATTTAGAATACGGCAGGAATCCATCAATGACAGAGTGTCAACTCTGTATGTTAAACCTCTGGACAGGGACACAACCGGACAGCTTATTGCTGTGACGATTCTCAATTTACACAGCAATATTCCTCACATAACTGCACACATTACTCCGATTAACATGGAGCCTAGGCTAGGCTGTCCAGACCACAGCTACAGAGGGGAAAAAACACAACAAATGGCTTCCATCTGTTTCTATGACTGCTCCACCACTAGCGTCCAGACCAGTGCTGGTGGAGAGTGTTCAGCCACATTTGGCTGTTAAGACACTCACTGGAATTGGGTCTGGCCTGTGCATTCTCATTGTGCCTTTTTCTTACAAATCATAACTCCGCTCTCAGAAACAGACAAGGCTTCCCATTCTATTTGCATCATATGTTTTTTTAAAGACCAATGACAAATCCCAGATGCCTTTCATCTCGCTCACAAAGTCTGAACTGAGTCTCGACTTGCGCCAAGGTATTTCCGGGCCCGCAGAGTTCATAGTTTGACACACACCCAATGTCCATTGATGGGCTTCTGTTTCGTGTTGAGAAATAGAGGGTCACAGTCAGTGATGGAGAACTGCTGTTGTCTGCTGACCATTAGGTTGGATGGTGGTCATGTGGCTAGTCTGTGTAATGATGGGATGGAAAGTGGGTTTCATCATAATAATACAAAGCTTTCTCACATTCAGGAAAATTCTTTGCTCTGTTTTGACTAGATTAAACCATTACTCTGAGGTCAAGCCCTTACAACCGCCAACATGACCATAGGGATACACAGCTCTTACTCTGTACAATAGGGAAGATGACATCGGTATTGTTTATATAGGCCTTCCCCTGTGCAGTAGTTAAATAAGCTCACAGAGGAAGAATATAGCTCAGTTGGCTGCATCAGGGTTTCTTGCTGTGAATGAAAGGGTTAACCCAGTATTGCCGGGAAAGGATCATGTGTTGCTCATCAGGCGTGTTGTGCCACACACAGCAGCAGCATAGTGCAGTGTGAGATCTCATTTCTTTGATGATGAGTGCGGGAAGGAAGGGGGCTTTTCTCTTCTCGCCGGACATGACTCTTCAAGAGGGACTAGGCCTGGAGGCAAAGTGTGTCACTATCATAGAGGATGATACCACACACACACTTTCTCTGTTTCACACACACACACACACACACACACACACACACACACACACACACACACGTCTGTTTCCCCGGTGCGTACTGTGGCTGTGTGTGATTACCCTCTGCCCACTGGTTCAGTGTAGTAGGTAGCATAGATAAGCCACACACAAACAGAAAGATGAAGAGATGAGAAAGAGGTTGCCTCAGAACACTGCAGCCTCTCTGGAAAAGGAAAACATGGCTGACTGTGTGGCTGAGAGAGAGAATTGATTAGAGGTGACAGTAACAATGGCTCAGGCCAGATAATGAAACAGTGCACTACAGTAAACCATGGATCCAGTACAGGGCAGAACAGACTGAGGATAGTGAACACAGAGAGAGAAACAGAAACCTGATATGGCATTTGAATTGAGTGTACAGTGTTGACATCACAGATTTCATGGGATTTCAGATAAACATATTTTTCTGCTCTGGCAGGGCAGAATGAACACAGACAAAACAAGGGGGACTTGATGAATGTATTGATATCTCAGAGGGATGTATCGTCATTCATTAGTCTGTAGATTCACTTATTAGTTTCCCATGAATAGATACTGTATCGTTTGTATAAAGATAAGTTATTTGCAAGTTGACCCAGATCTCAGAAGAACACTTCTAGCTAATCATCTTGTCTTCTATTTTTCTCACGCACAAGAAGTCGTCTTGTCATCTTGGCTGGTCTTCTATCTCTTTGGATTATCTCATCTGTTTATTTTAAGTGGCCTTTGTCTGATATCAGTGAGCGTCAACATTAGGCTTAGGTCATGTTTAGATTGTGTCAGATCACCTTGTATGAGTGGCCCTTTCTGCTACGTACAAAGACACAACACAAAACAGAGCAACCAGAATCTAGCCCTGACTGTGAGAACAATGCTCACAGCCCTGGAAATGCCCATATTTTCACATACACTGCTGTCATGAAGATTACATATGAAGCAGTCTGAGGTCAACTACCATACACTGCTGTCATGAAGGTTACATATGAATCAGTCTGAGGTCAACTACCACACACTGCTGTCATGAAGGTTACATATGAAGCAGTCTGAGGTCAACTACTATACACTGCTGTCATGAAGGTTACATATGAAGCAGTCTGAGGCCAACTACCATACACTGCTGTCATGAAGGTTACATATGAAGCAGTCTGAGGTCAACTACCACATACTGCTGTCATGAAGGTTACATATGAAGCAGTCTGAGGTCAACTACCACACACTGCTGTCATGAAGGTTACATATGAAGCAGTCTGAGGTCAACTACCACACACTGCTGTCATGAAGGTTACATATGAAGCAGTCTGAGGTCAACTACCACACACTGCTGTCATGAAGGTTACATATGAAGCAGTCTGAGGTCAACTACCATACACTGCTGTCATGAAGGTTACATATGAAGCAGTCTGAGGTCAACTACCACACACCGCTGTCATGAAGGTTACATATGAAGCAGTCTGAGGTCAACTACCACATACTGCTGTCATGAAGGTTACATATGAAGCAGTCTGAGGTCAACTACCACATACTGCTGTCATGAAGGTTACATATGAAGCAGTCTGAGGTCAACTACCACACACTGCTGTCATGAAGGTTACATATGAAGCAGTCTGAGGTCAACTACTATACACTGCTGTCATGAAGGTTACATATGAAGCAGTCTGAGGTCAACTACCACACACTGCTGTCATGAAGGTTACATATGAAGCAGTCTGAGGTCAACTACCACACACTGCTGTCATGAAGGTTACATATGAAGCAGTCTGAGGTCAACTACCATACACTGCTGTCATGAAGGTTACATATGAAGCAGTCTGAGGTCAACTACCACACACTGTTGTCATGAAGGTTACATATGAAGCAGTCTGAGGTCAACTACCACACACTGCTGTCATGAAGGTTACATATGAAGCAGTCTGAGGCCAACTACCATACACTGCTGTCATGAAGGTTACATATGAAGCAGTCTGAGGTCAACTACCACACACTGCTGCCATGAAGGTTACATATGAAGCAGTCTGAGGTCAACTACCACACACCGCTGTCATGAAGGTTACATATGAAGCAGTCTGAGGTCAACTACCAGTCCAGTGTAATATGTGGTAGTATAATAGTTATTAGCTGATCTGTGATCAGTTTTGCATTTCAACTGTTAACAATTACAGTAAGTTCAGAATCAGGTAAAGTAATGTTAGGTCTGTGTTTAGGGGCACACTTTCCCTGGGGTGTGCAGTAGAGGTCCAACACATGCAGTGCTATATCAACTAGATGTTTATTTATTTATTTCACTAGGCAAGTCAGTTAAGAACAAATTCTTATTTAACAATGTCGGCCTACCCCAGACAACGCTGGGCCAAGTGCTCCCCACCCTATGGGACTCCCAATCACGGCCAGATGTGATAAAGCCTGGACTTGAACCAGGGACTGTAGTGACGCCTCTTTCACGGAGATACAGTGCCTTAGACCGCTGCG
Organism: Oncorhynchus clarkii lewisi; assembly: GCF_045791955.1. Taxonomy (NCBI): domain Eukaryota; kingdom Metazoa; phylum Chordata; class Actinopteri; order Salmoniformes; family Salmonidae; genus Oncorhynchus; species Oncorhynchus clarkii. The sequence goes on from NC_092165.1 coordinate 11,935,451, forward strand.
CCACTCGGGAGCCCAAACTATAGCAGATATATCTGACAAGAGATGTATTTATTTTTTGATCAAATGTTTATTTAGTTGAATTTATATTGACATAGGGGTACATAGAACATTTGGAGGAGACACATTAACCCTCCGCCCTGCCCCCCCAACCTCCTTCACTCAAGACATATTTATAAAGTAGATCTATAGACTTCTTAAATGACTTTAAAAGGTCTCCTCTAGACACACTAGACACACACAATCAAAAACCGCCAGACATTTCAATGATCTAAAGAGATAAAAACATGTTTGTATGCCATATACGGGCACTATAACTGTCCAGGTGAAAAGCAGAAACACTGGTGGGAGACCTTGAGCTGGAGTTTCAGACAGTACATTGGTAATGATGTAACGAGAGAGAGAGAGAGAGAGAGAGGAGAGAGAATAGCGACTCCATCTCTCCTGGCGTTTATTCCTTATTGATATGCATAGCTTTCCAGGATGTCTGTCCTTGCTGCTCTTCGCCAGCCTCCTCTAATATGAATTCCATTACCATCCAATGAGAGTCCATCAGGTATATGGAGGGAAGAGAGGGTGGAAGAGAGGGTAGAGCGAGGGGGATGGGTTTCTGGCTCTACCACACACACACACACACCAGTGGAGGCTGCTGAGGGGAGGACGGCTCATAACAATGGCTGGAACGGAGCATATGGAATGGCATAAAGCACATGGAAACCATGGAAACCATGGAAACCATGTGTTTGTTGTGTTTGATAGCGTTCCACCTATTCCGCTCCAGCCTTTACCACGAGTCCGTCCTCCCCAATTAAGTTGCCACCAACCTCCTGACACATACAGGGACAGACGAAGTGGCACACATTAATGGGCCAGCGCACGCAAACAAAATAGCGCGTCACAGATTTATTGATGATTTACAAATAGGCAAATATATTGGCAGGACAGTTGGTTCCTTATTGAAATGACTATAACTACTGCTGTAACACTTCGATTACTGACAAGTATGAGGACCTAACAGAGATTGAGGGACCAAATTCACTCCTATGACCATAAGCAAATATCAATATTTGTATCAAATCAAGCACAATATACACAGTTAAAAAATATACACGCGAGTTAAAAAAAATATCTTCCACATATTTACAATGAAAGTTACTGCAAAATACTGACTGTCACGTAGAGCTGAGCAAAACATTTATACATCGATGTGACGAGAATTTGTAGATTCAGATTGCATTTCAACAACACCACTATCATTGGAGGAAAAACATATTCAACCAATGAAAGTCAGTGTACCATCAACAGGAATTACATGCTTAGGATGTAATGACAGTAATTGTGAAATACTGTTTCCCAAAGAAAATCAGGGAAAAGAAAACATCACAAGACAGTCACTATATATAACAACCAAACGGAAATTTGCACTCTGTGAAAATATCTCACAGACTACCTCAGATATTACCTTCCCGAATCCCTCTTGAATTCTAAACAGCTTTAGCATTGCGTGATGCGCATGAACCAAAGCAAAGCAGTGTACCAGCAGTTCTCAGTTATCTCATGCATGAAACAATAGACAGGGTTTCGTAATTAGAGTCGGGGTTTATGAGAGAGCGAGACAGATTCACATGCAGTCTGTGTACTACAACCAGAAGGGACAGAGCAGAGGAGAGGAGGAGACACTAGCTAGTCTTTAGCATAAACATTTGTTGAGCCATCATATCTATCATTGGACTGGGTTAGCTGGCCGTTGGAAGAAGGCTATATACCATCTGGTATGGCTTTACTGTGGGCATGGAATATGTGTTTATGTTGTAAAGGGGAGGGCCTGTAGGATCTTTGGAGGTCAAGTCCTGATATTGTTGTCTGGGTGTCAGAACATGGCTACCGACACCCGCTTTCAGCAATAGTTTTACACTTTTTACTCCACAGGAGGCTGCTGAGGGGAGGACAGCTCATAATAATGGCTGGAGCGGAGCGAATGGAATGGCATCAAACGCATGGAATCCAAGTGTCTGATGCATTTGATACCATTCCACTCATTCTGCTCCAGCCATTACTCCGAGCCCATCCTCCTCAATAAAGGTGCCACAAACCTCCTGTGTTTTACTCCTTCCTCTCTCACTGATTCCCTCTCTCACTGCATGACAGCTGAATGCAAAAGACAGTAAAACAATCACATAAAAAGTGTATATGAACTTGAAACAATGACTAAAAAGGCACAGTACTGAGTTGAAGGCGTTGCAAAAAGCATTCATTACTAGGCCGACCACAATCAGGATCCGTGTAGTGAAAGGACTATTGCCACACACTGTTTCTCCATAGAGTCTATACCACAGTACATTTGACGCAGATTTTAAGATGTTAAGATGTTAAAAACATTTAACTTGTGCATTTATTGTTTCTTGTCTTTTGTTTATGCTGAAATGGAAAATAAATTCAGCATTTCCTGTTTTTTGCAGTCACCTTGGCGGAGGTGTTGCCTTTCTTGTTGTCAATGTGGTCGGTTGATGACGTTGCTTTGACATTGACATGAAAAGAAGAAGCCTACAGTGCTGCTGGGTAACAGAATGTCCTTCCCTGCGATGGGGAAATGTCCTTTGTCACCGGCAGTACAGCAAGAGGCCGGTTGGGAGAGAGAATTGACTGACTCCGCGACTCTTTAGGGACTAGCCTATAGGAGACAGACAGACAGGGAGAGGTCATGCGACGACATACAGTACAGTACATGTTCGCACAATCAATAGAATAACATCCTTCGTCGGAAGGAGTGAAGTAATGTTTTAACATTCGTTTGGTTGTCACACCGGACCCTCTGACCTACAGTATGTAACTCACAAAGGTCCTTGGGAAGGAATGAGAATGATGTAATTTCACAATCAGCTGGCATGTTGATCTAGTCTACACCAAACTGTCAATAAATCCCCCGTTGGAAACAGATATTTACGTAGTAGTTATGTAGTTTATGTAGTTACAGTAGGTCTACAATAGGGCATGCTGCCTACAGCAGTGGAGGCTGGTGGGAGGAGCTATTGGAGGACAGGCTCATTGTAATGGCTGGAATGGAATTATGGAACGGGGTCAAAAAAGTGGTTTCCATGTGTCTGATGTGTTTTATACCGTTCCATTTATTACATTCCAGCCATCACAATGAGCCCGTCCTCCAAATAGCTCCACCCACCAGCCTCCACTGGTTTACAGTAGGCCTGCCCTACACAGTTAACTGAGAGTAGTCTATGACCCTCCACCCTTATGGCACGCTGCAAACCAACAGAACCCTGGGGGGAATAAAAGCTGTGTGTGAATGACGTGAGCTCACAGCTAGTCTAATGGACCTTGACCCTCCCAGCCTTTCTGAGAGAGAGAACAAGGGGCCATCCCAACGCCCTGTTGCGCCACACTTCCATGCATGCCTGTGGTAATCGCTAACAGATGTCAGGACTCTTCCTGCTTCAGAGGGTTAGAAGGTTATGATGGGTACAGAGGACTAGGGGACAGAGTTCAGCAGTCACTGTGTGTGTGTGTGTGTGCCCTTATATCAGTAAGTGAGGCAGTAAGTGAGGCATGTGTTTGTGCAGTCATGTGTATATTTCTGTGCGTGTGAGTGTGTGTGTGTGGGAGTATGTGAGACTCTGTCTCGCTCTGTATCTGTTTGTGTGTGTGTGTGTATGTGTGTGTGTGTATCTATGTGTGTGTGGCCACCACGTATCAAAACAAACTATGCAGGGGGAACAGAAATTACTATTGTGGTAGGCCGGGTGACTGCAAGCTGACTTCGGTCGTTAGTTGAGCTGTGTTTCCTCTGAGATTGGTGCAGCTGGCTTCCGGGTTAGGCAGGCGGGTGTTAAGAAGTGAGGTTTGGCGGGTCATGTTTCGGAGGATGCATGACTCAACCTTCGCCTCTCCCAAGCCCGTTAGGGAGTTGCAGCGATGAGACAAGATCGTAATTGGATCGCAATTGGATATCACAAAATTGTGGAAAAAAACAGGGCAAAATACAACCCCCCCCCAAAAAAAAAAACAGAAATGACTGTTGCTAAATTGGGCTCCCGAGTGGCGCAGCAGTCTAAGACACTGCGTTTCAGTGCAAGAAGCGTCACTTTAATCCCTGGTTTGAATCCAGGCTGCATCACATCTGGCCGTGATTGGGTGGCGCACAATTGGCCCAGCATCATCTGGGTTTGGCCATCATTGTAAATAAGAATTTGTTCTTAACTGATTTTCCTAGTTAAATAAAGGTTAAATATCTGCGCATGATGAGTATGTACACTACCATTCAAAAGTTTGGGGTCACTTAGAAATGTCCTTGTTTTTGAAAGAAAAGCACATTTTTTGTCCATTAAAATAACATCAAATTGATCAGAAATACAGTGTAGACATTGTTAATGTTGTAAATGACTATTGTAGCTGGAAACAGTAGATTTTTTTGGAATATCTGCATAGGCGTACAGAGGCCCATTATCAGCAACCATCACTCCTGTGTTCCAATGGCACGTTGTGTTAGCAAATCCAAATTTATAATTTTAAAAAGACTAATTGATCATTAAAAAACCCTTTTGCAATTATGTTAGCACAGCTGAAAACTGCTGTTCTGATTAAAGAAGCAATAAAACTGGCCTTCTTTAGACTAGTTGAGTATCTGGAGCATCAGTATGTGTGCTGATCTAGGATCAGGTCTCCCCATCCATGCCCATCTTATTAATTATGATCTAAAAGGCTAAACTGATCCTAGATCTTTTCTCTTAATCAAATGATAGACTGTTGAGTTTCATGTTACAGTAACAGCAGGACAGGTCAACCCACGTCAACAGCAACAGGTCATGTTATTATGTCACCAGAACAGCACATTATGTCATCACCAGGCTGCATGTCCTCCCTCCCTGTTCCTGAGTTCCAATGATGGGTGTGACTGACGCATTCACCAGTCACCACCTTGGACTCTATTCAATCCGTATTATAGATATTCAGCGTTAAAGCGTGATTGAAATGTAAATGCGATATTCCGCTTTAGCCGAGACTACGTTCACGGTAAACGCTGCCTTTGTCGGCACAATCGGGATTACCTTTACATTTATATCGCACAATCTGTAACGATTCAGTGATGCAGATTGAATAGAGCCCATTATTTTATCCTGCAGCGTTGCTACATTAACAGCAAAGTACAGTAGAGTTGACTACTATAGTGTTAGTAAATAACAGGTGTATGTTTACCATGATCTCATGTTAGATCCCTTGTCCAGAGTCCATTCGAACGCCACCTAAAAAAAACAAATTGACAGCTCATGTGACGAATACAATATCCCTGTATAAATCCCAAACAATATGGACATTTACAGTCTACGAATAGCTTTCCTATCAGTATGTACTTAGATATTTAAAGTGCACATATAAAAGGAATTGACTCCAGTCTAGTCCATCCATGAACTCTATCGTCACACTTGCAGTGGCTCAGTAGTAAAGTATACAATGGCGCCCTCTATTGGAGAAAAGTTACACTCAACCAACCTGTTTTCACAGCAGCATTTATCAGGGAAAGGCATGTGATTGCACATGTCCAAATTTCAATTACAAAACAGGAGTGAGCAGTCAACAGAGTTTACAACAGACAGATCTTCGTATTGTGAACCAAGAGTAGTCTAATGCTTGGAGAACAAGGACGACTATTGCCAAGTAACATACAAGATATACAGCCTCAGCTCAGATTGTTTCAGTTATACATGATTTTCAAAGATAGTTATTAGTGGGCTGCTATACATTTTCTTTTGGGGTTTTAAGATGACTCACCATCTTTATTCATCCACTGTTCCAGGTCTTCCATCTCCAGCTCCAACACAGAGGGGACATCATCCTCAAACATGGGCCTGGAAAACAGCCAACATCGTCAGCCCGTCATATTACTGTTTTGACATTCGAAAATGACAAAATAAAGGGACTAAAATGAAGGGAGTGTAGAGAGGGGGGGGGATGCAAACATCCACTGTTGAGGTATAAAGACAATCCAAAACAGTTGAGGGGTTTCTCACACGGTGTACTGGTCTCAAATTAAACTCCTTAGGAATATGCTGTTTTTCACTGATTTCCACCCAAAACTGTTCATATTTGAATAAGCACTGTCCTTCCCTCCAATAGAGTTTGACATGATTTTCTACTCAAGACCATTTGAGTGGTAGTATTGCTGATTCCCACAGGGGGGCGCTCTCGTCATTGACTATAGTTTTCTGTCAATGCGCTAAGTCATCATGGACACATGATTGGCTTAGAGAGAGAGAGAGAGAGAGAGAGAGCACTCATGTGCAGTGTAAAGTTTTGACAGGATATCGTTTTTGACGATGTTAGTCTTTCTCTTACACTAAAGATACCTTAGTCATACCGTATATTCTCACATGGAGCTTGTTTACCAGGGACAAGGTGTCATGTCATAGCAGGAGGAACTTGAGCTTTGCCATATTTCTGCTGAAATGCTCTTTCATAAGTTCTCAGGCTAATGTGTAAACACTTCGATTCACATATGATACTCCTTGACTATATACTTTATGTCAGATATGAGAGACTGGTGCATGTGTGTTTGTGTGAAACAACTTGTTGAGGAAAAGAGCACACACACCCCCACACACACAGAGAGAGAGAGACACACACACGGCACACGCACACACACACACACACACACACACACACACACACACACACACACACACACACACACACGCCTGTTTCAAACTCCTCAACGTCTTTCTTTCTAAACAGGAAATAACAAACAGAGGCGAGAAAGGGTGAGGTCAAAATCATACCAAGGAAACAGATTTACCGCCATATATGAATTTCAGTGACTGCAACTTCAAACGTATAGAGAGCACAGTCAAGACAGCAGTAGCCTAGATACAGTGCATTCGGAAAGTATTCAGACCCCTTGACTTTTTCCACATTTTGTTATGTTACAGCCTGATTCTAAAATTGATTAAATTGTTTTGTCCCTTCATCAATCTACACACAATAACCCATAATGACAAAGCAAAAACAGTTTTTTAGACATCTTTGCAAATGTATAACAAATATCACATTTACTTAAGTATTCAGACCCTTTACTCAGTACTTTGTTGAAACACCTTTGGCAGTGATTACAGCCTTGAGTCTTCTTGGGTATTCGGCACACCTGTATTTGGGGATTTTTAGGTCTCTCCAGAGATATTCAATTGGGTTCAAGTCCGGGCTCTGGCTGGGCCACTCAAGGACATTCAGACTTGTCCCGAAGCCACTCCTGCGTTGTCTTGGCTGTGTGCTTAGGGTCATTGTCCTGTTGGAAGGTGAACCTTCGCCCCAGTCTGAGGTCCTGAGCGCTCTGGAGCAGGTTTTCGTCAAGGATCTCTCTGTACTTTTCTCCGTTCATCTTTCTCTCAATCCTGACTAGTCTCCCAGTCCCTGCCGCTGAAAAACATCCCCACAGCATGACGCTGCCACCACCATACTTCACCGTAGGGATGGTGCCAGGTTTCCTCCAGACGTGACACTTGGCATTCAGGCCAAAGAGTTCAATCTTGGTTTCATCAGACCAGAGAATCCTTTTTATTATGGTCTGAGAGTCCTATAGGTGCTGTTTGGCAAACTCCAAATGGGCTATCATGTGCCTTTTACTGAGGAGTGACTTCTGTCTGGCCACTTGACCATGAAGGCCTGGTTGGTGGAGTGCTGCAGAGATGTATGTCCTTCTGGAAGGTTCTCCCATCTCCACAGATGACTATGGAGCTCTGTCAGAGTGACTATCGGGTTCTTGGTCACCTCCCTGACATTGGCCCCACTCCCCTGATCGATCAGTTTGGCCGAGCGGCCAGCTCTAGGAAGAGTCTTGGTGGATCCAAACCTCTTCCATGTAAGAATCTATTTAGTGTTTTTTTAGGTTTACAGTTTTGGACCCTTGTGTACTAGGCAGTAAGTGAAACTCACTACACATTAGCACAGTTTACCTGATTTATTTCCGCTGTGTTCTTGTGGACCTTCAATGCCTTTCCAAATCATGTCCAATCAATTGAATTTACCACAGGTGGACTCCAAGTTGTAGAAACATCTCAAGGATGATCAATGGAAACAGGATGCACCTGAGCTCGATTTCGAGTCTCATAGCAAAGGGTCTATATACTTACAGTATGTAAATAAGGAATTTCTGTTTTTTGCCCCAAAAAAATAAAAACCTGTTCTCACCTTGTCATTATGTGGTATTGATTGTAGGTTGATGAGAGAAATACATTTAAAAACATATATATACATTTTAGAATAAGGCTGTAATGTAACAAAATGTGGAAAAAGTCAAGGGGTCTGAAAACTTTCCGAATGCACTATATAACTTCATAGTGCAGTGTTCAATACTTACATTGGAACTTTTTCTGTGTCATCGCTACCATGCAAATATTTATCCTCTTCTACGTTATCTGGAATAGGAAACCATCATTATAGCCAACATCGTGCACCACCTAATAAAGTCATGTCAAAGTATATTAACAATATCCACTGTATTGAGTCCACTGGTTGAGTACACAACTGTAGGCCTACACACTATTCTAAATAAGTGTGCACAAAGCTAAACATACCCCAACTCAGAGCTGTTTTTCACGTCATAGTGTTGTAAAGTACCCATGCAATGAAAAGGTACGACTGAATTGTACAGTACATCTAGTCACAAGCAGATCTGTCATGGTGTATGAGAATGGGGTCATGTCACTTCTCATCACGTGGACATATTTCCAGCTATAGCACCGCTCTCATGACTTACCAGAATTGCTCTTTCCTTTCCGATTCCATCTGCGGTTGATTATGACGACTCCCACTACCATGGCGATTATCACGACCACCAGCACAACAGGAACCAGGACGAAGGTGAGACTCAGACTGTCCTCCAGTGGTGCTTCAGAGGATTTGAGATGATCCTCCCCTGGAAGAGGAACCATCGTGGTGGGAAACTGATCATGACGCTACACATGTAACACCGGCTTGTCTGCAATGTTTCTGCAATTATTTTCACCATCTCAATCACCGCTTCTAACACACGGTTTTCTTAAACACTACATCAGTTTTGTCGTTTGTGTTCAATCAATCAATCAAATCAACCAAGTTTATTTTATAAAGCCCCTTTTACATCAGCAGTTGTCACAAAGTGCTGATGTACGGATGTAATATACCTTCTAAATTGACACCTGGACTGAACCCAGAACCAGCGTCAGCTTCAGTCTCATATCCCTCTGAAATGACATGAAATGAAATGAAACACCAGAGGGCCTTTTTGTTGTTGTCATGCAAGGCTCTGATGGAAATCAGGTAATGGAATTGTGTTATGGAGACAGGTGTAATCTCACTTGAAGGACTCTCAGATGATAGGTATGAGTCTGGTGTAGGGGTAGCATCACTTACAGGTGGGATCACTGGGGACATTGAGAAAAGTATCAACACAAACACAACTAAGGCCAAACCCGTTGGAAAGGGGCAGTTATGAGCTATTGCCACCAGGTTGTGTTGGAGGAGCATGCACATGGGGGGAACAGATAACAGCTAAAGCTCACCTGAGAACCCGGCATCATTTTCTGTTTGTGTTTCTTCAACAGTACTTGTGTCCTCATCACCCTGGCAGAACACTGCAATGAATGAAAGAGTCCATGGTTAAGCAACATAGGGCCAGGAGTTCTTCATTATAACACGACCTGACCTCAAGCCTATGGTATAATGAGAGCCAAGAGTTTTCCCGGGTCACTTGGCCAGGGAAAAAAAAATCATCACCCTAGTTTTATGCAATTTAGAATATTGGGGATTCATAAAAAACCCACAAAAGACTCCACTATGTGCAAACTACACTGAGTCAGACAGTGTGATACTGTTTCCTAGAAAAAGGAGTTTAAACAGTCATCAGATCTTTGGACGTGAATCAGTTTGGGCCTGTCAGTAGTGTACCTGGTTGAGAGCTGTGACCTTAATCATGTTTAACAAAATGAGCCGATGTGTCATACACTCTTCCAAAAAAGGGTTCCAAAGGGGTTCTTCAGCTGTCCCCATAGGCAAAAATTTTTGCGTTTCAGGTAGAACCCTATTTTGGTTACGGGTAGTACCCCTTTGGGGTCCATGTAGAACCCCAAAAGTGTTCTATCTGGAACCAAAAAGGGTTCTTCAAAGAGTTATCCTATGGGGACAGCCTGATAACCCTTTTAGGTTCTAGATAGCACCTTTCTTTGTGTAGGTTAACCCCAGACATTCCAAGGACCATCACAGACACATCTTACTGTAAATGTTTGGGCATGTACAGTGTAATTCAAAATGAATGTGTTGAGGAGACATGGACATGGCATTGAAAACCCTTCCAAATGAACGCATCCCTTGGTTACCAGCCAGTGGATACAGTGCTAAAGGCAAGGCACATACAGTATACTGGCAGTAGACTCTATGACTCTTTCAACTCAAAAGACGTATCACACAGATGGAGATAACGTGCACCACAGAGGGAACAAACTGTGCCATTAGAGCCTGGGTAATGCCATTGCGAAAATGTTTCTGTTAATGCTTTTCCTACTGACAAAACACAATGTTCTCGTTCTTTTGGTGAAGATGGGTCTTTTGAAATGAAACAGGAACATCAACGTTTCACTGTGTTTATAGCTGATTCTTATCGTTCGTAACTAACTACCTGTTGCAAGAAGGGATGTGAACTCAGCCTCTTTCACAACTGACATGTGACAGAAATGTACAAAGACAATAACATTTGTTTGAATAGAAGTGAACAAGCTCTCGGAGAGCGATTCAAATATTCATCTTCAGAAAGCATTGTGAAGCCACTCAAAGACACATGTAACCATACAGCAGGTACAGTGTGTGAGACCTACTGGATAGAATACCATGTAGTCAAAAGGCCTAGAGCTTTCACTATCTCTTCGTAAAACATGTCCACACATATTTCAGCAGCCACCACCCGCAAATATCAACCACATTTCAGCAGACTATTACATTCTCAGGCAAACTGGAAAAAAAGAGCAGAACAGAGAGACCAAGAGAAAACAGACAGGTAATGAAAGTGAGTGAATGTAGGAGAGTAGAGAAAGCCATGAAATCTCTGTTTCCAATGAGCAGTAAGGGCAAATCATCTTTCCAATCCACAGTCCACACCTACCAGTCCCCGCCAGGCAGGCTGTCAGAGCCAGCAGCAACATGATCGACGATGGGGTCATTTCCCTGTGGCCTCTCCTCCCTCTCGTCCTTGTGTTACCATGGACAGGAGCAGCAGCAGACATAGTGACATTGTGTGGTGGTGGTGCCCATTTCCTTCTGCTTACTAATGTCTGTCACGGCATCCTACTTCCTGATTCGGGGCTGCTTTGACTCACCTAGAGACTCACCGAGAGGAGGGGGAGGGAGAGAATGAGAGAGAGGGGGAGGGAGGGAGGGAGGGAGGGGAAAAAAAGAGATGGAGAGAAAGAAACCTTGAGTACACAGCCACATAGCTACACACACCCAGCTGGATCACTCTTGCGGATGTGATGCAATTAACTGTGTGCCTGTAGCCACAAGCCTGGCAGCTCCTCTGCTCTCTGCGGAAGCAACATCCTCCCAGTTAAGGTATTCAAGCACTCTGGGCATACCAAAGAGAAGACAAGAGCACAGCAAACTTACTAAATGGGGGAAAGGAAAACGTTTTGCTTAGTTACATTCAGTAAGGAGCAGCTGGTAGTTGTTCTCTGTTACACAGGTCTCCTGAAGGACCAGGTGAACTTCTGTTTGGGTTTGAATTCAAAGCGCTAACAGGGTCAGAACTGAGCTCTGAACGTTGTATACTGTACTATCTATGGATATGTCGTTACAGCTCATTAACCTTCCCCCATACCCTTATCCACCTATCCCATAAAGCATAGTTTAGACATGACAAGTTTAGACATGATGTCACAGGTGAAAGATTTTTCTGAGTTGAAACATGTTCAGAGTTGAGACTATAAACACAGAAGCGTCCAACTGATACGGACTTTTAAAGAAATGTTGGCCAAATAAAAAGTAACAGTACACACCAATGCGAATGAGGGTTTGGTGATGCATAGTTAGGGTTGGGGTTATCCACTGTACTTAAATCGTTTTTTTACAATTATTATTTTATACATGTGTATTGATGATGCAATGTATTGTAGACATGTACCATGTTTGACCATGATTGTTTTCAGTGTCTCTAAAGTTGGAGTGTTCCACAATGTGTTTCAGTATTGTGTATTATTGTAGCATTGTCGAGTGCCACTTTAATACATGTTTCTAACTCTGTCTAGTTGTGATTCATGGATGATGTAATTCAGGAAAACCACAGAGACATAATCCGCCAGTCAATGTAGGCTTTGGTAGATGAATATATTTCCTCTTTCTATCAATACTGAAGGCTTTTAAACATATTTATGTATTTACCAGCTGTGTCTAGTCTGGCAAGAGAACTAGGAGGCCTGCATGCCAGCGGATTTAATACGTCTAACTTCTATGGCCCATTAGCGCCCCCATGTGGTAAAGTGTAATATGAGTTCATGTGCTCCCTCCCATTCGACCTCAGATAAAGTCATCTCTTCTACCTCTAACTCTAGTGGAGTTGCAAGTCTGTGACCACTCAATTATATTATTTCCACAATAATGAACTAAGCTGTTGGTGATCCCAGTTGGCCTGTTTAGAGATAACCTTGAAGGAACTTTAATTAGCATACATTGTCTGTGTAAGATTATGACCACAGTTAGAGTTCAGAGCGCTGAGGAGATTAATATTGAACGTTTCCATGGTTTTAATTAATTAGGCTAAACAGAAAATGCTTTCGCTCTAAAAGGCAGTGAGTGTGGGGATGAAATGCTTGTTCACATCAAGCGTTACACAGAGACATAGTGGAGTCAGCCTTAACCTCTATGGGATTGGTGCCCCCCCCCTCCCCCGCAGGACGGTTGAGTTAACGTAGGCTAATGTGTTTAGCATGAGTTTGTAAGTAACAAAAACATTTCCCAGGACATAGACATATCTGATATGGGCAGAAAGCTTAAATTATTGATAATCTAACTGCACTGTCCAATTTACAGTAGCTATTACAGTGAAATAATACCATGCTACTGTTTGAGGAGAGTGCACAATTATGAACTTGAACATGTATTAATGAACCAATTAGGCACATCTGGGCAGTCTTGATACAACATCTTGAACAGATATGCAATGGTTCATTGGATCAGTCTAAAACACATATACTGCTGCCATCTAGTGGCCAGAACCTAAATTGTTCCTGGGCTGGAATAATACATTATGACATTTCTCTTGCATTTCAAAGATGATGGTACAAAAAAATACAAAAAACGCAACATTTTTTCTTTGCATTATCTTTTACCAGATCTAATGTTGTCACGCCCTGACCTTAGTTATCTTTGTTTTCTTTAATATTTTGGTTAGGTCAGGGTGTGACATGGGGGTTTTATGTGTTTTGTCTTGTCTAGGGGTTTGTATGTTTATGGGGCTGTTTCCTGTCTAGGTATATTGTATATCTATGGTTGCCTAGATTGGTTCTCAGTTAGAGGCAGCTGTCTATCGTTGTCTCTGATTGGGAACCATATTTAGGCAGCCATAATCTTTGGGTATTTTGTGGGTGAGTGTTTCCTGTGTCAGTGTTTGTGCCACACGGGACTGTTTCGTTGCCAGTTCACGTTATTATTTTGTATTCTGTGTTCATGTTTAGTTTCTCTTATTAAAAACCATGGACACCTACCACGCTGCGTATTGGTCCGATCCTTGTTTCACCTCTTCAGAGGAAGAGGAGGAAATCTGCCGTGACAAATGTGTTATTCATCTACATTAATTTCACATTTCCACAAAATGCAATGTGTTTCCTTTTAAATGGTATCAAGAATGTGCATGTCTTTGCTTCAGGTCTTGAGCTACAGGCAGTTAGATTTGGGTATGTCATTTTAGGCGAAATGAAAAAATACAATTAAAAAAGGTCAGATCCTTAGTCAGCCTTAAAGGGATGTGCTATGATTTAGTGAATTGTATTGTTTCGAAAAACATTTAGGAATATCAACCGTTACTACTAGGCGGGCGTCAAGTAGCTTAGTGGTTAGCAGGTTTTGAGAGGCGAGCTAGAGATTTGACAGTTCGAATCCCGGGTCTGACGTGAAAAATCTTATCGGGAAGTGAGCTAGCGTACCGGAAGATTGCTGGTATCAAATCCTAGATGGCGTTGTCTTCCATTGTGCTATTGAGCAATTGACAACAACTGCTCCATGAGTGCCCAGTGTGGCAGCCCCCTGCTCCAACCTGTAGGCCTATACGTGTCTTTCAGAGGGGTTAGGATAAAGCAGAAGTCACATTTTAGAGTGAATCTAGCAGATTCAGGGTCTCTAGTCACTTTGTTTTCATGTATTTATTGATGTTTAATGACCATCCCTCTGTGTTAAAATAGATGTGGTCAGAGGCTGCCAAAGTGGATGATGTTATTCCTTTCTGTTTCCATGGAGACGTCAATATCTACAGCTATGCAAATTAATCGTATCAGCAGGGAATGGGAGGATTTTATAACCAGTATTGTGCATTATTGTATCATTGTCGAGTGTCAACAAGCAAATTATTTTAATGACAAAACTGTTATGAAGAAGCAAAGCCGCTCCCGTTAATAATCAAATAAAATATATGATCAATTGGTGCACGAGCACCAAGCATAATAAGTGAATTCAAGGAAGGGAGGAAGAAGGACATGTTATGTATTCAAACAGGACCTACATTCCATTGGTTGCAGTGGGATAGATTGTCCACCAGAGGGCAGTCCAGCCCACCGTCCTGTTGGTCGTACTTAGAGCGCTGCAGCCTCTATCAGTCAATTAAACCACTAACCAACACACTGGAGAAATAAAAGTGACCAATAAATCTAAGACTTAATAATGCATTCAGCACAACCTTTTACCCCTTTTACCTCAACACATCTCTCACTGCAATACAATATCGATCCTTAAAGAAACAATCGCTGCTCCTTCCTGCTAGAGGGACAGAAAATAATGCAAAAGAGTAGAACAATATCTCACTTCTAAAGAGGGAAAGCTCATTTACTCCCCAGACTCAGCATAATAGCCTATGCAGGGCACAGTGGATGTAATGGTTGGTCCTGACGGGGATCGTAGAGGGTCATAAGATACGTCCAAAATGGCACCCTATTCCCTATAGTGCACTACTTTGACCAGAGCCCTGTTCAAAGTAATGCACTACATAGGGAATAGGGTGCCATTTCAGATGCAACCATAGAATGCTATTGACTGTGGATGTTAGTGTGAGGATAATTGGCTAACTGATATATGGCATTGACAGACATTGTGCCGTACTGGAGGACTTTGTCGAGTCAGAGAGACAGACTGTCTGATGCCCAAGTCTATCTCT
This sequence comes from Oncorhynchus clarkii lewisi, assembly GCF_045791955.1. Taxonomy (NCBI): domain Eukaryota; kingdom Metazoa; phylum Chordata; class Actinopteri; order Salmoniformes; family Salmonidae; genus Oncorhynchus; species Oncorhynchus clarkii. The sequence continues at coordinate 11,950,833 of NC_092165.1, forward strand.
TTATAGTTGTTTTCTGTTTCTCTTTCCTCCGTCATCCCTCCATCATCCCTCCATCATCCCTGCGTCACTATCAGAGCAGGCTGGTGGGAGGAGCTATAGGAGGACGGGTTCATTGTATTGGCTGAAATGGAATGAATGGAACGGAGTCTAACATGGTTTCCATATGTTTGATACCGTTCCATGAATTCCATTCCTGGCGGTACAATGAGACTGTCCTCCTATAGCTCCTATAGCTCCTCCTGCCAACTTCCTCTGTTCACCACTCCTTCTTTCCATGGTTGGGTTCCCTGAGTCACTCTAAAGCTCACATGGCCACATGCCATATTAATGCAGGAGTTATTGTACTGAGTCTCATACCTTCAGATCATGATATTAAAAATGTATTCACATGGGGACTCCACTGAGATTGCTATAAAGGCAACCGTTCCTTAATCATTGTTATATGTGAATATCTCCAGGGAGAATTGGGGAATAGGCAGTTGGCATTATGAATTCCTCAATGGATTATTGGGTTGCAGACAGCTGCAGGATGACTGGGTGGTTTTTGCATTATTAGTGACTACAGGGCGTAGTTATCCTTTTAATAGCCCCATGCTGTGTGAGGCTGTTGATGATGACGGAGGAAGGACAGGTTTGCAGTGACAGAGAGGACCGCTGCTTTCTTCCTGCTGGTTGTGATGAGACGGCGTGGGAGGGACAGACAGGGAGTCAGAGAGAGAGGCCCACAGAGAGAGAGAGAGGAGGAAGAGAAAGTGAGAGAGAGATAGAGACTGAGAGAGAGAGAAAAAAATAAAGAACGAGAGAGGGGGAGAGAGAGAGAGAGAGACTAACCAATATCTGTTGTTTGTCAGCCAGAGATACTGTGCTCTCTGTCTCCCTCTGTCTTTTTTCTCTTCTCTTTTCTTCTCTCTTTCTCTCTATCTCTCTCTTTTTCTCTTCTTCTCTCTCTCTTGTTACTTTACTGACCTAGCCTCTTTCTCCTTGTACAGTCGTGGCCAAACGTTTTGAGAATGACACAAATATACATTTTCACAAAGTCTGCTGCCTCAGTTTGTAAGATGGCAATTTGCATATACTCCAGAATGTTATGAAGAATGATCAGATGAATTGCAATTAATTGCAAAGTCCCTCTTTGCCATGCACATGAACTGAATCCCCCCAAAACAGTTCCACTGCATTTAAGTCCTGCCACAAAAGGACCAGCTGACATCATGTCAGTGATTCTCTCGTTAACACAGGTGTGAGTGTTGACAAGGACAAGGCTGGAGATCACTCTGTCATGCTGATTGAGTTCGAATAACAGACTGGAATCTTCAAAATGAGGGTGGTGCTTGGAATAATTGTTCTTCCTCTGTCAACCATGGTTACCTGGAAGGAAACACGCTGTCATCATTGCTTTGCACAAAAAGGGCTTAACAGGCAAGGATATTGCTGCCAGTAAGATTGCACCTAAATCAACCATTTATCGGATCATCAAGAGCTTCAAGGAGAGCGGTTCAATTGTTGTGAAAGAAGGCTTCAGGGCGCCCAAGAAAGTCCAGCAAGCGCCAAGACTGTCTCCTAAAGTTGATTCAGCTGCGGGATCGGGGCACCACCAGTACAGAGCTTGCTCAGGAATGGCAGCAGGCAGGCATCTGAATGCACAGTGAGGCGAAGACTTTCGGAGGATGGCCTGGTGTCAAGAAGGGCAGCAAAGAAGCCACTTCTCTCCAGGAAAAACATCAGGGACAGGCTGATATTCTGCAAAAGGTACAGGGATTGGACTGCTGAGGACTGGGGTAAAGTAATTTTCTCTGATGAATCCCCTTTCCGATTGTTTGGGGCAAAAAAGCTTGTCCGGAGAAGACAAGGTGAGCGCTACCATCAGTCCTGTGTCATGCCAACAGCAAAGCATCCTGAGACCATTCATGTGTGGGGTTGTTTCTCAGCCAAGGGAGTGGGATCACTCACAATTCTGCCTAAGAACACAGCCATGAATAAAGAATGGTACCAACACATCCTCCGAGAGCAACTTCTCCCAACCATCCAGGAACAGTTTGGTGACGAACAATGCATTTTCCAGCATGATGGAGCACCTTGCCATTAGGCAAAAGTGATAACCAAGTGGCTCGGGGAACAAAACATCGATATTTTGGGTCCATGGCCAGGAAACTCCCTAGACCTTAATCCCATTAAGAATTTGTGGTCAATCCTCAAGAGGCGGGTGGACAAACAAAAACCCAGAAATTCTAACAAATTCCAAGCATTGATTATGCAAGAATGGGCTGCAATCAGTCAGGATGTGGCCCAGAAGTTAATTGACAGCATGCCAGGGTGGATTGCAGTGGTCTTGAAAAAGAAGGGTCAACACTGCAAATATTGACTCTATGCATCAACTTCATGTAATTATCAATAAAAGCCTTTGACACTTATGAAATGCTTGTAATTATACTTCAGTATTCCATAGTAACATCGGACAAACATATCTAAAGACAGTGAAGCAGAAAACTTTGTGGAAATTAATATTTGTGTCATTCTCAAAACTTTTGGCCACGACTGTAGACTCCAGAGGTTAGAGAATATAGCCTGTTACGTGTCTCCTCATTATCACAAACCAGTGCATGCAGGTAATGAGGGACATTTTGAATGGCTTCATTAGGATCAATAATGTATGACATGTTATACGTTGTTATGGACTTTCCATCAGCTATAATAGATTAGTGGATTTCCACTGCTCTCTTTTGCATTGGAATTCCCCATTAGTCTTCAGGGAGCTTCCCATCTGTACGGTCACTTCCTCCATCAGAGATTTCTTAATCATTTCTTCCTAGGACGTGGATCAGCAGGGGCGTATTCATTAGTGGACACTGTAGCAACCCTTTTTTTCCCCTCCAACATAAACAAGAGTTTCTATTGAACAAATTCAGGTAGATCCCTCCCTATGTTGTCCCGTTTGGTTCCTAGTGAATACATCCCAGGCTTCTCCAGTCCTCTGGGGGTTATTAGGACTAGAAGAGGTTAGTAGTGAATTAATAGGAATGGGAACATTACTTTAGCAGGAGAGGGTGTTCACAAATGTCCTTGCTTGCTGACATCTGAATAAACCAACATTAGCCCAATCAGCATAATCATCATTCTGCCCGGATACGGCCTGGATATAGGATACGAATTAGATGGAGCGGCTAATAGCAATGTCGTGACATTACAAGGGCTCTTGGATGCTTTAATGTGGTGTGATGAGGAGGGTATATCAAATGCTCTCAGGCTAACATTGGTTGGGAAAATGCTTTCCATGAAACCAGGGGGGGAAGCCGAGGCAAGGAGAAAGTTACTTCATGTAATAGAAGGGGATGTCTCTCTATGGTTTATAAAGCAGGGAGAAAGTTACTTCATGTAATAGAAGGGGATGTCTCTCTATGATTTATAAAGCAGGGAGAAAGTTACTTCATGTAATAGAAGGGGATGTCTCTATGGTTTATAAAGCAGGGAGAAAGTTACTTCATGTAATAGAAGGGGATGTCTCTCTATGGTTTATAAAGCAGGGAGAAAGTTACTTCATGTAATAGAAGGGGATGTCTCTCTATGGTTTATAAAGCAGGGAGAAAGTTACTTCATGTAATAGAAGGGGATGTCTCTCTATGGTTTATAAAGCAGCTGATGTCACAAAGTGCTATACAGAAACCCAGCCTTAAACCCAAAATAGCAAGCAATCCACTGTCTCACTACGATTAGTTTGTTGGGAGAATTTCCTGAACATGTGAGATTTGGCTTCTACTTATATAATGGCAAATTAAAGACTAAGACCACGAGTAAATTGAACTGAGTAGTTATTGGTAAAGGACGAAGGGGTATATTTGAGTAGATTTCGATTTCAGTTGTAATTTTTATGTGCATGCACAGTATTTTATACAATTGTATCTAATTTTCTTGAGCGTGCAATTTAACTCAGTGTTTGTATTATTTCTTTTATAGTGTTTTTTTTCTCATCTTTATCAAGGGTGCCAATGATTTTAGAGGTGATTTCATTTAAGACCTGTAGTTCTTTGCCGATGAATAATATTATGCTTCTGTCGGTCAGAGCTTCAGTTGAACAATTGAGGGAAGTCATATAATATAACACTGACGTCATGACGCTACATTGTATGACTGTTTAAAACCATAACACTACAGAAGCTCAAATATTCATCAATATAGATAGCAAATATGTAATCGAAAGACTGTTGTTGATAGACGTTGGGGTATCTGAGGATACAATTCAAACTCATCCCTTCATAGACTCAGCAACACAACAGAAGGTCACACATATTGTCAAATGGGACATGTCAGGCTATCGATTTCACATTAGGCCTCAAACCTTTCTAGTCCTACCTGGCACAAAACAACCGTTTCATACACTTCACTACAGAGTTATGAATCAAGAAAAATAAGAAACCTCAGAAAATGTCAACAAAACTTCAAATTGATGTTGGTGTTGTATTTTTTTACGATATAAAACTCTTATAAAAGGCACAGATCTGGGGAAGGGTACCAAAGAATCTCTGCAGCATTGAAGGTCCCCAAGAACACAGTGGCCTCAACCATTTTTAAACGGAAGACGTTTGGAACCAAGACTCTTCCTAGAGCTGGCTGCCTGGCCAAACTGAACAATCGGGGGAGAAGGGCCTTGCTCAGGGAGGTGACCAAGAGCCCAATGGTCACTCTGACAGAGCTCCAGAGTTCCTCTGTGGAGATGGGAAAACCTTCCAGAAGGACAACCATCTCTGCAGCACTCCACCAATCAGGCATTTATGGTAGAGTGGCCAGACGGAAGCCACTCCCCAGTAAAAAACACATGACAGCCCTTTTGGAAACACCTAAAGGACTCACAGACCATGAGAAACAAGATTATCTGGTCTGATGAAATCACGATTGAACTCTTTGGCCTGATTGCCAAGTGTCACGTCTGGATGAAACCTGGCACCATCCCTATGGTGAAGTAAAGTGGTGGCAGCATCATGCTGTTGGGGATGTTTTTCAGCAGCAGGGACTGGAAGACTAGTCAGGATCGAGGGAAAGACAAACGGAGAAAAGTACAGAGAGATCCTTGATAAAAACCTGCTCCAGAGCGCTCAGGACCTCAGACTGGGGGCGAAGGTTCACCTCCCAACAGGACAATGACCCTAAGCACACAGCCAAGACAATGCAGGTTTGGCTTTGGAACTTGAACCCGATCGAAAATCTTTGGAGAGACCTGAAAATAGCTGTATAGCGACGCTCCCCATCCAATCTGAAAGTGCTTGAGAGGATCTGCAGAGAAGAATGGGAGAAACTCCACAAATACAGGTGTGCCAAGCTTGTAGCGTCATACCCAAGAAGACTCGAGGCTGTAATCGCTGCCAAAGGATCTTCAACAAAGTACTGAGTAAAGGGTCTGAATATTTATGTAAATGTGATATTTCAGTTGTTTTTGCAATAAAACGGTTTTTGCTTTGTCATTATGGGGTAATGTGTGTAGATCGATGAGGATAAAAAACGATTGAATCCATTTTACAATGAAGCTGTGAACGTAACAAAATGTGGAAAAAGTCACGGGGTCTGAATACTTTCCGAATGCACTATATACAACATCTCTATATGAATTTACAGTTTGACAACATCCATCCGGCTTTGAGGTTGCTGTTCGTGATGCTCAGTAAAGCCAGCTTGAGCACAGAGCTTGTCTATTGATTTACGATCTGCCCCAGGTTCAAGGTTGAGGTGAAAGGTACCCTGACATTCCTTCTCAATCAAATTCAGAAGCAATTCAATCACATGCAGTTGCTCTAAAAGGTATTCATCTGATCTCCAGCGGTTTGTACAGGCTCTGGCCCGTGCACTGCATGTTGAAAGAAGAGTACAGACGTGTCACACAGCACAGTCATGTCTTTTCACCTCTATAATGGAATAGCACATCCGAAATGCACGTCATAGATAAATATATTTGAAACGTGTGAAGTATAGGTGAAATACGTGTGAAATAATTAGGAAATACTGTATGTGATTGAAAGGTTGAAAAGCCATATCGGAGGCTAGTGTAAGTCGACTACTAAGCGATACTACCTGCTCAATTTGATCACAGGCGGTCCCCATGCCCAGAGAGTATTTCCCTAAGCTATTCCCCCTCTTACACGTCCACTCTCTTTGAGCGTGTGACGTTTGAAAGTAAGATCGGTAGAGGCAGATTGTCTTCAAGCCTGTCTAGGTGTTGTATCCCCAGATGACCCCTTCATACAGGCCAGCGAGCGGTGTCAGAGACTCAGGAGAGAAGCACCATCACATTTAGAACAGACAACTTTGGGGAAAGGAAGGGGAGGAAGGATCAAAGTCTTTGGAAGTTAACTCTCACTTTTATAAGAAGATTAAGCTGTTTGTCAAAGGAAGGCGTGGGACAATGAACGATTACATCTTTTTCATCCACTCTCCACTTTCTCTCTCTATCTTCCTCTCAGCGGGGAGTTTTTGGGGATGAGAAAGAATGTCAAATGACACTTAAAAAAACTAGACGAAATGGAAGACTACAGTTACAAGCTCTCTTCACATACACTGCACAAAACTTTAAGAACACCTGATCTTTCCATGACATAGACTGACCAGGGGAATCGAGGTGAAAGCTATGATCCCTTATTGATGTCACTTGTTAAATCCACTTCAATCAGTGTAGATAAAGGGAGGAGACAGGTTAAAGAAGGATTTTAAGCCTTGAGACAATTGAGACATGGATTGTGTATCTATGCCATTCAGAGGGTGAATGGGCAAGACAAAAAGATTTAAGTGTCTTTGAACGGGGTAAGTGCCATGCTGGGTTTATCACGCGCAATAGTTTCCCATGTGTATCAAGAATGGTTCACCACCCACAGGACATTCAACGCTTCCCACACAATTGTGGGAAGCATTGAAGTCAACATGGGCCAGCATCCCTGTGGAGCACTTTTGACACCTTGCAGTGTCCATGCCCAACATATTGAAGGCTGTTCTCAGGGCAAAAGTGGGTGCAACGCAATATTCGAAAGGTATTCTTAATGTTTTGTTTTCTCAGTGTATATTCTACTGCATGCGACTACAGTCGGTCACAGAGAGGGTGCATTGCAACCCAATCATCTCCCACAATAACTCTGCTGTGTCACAGCAGTAAACATGTAGTAATTACAACTAATTGTGTGACAGCAATTACTGCTGCACAATTTGTCTGTCTGTTGACTCAGTCTGCCAAACAGATGCTAATGATGTGTCATTATGACATCATATCGAGCACATTGTTGACACATAGTTGAATATGATTGGGGCACAGAACCACAATGGGGCAACTATTAAGTCCATATCAAGGCTGTTCCATGATAATGAAATGTTTGCATGCGGTTAACACTTGTGTGCAGACAGTTATTGCTTGTTTCTCACAAAACTCTAAACTCAAAATTCTAATGAAAAACCTCTCTCTATGTCAGGGGTCCTCAATGATATTAATCTGTGGGCCGATTGTTTCTTGAGCGGATGGTCTGTGAGCAGGAACATAATTATAAATCATTTTAACACTGCAAATTGTCCACAGGAAGCCCAAACAGATAATATTTGACAAAACATAACATTCAAATCTTGATTACACTGGAATATGATCACATATGCCTCTCTATTTATGCGTGGGAGTACTTGCGAACAGATTTCCTGAATTAAAATCAGTTTGAGATGATTTCCTGGTGATTTTAGTATTTTATGTCCAACAGTGAAAATGATAATTCATTGTCCTGTGGGTCGCCTATTGGGGAACCCTGCTCCATGTCAATGAAGGACAGCCACTTACTGGGCATAGAGATAACCCACTGGGCATAGAGATAACCCACTGGGCATAGAGATAACCCACTGGGCATAGAGATAACCCACTGGGCATAGAGATAACCCACTGGGCATAGAGATAACCCACTGGGCATAGAGATAACCCACTGGGCATAGAGATAACCCACTGGGCATAGAGATAACCCACTGGGCATAGAGATAACCCACTGGGCATAGAGATAACCCACTGGGCATAGAGATAACCCACTGGGCATAGAGATAACCCACTGGGCATAGAGATAACCCACTGGGCATAGAGATAACCCACTGGGCATAGAGATAACCCACTGGGCATAGAGATAACCCACTGGGCATAGAGATAACCCACTGGGCATAGAGATAACCCACTGGGCATAGAGATAACCCACTGGGCATTGAGATAACCCACTGGGCATAGAGATAACCCACTGGGCATAGAGATAACCCACTGGGCATAGAGATAACCCACTGGGCATAGAGATAACCCACTGGGCATAGAGATAACCCACTGGGCATAGAGATAACCCACTGGGCATAGAGATAACCCACTGGGCATAGAGATAACCCACTGGGCATAGAGATAACCCACTGGGCATAGAGATAACCCACTGGGCATAGAGATAACCCACTGGGCATTGAGATAACCCACTGGGCATAGAGATAACCCACTGGGCATAGAGATAACCCACTGGGCATAGAGATAACCCACTGGGCATAGAGATAACCCACTGGGCATAGAGATAACCCACTGGGCATAGAGATAACCCACTGGGCATAGAGATAACCCACTGGGCATAGAGATAACCCACTGGGCATAGAGATAACCCACTGGGCATAGAGATAACCCACTGGGCATAGAGATAACCCACTGGGCATAGAGATAACCCACTGGGCATAGAGATAACCCACTGGGCATAGAGATAACCCACTGGGCAAAAACTGCTTGAATCGACGTTGTTTCGGCATCATAAAATAAATAAATAAATGTGATGACGTTGAATCAACTTTGAAAACAAATTTGCAAAGAGTCATCAACGTAAGGGAATTGTTTTTTTCACCTAACTACATCCAGTGACATGGTGATTGTTGTTGTTGTTGATCTCACGTTAGTTGACAACTCAATCAAATGTAAATCAAAACTAGACGTTGAAATGCCTTCGGTGTCCAGTTGGAAGGAGTTCCAATATGGCCATGAATATAGCATAGGGGAGGTTATAATCATAGTTCACATAATAACTGATATCACAAGCTGTCAGAAAAGAGCTTGTGTCCTGACGAGCTAGCTGACATACGCGTAAGCCTTCGAGATAAACGGAAAAGCTTGAATATCAAAACTTTGAATTATTCAAAGAAAACTGGTGACAGTAACTATATTCCTTAATCAGTCACTGATTTAATGGCAGCACTCAATTCAAATCAAATCAATTCAAATTTGTATTCAATACAAATCCCCAAATGAAGCGTGACCACTGATGAGCAACCAGAAACGGTCAAAATATCCATTCTAATTGGCCACTGGAGAGTTCTGTCTTCATCTCTCCGTGACTGTCACACTGTTCTATCGGACCCGCTTTAGTGTCACAATCGATGACCGATACGTGTCACAGACCCCCCAATCGATACTAAACACATATACTCTCTTGGAAGACATGGTGGCAACATCTTGTTAGAATTGAGTTGTACAGGGATAACCTACTCTCGCTACAGACCTGCAGAGCCAACAGGGTTTAATAAAGGAATGTTAGGGGTTTAGTTCATTTGATGCGTGATTAGAAGAGCCCCCACCTGTTATTGGTGGATTCGGGGAGAAGGCGGGGCTGTCTGGCAGTGACATTGGTTATGTCATCTAATGAGATTTGTAGGCAGGCCCACAGGCCAAAGTGAAGGACAATGACAGAAGATTGAATTGAAAGTGGCTGTCTTGAGGAATAGACTGGGGTGGTAATGGTACTAGTCTATGCAATGCACATTTTGACTATATACAGTATACTAGCATGGGTACAAACATGCCAGGCTAAGTCTTCTGCACACATTTGTGACAGTTCAGGTGCCTCTGTTGACGAATGAAATAAAATGATACTGAGAACACTACATTCAAGTACTAGATAGACAGTGTGCTGTGGGTGGAGGCATTATGTTGCTACCAATCATATAAGTAGCAACGGTCATCGAAACACTTCAAATGTTTTCAAAACAATTCTAATAAATGCAACAGTTGGACAATGGACGAAGATGCTTCAGACTCATAACTTTTTTAAATAATCCGTTAGATATTGACTTAATTATATATAGCATTAAATATTTTATAGGCAAGGACAAATAATGAATGGTATTCAGGAATTTAATTTATTGTCAAATGTATTTATTTCTTAGAATGCACTCATATACATTTTCTTACTGTATCAGGTATTTTTTATATATGTTGTGTTAAAATAAATTAAATTATATGTGGCTAATTTGAGTGAATACGCCAGGTGTATTTGCATATATGATTTGTTTAACCTATCTGCACACACCTGTGCTGTCTAGACTGACTCATTAATTACTGCTGTTTTCACATTCTCTTGCATAATTCAACAATTGTGTCAATAGCAGGATACCCTCAGATTAAAAATCAACATGCTTGGCTGTAGAGGACACCTATTTAATCTATTTAGACATAATATCACTATAATCCGAGTGTTCATCTTCGGAAGTTGCTTTCATTTCAGCACATTTAATTTGTAAACATTTTGACTGTACTAAACAATTACTTTGTTCAATTGCACATAAAAGGAAAGTTATCTTTCTTCTCTTTCTTGTGACGTAAGTGTCGAGTGTCGGCGTTATATCCCAGACAACACTATAGCGCTCTTATAGATACAACAGAAGGATAATGTATTCCATTGAGCCCATTTCAGCCATTACCAGGGTGTGTTTTACAGGTCATTACAAACGGGTCATTACAAGAGTATGAAAGAGTCACAGGAGCAACATGAAATCAATCAGTCCTGTGAGATTTAAGTTACAAGAGGATTTTGCACTTGTAAGACAGATCCTCACATGGGCGGGGCATATTTGTATTTCTTATTTCACCTTTATAACCAGGTAGGCCAGCTGAGAACAAGTTCTCATTAACAACTCCGACCTGGCCAAGATAAAGCAAAACAGTGCGACACAAACAACAACACAGAGTTACACATGGAGTAAACAAACGTACGGTCAATAAAACAATAGAAAAATCTATGTTGCTAATGCAAGACATTCAAATTCCAAATGACATACACAGTTATTCTTGTGTACAATTGATGAGAGATTAACATGACATACAACTTTGAACAAAGAAAGGGGAACTGTGATTTACGGTGGATTTACATAAGCATTTTCACTTCCTACTGCACTGTTGACATAGTTACAATTATCATGACATTACCCACAAACCCCCATCCTGAGGTACTGCCTCTTATGACTAACAAGCAACCTAAGTCAGGGTTCATGGAGTTATTTAACAAGGTCTGCATGTCCTACTCCCCGTGGTGTGTGTGTGTGTGTGTGTGTGTGTGTGTGTGTGTGTGTGTGTGTGTGTGTGTGTGTGTGTGTGTGTGTGTGTGTGTGTGTGTGTGTGTGTGTGTGTGTGTGTGCACGTGTGCGTGCGTGCGTGTGTGTGCGCGCGCCAGGTTGAATCTTAGTTCAGCAGGTCTCAGCACACTAGGGAAAGACTCATGTAATATTCAAAAAAGCCCCATGAATGCTTTATTTGCCAGAGAAAATGTGCATGCATCTGTGAAAATGCAGAGTGTGCATTAGCATATATGTGCATGATTACCCAAGTTCTAAGGTGTTTTCACCCAGCAACCTAATTCTGTTATTTTCCCCCACTAATTGATCTTTTGACCAATCACATGAGATCTTTTCACATCAGACTTTTTTCAGTGAAAAAACATCTGTATTGGGCTGCCTGTGTAAACGCAGCCTATTTGTGTTAGATGTGTAATGTGAATTGATCAGCCATATCATTATAGGGACTGCTGAGTATGACTGTATGACATTTATGCATTGTAATTAGACTTCCCTGTCCAAAAAGATTCAAGGACATTAGCACAGAAATTCCAATAAGAATATCTCATTGCATTAACACTCATCTCACATCGACTTCTTCAGTGTCCCTACTACTGTACCTAGACACAACTCCTCTTCCCCAGTGTCCTCATATTCCTTCATCCGCTACAGTTCACTAGAGTGAGGTCTCACCTTTAATTAGTTGACTTTGCTGCCAAAAAATATTCTCCGCTCTCCTATAATTGAATGTGAAGTCAAACACCACTCTGTAATGTGTACTCATTAACTGTATTTGTGATATTCATGAGGCTCCATGGTCTAAGAGAAATCGCTCATCACAGACTGAGCGTACGTCCCAAATGGCACCCTTTACTCCTACATAGTAGATTAATTATGACCAGGGCCCGTAGGGTGCCATTTGGGATGCGGCCCACCTTGCTCATGAGGTTGAGGAGCCATTTTGAATATACACTCATTTGCTATCCATCCCCTTCTGTTCCATCAATGCTCTCCTCCGGCTCCACAACAATGATAAAAAGCCCTCAGCAGCAACACAACACCATGAATCACTACTCCACAGTACTTTATGTTAGCTTACTGGAGATGCAGACAATTTAGCAGAAAATAGCTATGAATTGAAACCTACAATATTAAAAGTTAGCAGTATGGACACGTAGATACATTACAAAGTATCTTGGTGATACAGGTTGTCTATCATGTTATGCTACAGATTCTGGGGAGGGTCGAAGTAGTGACGTTGTATGTACCGTACTGTGTACACAGCCGAAGGTGCTGAGAGTGCCTCGTTAAATTGTTCCACATAGTTCATCCATCATAAAAACCACAAAGGATGACATCCCAGAGATCAATAATAACCCACTGTACACTTGAATCAAAATCTAATCCTATCTCTTCCCTTGCGCCCTCCTCAAGACCAAAACAGAGCTACAGGGAATCCAGCCATCATTAACCACATACACTTTGGTTGGAAACAAAACAACACCGTGGTCACAATGAATAACCCATATGGTAATGAGGCTTGCAGAGATCCTGCTGACAAGTACAATCTAATTGAGTCTCTGAGGAGTATATTGCCGTTGCACTTTCTGAGTGAACCGCACCAAAAAGGGAAAAATAAGTACTGGGTAGATTCAGAATGACATCATCTCTAAAAGTTGGAAAGAGAGTAGACATTTTTGGGAGATTTAATGGTTGGCAGTAGTCTACAGTTCACGTATCACATACGTAAGTGCATGCACAAATGTACGCGTGCACGCGCACGCACGCACGCACGCACGCCCGCACACACACACACACACACACACACACACACACACACACACACACACACACACACACACACACACACACACACACACACACACACACACACACACACACACAGTCTACGGTCTACAGTAGATGGAGCTGTTGTCCTGGTCTATTGAACCAGATGAAGACTTTACACAATCTAACAGCTGTTTCTGTCAACCTCCCTCAATGTACAATAAAACAGAACTCCTTCAGCAACATATTAGCTGGTTGTTACAGGTGTAGGATCTTAATTTGGGTCAGTTTTCTACTGCAGGGCAACAATCCTACAGCAACCGGAAATGAAAAATGTCAGCTGGTTGTTAGAAACAAGGCAGTATCTTTCTTTGTAGGGTTTATCAAATCATTATGATTGATAAGGATGATAATTCAATCAATCAAATGTATTTATAAATCCATTTTTACATCAGCAGTTGTCACAAAGTGCTGTACAGATACCCAGCCTAAAACACCAAAGAGCAAGCACATCTGCATTGTATCTGCAAACGTATCTTAATCACTTTTTTAAAGATATAGTAAATTGCTGAAATAGTTTTACTTGACAATACCACTACCGTTTAATACTGTATGATTGCTATATGATTGGGTACTGGCATATAAGTGGACTAGACTGTGGATTAGACTGTAGATAGAGAAACTGCTACTAGCTAATAATCATATCAACACTGTTTCCCCTTTGGCAAGACATCTGTGTTGAATGAACAGTGTTGGGGAGTAGTGAACTACATGTCGTCATTAAATTACATTATGCTGTAGCTTGGTGGTAGTTGAACTAAATTCAAATCTTGGTAGTGTTTTCAGTTCTTAATGACTTTTTTTCCATGTAGCGGTGTTGCTAACTACTGGAACTACACACTTCCTTTTTTTTTGTTTAAAAAAAATTGAATAAAAGATGGGAAGTAGACAAGAATTTCCTTTCTTTTTCGACATCAGACCCCCCTAATTCTCACCTGAAACATAGTTTTTGTGTTTAAAACCCCCCAGAGTCGATTGACGCACCGGTGTGTCAATCTAAGTAACATAATAAAGAAATCCAATCAAAATCTGTCTGCTTAAACTAGAGATATCAGTTTTGGCTACCAACTAATATGATACCATTGTGGAAAGGGGAGATTTTGCTCCATTTAGCTCTGAGACCCCCATAAGTGTCACTGGAGTCGTCTGGAGGTAACCGGCTCTGGTTTAAAAATGTATGAAGGTAGTTTTGCGCCTATTCAAAAAAGGGGTTAAATATGTGTAAAAAAAATAACCCTAAATATTTCCTAAGCTTTCTTATATCTCCTAGATATATTGAATTGAATTGAATTTATTTTGGGCAACATACATATACAACAAAATGCACAATGTGGACCCAGAGGACATCACTTGAAATAATTAATTCAAACGCTTGTTTCCAAAGTGGTCCTCGATGGTAAAAACAATAACACATATAATGATTAAAAGACAAGATAAAATTACACACAACCACAAATACATTAATTTATATTGACGTTCTAAAAAGTGGCACTATTCACTGCACTTCTCCCTAACCTTAAAAATCAACCATATTCATTTCACATTAAAACAATCTATTAATTGCACGATCATTTAAGATGTCAAACATATGATTAAGTTTAAGTTACTCTACTCTGAACTCCACAGGCAACAAGCCTCCCAGAACTCTTGTACCCCTATGTAACCCTATGTGGGTCTTAGGGGGGGCATTCAGCATATACCTGATAACATTATTTTGCATGACCTGCATTCTCCTTTTCTGCTTTTTTGATAGCCCACTATACCAAGCAGAGCAGGCATAATCAAAATGACACTGAATCAAGGTTGAGACAAGCAGTTTCTTAACTTTAATGTCAAAATATCTAGTGTTACGATATAAACATTTCAATTTCTTTGCAATTTTAGAAAGAATTTTAGACAGATTATAGCTCATAAAGAAGTTTCTGCTCAAGAAGGTATGCCTGAAGTTGATTAAAACTAATCTCTCAACAACTTTGGATGCGGTGCTGAGGATTGACACAGGCCTGTAGGGTCCTACATCCCGGCTGTTTTGAGATCCTTGGGAAATGTACCACTACTAATAGAAAGGTTTACAATATGAGTTATCATTTTAGCAGTGACACAAGCACTTTCCTTTATGAATCTTGCAGGAAGGTTATCCAGCCCAATTGATTTGTTTGTTCTCATTAAGCAGTGTAGATTGGAAACTTTGTCCTCTGCTACCATGCACAGCGCAAACAAATAATTTGCGATACCTTTGCTATGGTAAAAGTTGTTAAAGAAAGACTGGCCGTAGTGTCCAGAGAAGGTGGGTAGCTTCTTAACCAGAGATGAGGCTAAAGTGGTAGAAAATGTGGTCAAATTGTTTTCAACCTTTGCCTGGTCATGGCATCATCAATATCCAGGCCAATACTACAGGATTTTACCTTACGGAAGTTTTTGAGCCAATGTCCTTTACAATTTTCCACAGTTTATGAGACTGATGTAAGTTGTCATTAATGGCGTCTCCATAATGTTGGGATTTGGCCTATCCATTTTGTGTCTTGCCTGGTTTCTACAGTTAACTTCTTATGGCTGCAGGGGCAGTATTGAGTAGCTTGGATGAAAGGTGCCCAGAGTAAACAGGCCTGCTCCTCAGTCACAGTTGCTAATATATGCATATTATTATTAGTATTGGATAGAAAACACTCTGAAGTTTCTAAAACTGTTTGAATGATGTCTGTGAGTATAACAGAAGTCATATGGCAGGCAAAAACCTGAGAAGAAATCCAAACAGGAAGTGGGAAATCTGAGGTTGGTCGATTTTCAACCCAGCCCCTATTAAATACACAGTGGGATATTGGTTATGTTGCACTTCCTAAGGCTTCCACTAGATGTCAACCGTCTTTAGAAACTTGAATGAGGCTTCTACTGTGTTGTGGAGCCGAATGGGAGCTGTTTGAGTCAGTGGTCTGGCAGAGAGCCAGGTCCTGGTCATGCGCATTTCACATGATAGCAACCTGCATTCCATGGCTTTTCTACAGACATAGGAATTCTCCGGTTGGAATGTTATGAGAGAGTTATGAGAGGAGAGTTATGATGGCAACATCCTAAAGATTGATTCTATACATAGTTTGATAAGTTTCTTCGACCTGTAATACAACTTTTTGAAGTTTTCGTCTGACGCTCGGCTGGACCTGCACGAGCGTTTGGATTTGTGTACTCAACACGCTAACAAAAGTAGCTACTTGGACATAAATAATGGACATTATCGAACAAATCAAGCATTTATTGTGGAACTAGGATTCCTGGGAGTGCATTCTGATGAAGATCATCAAAGGTAAGGGAATATTTATAATGTTATTTCGGATTACTGTTGACTTATTTATTTTTCTGAGCGCCGTCTCAGATTATTGCATGGTTTACTTTTTCCGTAAAGTTTTTTAAAAATCTGACACAGCGGTTGCATTAAGGAGAGGTATATCTATATTTCCATGTCTAACAATTGTATTTATCGACATTTATAACAAAATGATGTGGCTCTCTGCAATATCACCGGATGTTTTTGGAACTATGTATACTGAGATTTTTTTATATGAACTTTATCAAACAAAACATACAGTATAAGTATTGTGTAACATGAAGTCCTATGAGTGTCATCTGACTGTCATCTGAGGTTAGTGATTCATTTTTATCTCTATTTGTGCTTTTTGTGACTCCTCTCTTTGGCTGGAAAAATGGTTGAATTTTTCTGTGAGTTGGTGGTCACCTAACATAATCGTTTGTGGTGCTTTCGCTGTAAAGCCTATTTGAAATCGAATACTGTGGTGGGAATAACAACAATATTACCTTTAAAACGCTATAAAATACATGTATGTTTGAGGAATTTTAATTATGAGATTTCTGTTGTTTTGAATTTGGCGACCTGCACTTTCACTGGCTGATTTCATATCGATCCCGTTAACGGGATTGCAGCCCTAAGAAGTTTTAATATAACCATCATAATCTTGTGGTAGATTTGTCCTGAATCTGGCCAGGAAGCGATCCCTTTTCCTTATGAGGTCAAAGATCACAGAAGTGATCCATTTCCCTGACAGCTGTTTGATTCGAATTTGTTTTATCGGAGCCAGAGAGTCGAGTGCAGACAGAAACAGATCTTTAAAAAGATCCAAAGCTTGATCAACATCATCACAGTTTTGTACATGAGACCGATCCAAAATTCCAAGTACTTCTAGAAAACGTTATTTTGAGTATTGTTTCATAGACCGTACCTTCATGTATTTATTACCTGGCTCTAGAAGCATTTTTGGTTTCTTACGGATACAGTAGGTTACCATATGATCACTAAAACCAATATTTAAGACTTTTACTGTCAATACACACCCGGGTTGGCTCAACAATCTGTTAGCACAAACCTTCAAAACCTTGTTCTTTATGATTTGTTTTTTGACTGTCTTTATAGCCATTTATGAATGTGTTATTCAATGCGTTTCTCTGGACCATAGTAGTAAAGGCCAAACTCATTATTTTAACAAATCATTTTCAAATTTATTTTTGTATACATAAAGGGGTCCTAAAATTCAAAATCAAATAGTTCAATTATCCATAGTATGACCTTAGTATGATCTTAAAACAATTCCATATGTCAACTTACATACAGTTTACACACTGTACATGCGATGGCGTTGAATCAACAAGGGAAATTAATTGGATTTGCAAAAAGTTGTCAACGTAAGGGCATTGCCTTTTTTTCACCCAACATTTAACCTAAATCCAATGACATTGTGATTTTTTGTTGTTGATTTCATCTTGAATTCACGTTAGTTGACCACTCAACCAAATGTAAATCAAAACTAGACGTTGAACTGACTGACGTCTGTTCCCAGTCAGAGCCTATAACATTTCTGATTACGACGTGATAGCTTTATAGATATGAAAAACTTTGCAAAGTAACTTTAGTTAATTAAGTAAGCTATATTTTTCTTAAGGGTAGCTTTAGTGTAGCTTGTTAAACTATATTTTCAGAGTAGCTGTGAAACAAGCAAACATTGTGAATGAATGATACGACTCATCTAATTTCACCAATCTATATCATCATCATATCATCCTCATGGGGCCACCCACACGTCAAATTGATGCATGCATGAATGTAAGTCACTTTGGATAAAAGTGTCTGCTAAATGACATATTTCAATGAAATTACGTAGAACCAATGTGGAATAGACGTTGAATTGACGTCTGTGCCCAATGGGACGTCAATATCCCCATTGGGATATAACCAATGGGATATAACTGAGGTATCCATAGTGCTTCTTCTAAAAAGCACAGCAATATCATATCACGGACCAGGATGTCTTGCTGTAACTTTTTTGCCCGCTTTGAGGACCTTGACACGGCCTGCAACGAAAACATGCGGTCTCTCCTTCACTGCAGCCGAGGTGAGTAAGACATTTAAACGTGTTAACCCTCGCAAGGCTGCAGGCCCAGATGGCATCCCCAGCCGCGCCCTCAGAGCATGCGCAGACCAGCTGGCCGGTGTGTTTACGGACATATTCAATCAATCCCTATACCAGTCTGCTGTTCCCACATGCTTCAAGAGGGCCACCATTGTTCCTGTTCCCAAGAAAGCTAAGGTAACTGAGGGACCTCCACCCTACCTGACACCCTAGACCCACTCCAATTTGCTTACCGCCCAAATAGGTCCACAGACGATGCAATCTCAACCACACTGCACACTGCCCTAACCCATCTGGACAAGAGGAATACCTATGTGAGAATGCTGTTCATCGACTACAGCTCGGCATTCAACACCATAGTACCCTCCAAGCTCGTCATCAAGCTCGAGACCCTGGGTCTCGACCCCGCCCTGTGCAACTGGGTACTGGACTTCCTGACGGGCCGCCCCCAGGTGGTGAGGGTAGGCAACAACATCTCCTCCCCGCTGATCCTCGTGGCCACGCACGCCTCCAACTCAATCATCAAGTTTGCGGACGACACAACAGTGGTAGGCTTGATTACCAACAACGATGAGACGGCCTACAGGGAGGAGGTGAGGGCCCTCGGAGTGTGGTGTCAGGAAAACAACCTCACACTCAACGTCAACAAAACTAAGGAGATGATATCTATCCACATCGATGGAACAGTAGTGGAGAGGGTAGCAAGTTTTAAGTTCCTCGGCATACACATCACAGACAAACTGAATTGGTCCACTCACACAGACAGCATCGTGAAGAAGGCGCAGCAGCGCCTCTTCAACCTCAGGAGGCTGAAGAAATTCGGCTTGTCACCAAAAGCACTCACAAACTTCTACAGATGCACAATCGAGAGCATCCTGGCGGGCTGTATCACCGCCTGGTATGGCAACTGCACCGCCCTCAACCGTAAGGCTCTCCAGAGGGTAGTGAGGTCTGCACAACGCATCACCGGGGGCAAACTACCTGCCCTCCAGGACACCTACACCACCCGATGTCACAGGAAGGCCATAAAGATCATCAAGGACATCAACCACCCGAGCCACTGCCTGTTCACCCCGCTATCATCCAGAAGGCGAGGTCAGTACAGGTGCATCAAAGCTGGGACCGAGAGACTGAAAAACAGCTTCTATCTCAAGGCCATCAGACTGTTAAACAGCCACCACTAACACTGAGTGGCTGCTGCCAACACACTGACACTGACTCAACTCCAGCCACTTTAATAATGGGAATTTGGGACTAGCCACTTTAAACAATGCTACCTTATATAAATGTAGCCTACCTTGCTGATGTGTGATATTAGTCTTTCGAAAAGCTAGCAGATCTCCTTTGATGGTATGTCTCCGAGCCCGATATCTTTCTTATATTGATCGAGGTGTAGAGGTGATGTTTTCCTTTCATTTATTAATGTTGAACTTTACCTGCAACTTTATATTGTGTCTCTAGGGACACCACCTTGCCTGGGCGGATTATTTGTTACATCAACTGGGTTTCCATGGTTCCTGTACTCGAAGTGGGATTTGAAGGCTTAAGGATAATATGGGAACCACAGTTGCAAAGGTACTCTAGGTGTTTTATTTGACATATTGCTTGAGTAGGAAGGAATTCAGAATGGGGTAATTGTGTTCAGCATCTTCGATGTCATGCATCCAACCGTTCAACCTGTTCAGTTTGATTGTCAAGAGCAACAATAACTTAACATTGGACTCCATTATGAGCCAGCCTCAACTGATATAGTTATATGTCTGTCATATTGAGGTGTTTGAACCTTCATTTAACTAGACAAGTCCGTTAAGAACAAATTCTTATTTACAATGCAGAATAATAGATTTTTACCTTGGGGATTCGATCTAGCAACCTTTTAGTTACTGGCCCAACGCTCTAACCACTAGGCTACCTGCCGCCAATGGAAACCATGTGTTAGATACCATTCCATTCACTCCATGCCCAGATTGAGCCATCCTCCCATCAGCAGCCTCCACTGAACTATATGTATAGCTAGCAACTAGCTAACGTTAGATCTAAATCTGTCTAGTTATCTAATTGAAATGAACTGCTTAACGTTACCCTGAATTGTGAATTTCTCTGAATGTTGCGCCTCTTGTCAAGATCAGTGGTGTCCGTACAAATGTGCTCAGCCGCGACATTCAAACGAGCCTGCAAAGAAAACTAATGGGACTGTAGCGACTGTGTTGACTTCAAAATCTGGGGTGTGTTGCCTCCCGGGTGGCGCAGTGGTTAAGGGTGCCACCAGAAACTCTGGGTTTGCGCCCAGGCTCTGTCGTAACCGGCCTTGACCGGAAGGTTTGTGGGGCGACGCATAATTGGCCTAGCATCGTCCGGGTTTGGCCGGTAGGGAAATCCTTGTCTCATCGCGCACCAGCGACTTCTGTGGCGGGCTGGGCGCAGTGCGCACTAACCAAGGTTGCCAGGTGCACAGTGTTTCCTCCGACACATTGGTGTGGCTGGCTTCCGGGTTGAATGGCGCTGTATTAAGAAGCAGTGCAGCTTGGTTGGGTTGTGTATCGGAGGACGCATGACTTTCAACCTTCGTCTCTCCCGAGCCCGTACGGGAGTTGTAGCGATGAGACAAGATAGTAGCTACTAAACAATTGAATACCATGAAATTGGGGAGAAAAAGAGGTAACATTCAAAAGAAAATATAAATAAAAATCTGGGGTGTGAACTATATTTCTATTCAAGCATTGATCGACATGGTAATGGCTCTATAGTATTGGAGAAAAGTTTTAAAAAACTGACCCTCCATTACATCGTGCCGTGTCGTGCCGTATCGTACAGCACGCATAAAGCAACTATTTTGGTCTTACAATCTCTCTCCACCAGGTGTAGCACTTCTCTCATCCTTTAAAAACAAGAAAGGGACAGGGACAGGGTAAGGGGGGGATACCTAGTCATTTTTTGCGTCATCACTGCAAGCGGTCATTACTCTCAAAGCCGCTGTTTACTTCTGAAGATCACTTTAGCACCACCCAAAAAACCTGATTCAAATTCGACACAAACCTTCAAATAGGTATGTAATGACACATTATATAAACTCTTTATAGTGTTTTATTTACATTTTAGAGGCGGTAAGGTGATAACTGGGACAGATCGAGTGAAAAAAATCTGTTTTCCCACACGGCATCTCTCCTCACTACCACGCATTTGTTTCGCTTCCCCACACGCCATTTTTAAAAAGACCCGACGGAGCTCATTGCCTTCTTGAATCATGTAGAAACATGTAGCGTAGCGGTCTCAGCATGAATTTTGTTTTAAAGGGGAGAAATTGTGTTTTACAATGGTATTGACATTACAGTTGATCTGGAAGTATCACGTTTTTTGTGTGCTAAAATAAGGTAAATTGTACGGACCAAGGTGATGTACAAAAGTGAGTGAGTTTACGTTACTTCGCCTGGTTGGAAATATAAAATAAAATCTCCTCGAGAGATGCCATTGAAGTGCAAGTTACATACAAGCAGAAAGCTGCAAACAGTTTATGTAGCATGCTTACTAACTAGCTAACGTTAGCTAAATAAAACTGTCTAGCTAGCTAGCCAGCTGATTAGGCAGGCTGAGGTATATAAGTACAGTAGCTACTGTAGCAACGTCAATCTAAAAATGGCTTAAATGATTTATTCCTATTTTAAAAAATATTGTTGTCATCGTCAAAAACATTGTCCTCGGAGAGCAATAATAATTTTGCGAGACTGAGCGAGCGTTTATGAGGTGAAATAGAAGGAGAACTGCCAGCATCCTCCTTCCTTCGTGACCACTACGAGGTAACATAGAGCCAAGCAACCAGTTTAGTAACGGACGCTTTGGTTCATTACATAATCCGGTCAGAATGTTGCAAGTTCAAGCAACAGCCCTAGCAACAGAATATATAACTCATCGAATCCCATTATGATGTAGTGGGGGACACTATTTGGGAAGACAGGCCCCCTAATATCCGGGGGCCCCAAGCGACCGCTTATGACGCTTATGCCTGGAGCCGGCCCTGCGTACATATACAGGATAGTCTGCATAGACCTTGGTTTTTCACTAACATTTGCGAACATACCAATAGAAACCAAAAGCTACTTAAATCAAGATAACTGTGTTTTACATTATGAGCAGGTAGAGAGATTCATCTATGGAACATTTTTATTTTATACCTAACTAAACATTCCACTCATTTGTTTCTTCCCTGCAGTGACCTTATGAAAATGACTGAACATTCCATTCTTCAGAAGCATATGAGACACACATTATTTAAATATTGCTTTCATAATCGAAAGGCTTTATGATTGGTTTTTGTCCAACGTGTGATGCAAGGAGGCATTCATCATTGCTAGACTGAGAACAAGGCACGTTTCACAAGCAATGCCTTCCCCATGGTTCAGCAGACATGACATATTAATAAAAGCAAGGACAAACATGAGAATTTAAAAGCTTGTGTTTAGCTCTTCAGTAAAAGGCGGATAAGAGAATGATGTAATGCAATTAAAAATTCAATACTCAAACTGAATTGGTTGAGTAATTGGTTTGCTACTCACTATTGACAGGTAGGCATACAGCAGAATGCTAATTTATTTTTAATAGAAGGCTACAACATGCAGTGCCGCTTCTAAAGGAAGAACTGTAGGATAAGGCAACAGTCCTAGACTACGAGACAATTGAGTTCCATAATGTAATTAGCTGATTCTGTGAGAAAGGCTGACTTCTGTTCTGCAAAGGGAATAAATCTCTTATGCTATATGTCGTTAATAGTAGTCGGATTGCATGTCGTGAAAATAACATTTCATATGAAAGAATTTAAGTATCTAGTTGGCTATTTGGAATGATGCTCTGCAATTTAAATCGGAAAAACAGATGTAGTTAGGTGGCAAAAGCACATAGCTGTATTCATTTATATCCACTAGATGGCACCGTCCCTTTAAGAGATCCATAAATAAGGTGTGTGTAGTGTGTAAGAGTGAGCGCAAGCAATTACACTGGAGAGCTGTTGAAATCCACCGTGGGTCCAACGCTACTTTAAATGGGTGAATTAACCTTTTTATCTTACTCTTGTACCGGAATATATCATATTTTGCATAACCTGCAGTGTATAAGAGTTTGTTTTGTAATATTTATGCCAGATGGCCATGTTAGCCTGTTGATACTTTCAGACTGACATGAGGATGTTAGCTTCTTGCTAGCTGAATACCAGTGCTCTCGGGACCACGTTGTGGAGTTGATGATAACATTATTTGAAGCGTCAGTAATTATCAGAATTACGTTCTATTTCGTGTAAAGTTATAGGGTGTTGTATTTTGTTTCATTTTTTAATTGTAACTGTTGATATGACATTTCCCCCAGTGCAGTATGGGTCAGATGACGATCTACTGTTCCGTGTGGTGTTAGGGTATCACCTGGACAGAGTCTTTGTAAGTATTCATATTGTTTTATGGCAGCATTTATTTTTGTTTTTCATGCATAATGTCATTTTATTTATAGACATCTTATACCCAGATATTTGAAATGCCAGAAAGTCCTTTCTAACTGTGAACATTGCGGTCTTTGTATTTTCTTGTGTTATTCTATAGAAAGCAGAGCCATTTAGACATTTCACTTTGTACTTATTGTACTCAGATTGTTTTTATGCAGATTTATTTCACTTGATTGTGATTTAGACTGAACTTTACTTGATGGTGACTTCCCTTCTACATGATCTTATTTTAAATGTAAGCTTCGACAGAATAAACAACCCCAAATTAGTTTGTGTCCTGTGCTGGGTTTGCTTTCGCCAGGCTACACAGACCTATGAGTATTGTGGAATCTGCACTCCTTAAAATAATTTATCTTCTGCAGTGAAAAACTGTTCATAGGGAGCTTGAGTGTTCATTTTGAGGGAGGAAGAGGAGGAAGAGAGGAAAAGGAAGGGAGGAAGAAGACTGTCAATGATTTCCCAGCATAATTGATAATAGATTGGCAAGATCTCAATTGCATACTCCTCCCGTTCTCTCGCCTCTCGACCCTTCTCCTCCAATGGGTTTTGAGAAGGAGACAATGGAGAGAACGCCAGATCATCCCATTGGCTAACAAGCGCCCCTGCTAATTCAACTGACTTTCCCTTCACTTTATTTAAGTTTAAGTGCCTGTAGAATTGCCAATGCTAATTACTCCACCTGATAAATTAATTTAATTATGGCGTAACTGCATATCATGAGCCCTGGCAGGCTAGTCAGGGACTAAATAAGATTGATTTGATAAAGGTCAGGAAAGGCAAAGCTAAAGCGCTTCAACAAACAGAAAAAGGCTATGTGTGTTTTACTCTTAGCTGAATATTGCTGCCAGAGAGCAATGCATTTAAATGTTGCAGCAATGTCTTCGCATCATATTAATTAACCAGATGCTTTCACAGTCCGAATGGTTCTTTAGTGGAGAGCATATGGAGGTACAAATGATCACCATTAAAACGCCAATGTAAGTAAAGTTTTGTCTGAAACAGTATGTTGTCCCAGGGACACATCATAGCCATGTTGTTGCCTTTTCTGCTATTGTTGGAGAAAAGTTTCAGATTTCGTCACGCTGTCTGATTCTAATGAGGTGTAAGGTATTTTGACACAGATGTGTGCTCTGTTGGAGCCACAACAATGTTGCACCGTGCCTTGAAGATCTTTGACGGGACTTTGCTATTTGCATAGAGACACATACTGTATGCTCAGTGAGTGAACACATGATAACTCACAAGGAACATTTGTTGGACCACTGACTGTGAAAGGAAAGCAGATTGAAGCTTCTTTCCTCTACGGCAATCAGTGAGCTGTTCCGTTTTCACTTTCAAATTGTCACTGCTCGCAAATACAGCACATCCATCATTCTTCGACCTATGGACACGGAAAACAAGTTCTGTCATGCAGGAGATTCTCAGATTGCCACGGGGATTTCAACATACTTTGATGCAAAGCCAAAACACCACCTCTCATTCTTATGAAGATTTCTACAACAATATTAGCACCACAGCACTTCATGAGGATAGTGAAAATTGAGCCCAACGTAATGATTCCCACACAAAGCAGTGGATGGCATATACAGTAGATAAATAGATAGATAGATGTAGATGATCATTTCAAACACAGTACAACCACACATGTGGACAATGCATTTCAAATAATGGAGGATGACACAAAAAGATCTGAAAACGTATTTCCATTGTGGTCGTCTTGACACAGTAGACCTAACCTACTAGGCCTACTTAGGTTGCAGATACAATAATAATGAATACAATATTTTACTTGTATAGTGCTTTTCAAAGAATCTCAAAGCCCATAAATAAATAACAAACAAACAATGGGAAATATTGAGCTTGAAAGTCTCAGTCGGCTTCAGATGAAGTTGAGGCAGTTTGAGCTGGAAAGGCAGTGGAGGTTCAGTAGAGGTTCAGTGGAGGTTCAGTGGAGTTTCAGTGGAGGTTCAGTGGAGCTTCAGTGGAGGTTCAGTGGAGTTTCAGTGGAGGTTCAGTGGAGTTTCAGTGGAGTTTCAGTGGAGTTTCAGTGGAGGTTCAGTGGAGTTTCAGTTGAGGTTCAGTGGAGGTTCAGTGGAGGTTCAGTGTAGGTTCAGTGGAGTTTCAGTGGAGTTTCAGTGGAGGTTCAGTGGAGCTTCAGTGGAGTTTCAGTGGAGTTTCAGTGGAGGTTCAGTGGAGGTTCAGTGGAGGTTCAGTGGAGCTTCAGTGGAGTTTCAGTGGAGTTTCAGCGTAGGTACCGTGTAGGTTCAGCAGAGGTTCAGCGTAAGTTTAGTGGAGGTTTAGTGTTGGTTCAGCAGAGGTTCAGAGTAGGTTTAGTGGAGGTTTAGTGTCGGTTCAGCGGAGAGGGCATTGATGGGACAGCCAAGGAGAAACAAAGACAGTCTGAACAGTCCTTGGACTTCCTCTGTTACCTCTGGACACAGCATGCAGTCCTTGGACTTCCTCTTGTCACCTCTGGACACAGCATGCAGTCCTTGGACTTCCTTTGTTACCTCTGGACACAGCATGCAGTCCTTGGACTTCCTCTGTCACTTCTAGACACAGCATGCAGTCCTTGGACTTCCTTTGTTACCTCTGGACACAGCATGCAGTCCTTGGTGTAATACTTTCAAACAGATGAAACAAAAAGCTACATGATTTGAATCTAAACAGCCAGCTAGCTAGCTGTCAAGCCAAAATATTGACTTTTCATCACGATCCTGCATCAATCTTTTCCAAAAAATACTGAGTGTACAAAACATTTTCCCTCAGAACAGCCTCAATTAGTCGGGGAAGGTGTCGAAAGCATTCCACAGAGATGCTGGCCTATGTTGACTCCAAATCTTCCCACAGTTGTGTCAAGTTGGCAAGATGTCCTTTGAGTGGTGACTCATTCTTGATACACATGGGAAACTGTTGAATGTGAAAAACCCAACAGGGTTTCAGTTCTTGACACATTCAAACCGGTGCACCTGGCACCTACTACCATACTCTGTTCAAAGGCACTTAAATATTTTGTCAAACCCGTCTCCTTCCCTTCATCAACACTGATTCAAGTTGATTTAACAGGTGACATCAATAAGGGTTCGTAGTGTTCACCTGGATTTACCTGGTCAGTCAATGTCATGGAAAGTGCAGGTGTTCCTAATGTGTATGTACAATATTTACAAAGCTTTCTGACTAGGATACCTCACAGCGCCATGGCCACAACAGAATAATATCTGGGGATGACTGATTTTTCCCACAACAACAACCAGCCACTATATGTATGTTTGTAGTGATTGTGTCTCTCTCTCGGGGCCCATATACAGGAAGTGTAAATTGGGTTATTCAAAGGCTGGATGAGAATGATCTGTCCCCAGGCCTCTGTGGCCTCAGAGCAGCAGACCGTGTGTAAACGTCTGAGTCACCTCCTCTCTCTGGAGGCGTTAATGGAGCAACTTACACACTGAGATGGATGAGAAGGCCTTCAGCCAGCCATTCTCTATAGTCAATATACTATCACCAGACCAGAGGAGTTACTCACTCTGACTGGCTCATCTACATGATATACACGTGGAATGTATGTACGCACACACACACACACACACACACACACACACACACACACACACACACACACACACACACACACACACACACACACACACACACACACACACACACACACACACACACACACACACACACACACAAACATACACACACATACACACATAGATGAATGTACATACTTACCTAACTAATGTAATCGCACATTCTCAATGAGCTGGAGGAGAGGTCTAAGAGGAGGGAATATATTTTGAAAGGCAATGGATCCTCTCATTATCAGTCCAGTCCTGTCCTTTTAGTAAATGGAGAATAAGTTATGGCCTTGGTGTTAATTCTTGTTATTACTACAGTTTTTTTTCAATTGCTAAACGACAGTGGACACAACTGGAGTCACATGTGCAAAACTCTAACTACATTCTGCACAGCAGCAGTTCATGTGGACCAAACTCTAGTTCGTTTTTCATTGCTTGAACACAGTTTTCAAAACTCTACACACTTATCCCATGACTTTAACCACAACCTGCACAACACTGTGGATTTACAGCACTTTGTTCAAATGCTAACACACTGCTGTCAAAACTGTGAACCACACATTCAAAACGGAATAGATTTCAGCCTTGTGCCTTTCAAACACTGCTGATTGCAATTTCAGCTGAAAGGCTAAGCAGGTGTCTTGTTTTAGACTTGTTAGTGAACACACACACATATTACAGTATATATAGGTAGAGCTCAGAAAGACTCATTTTGGAAATGGAACAAGGAAGATGGGTTCATGGAGGGAGAAGGGTGGCAGGGAGTGGGCGGATGCGTGGAGGAAGACAAAGAAGACAAAGAGCTGTTATTTCAGATGAAATAAGGGCTACACTTATAGACCATGTCGTGAACCATGGTCTCTCATTGAGAGAGGCAGGGTTGAGGGTGCAACCTAATCTGCAAAGATCCACAGTGGCATCTGTAATGCGAATTTTCCATCATGCAAACAGGTGAGAGTTACATCCTTACAGTAAATGAAAACATTACAGGAATCTATTTTGTATTGAAATTATAGAATATTTACACAGATATATATTACAGTAAGTTTGACTGTAAAATATATTTTTACAACAGGACCCAAAGGCTGCCCCCAACAGGGGGAAGAGGAAAAATATTTTCAGATGCGCAGGAAAATGCTATTGTTGACATGGTTGTTGTCAACAATGCCAGAAAACTGTGGGAGATTCAAGATAGAGTGCTGGCTGATAATGATATATTTGAAAATGTTAATTCTGTCAGCACAACAACTATTGCTAGAGTCCTAAAGAAACACTAAGTTACAATGAAACAGTCATACACTGTACCGTTCGAGAGAAACAGTGGACGGGTAAAAGAGCAAAGATACCAATATGTCCAGGTAAGACGTCTGAGGTTACGTACACAGCTATACAAAATATTTACAGTAAAAAAAAACACTAGCATTTCTACAGTAAAACTGTGCACTTACTGTTTTTCAGAGAGTAATGGAGGTGGAAGCACTGGAAAGACCACATTAATTTGTATTTATCGATGAAGCTGGATTTACAGTTTTTTTCGATTGCTAAACGACAGTGGACACAACTGGAGTCACATGTGCAAAACTCTAACTACAGTCTGCACAGCAGCAGTTCATGTGGACCAAACTCTAGTTCGTTTTCCATTGCTTGAACACAGTTTTCAAAACTCTACACACTTATCCCATGACTTTAACCACAACCTGCACAACACTGTGGATTTACAGCACTTTGTTCAAATGCTAACACACTGCTGTCAAAACTGTGAACCACACATTCAAAACGGAATATATTTCAGCCTTGTGCCTTTCAAACACTGCTGATTGCAATTTCAGCTGAAAGGCTAAGCAGGTGTCTTGTTTTAGACTTGTTAGTGAACACACACACATATTACAGTATATATAGGTAGAGCTCAGAAAGACTAATTTTGGAAATGGAACAAGGAAGATGGGTTCGTGGAGGGAGAAGGGTGGCAGGGAGAGGGCGGATGCGTGGAGGAAGACAAAGAAGACAAAGAGCTGTTATTTCAGATGAAATAAGGGCTACACTTATAGACCATGTCGTGAACCATGGTCTCTCATTGAGAGAGGCAGGGTTGAGGGTGCAACCTAATCTGCAAAGATCCACAGTGGCATCTGTAATGCGAATTTTCCATCATGCAAACAGGTGAGAGTTACATCCTTACAGTAAATTAAAACATTACAGGAATCTATTTTGTATTGCAATTATAGAATATTTACACAGATATATATTACAGTAAGTTTGACTGTAAAATATATTTTTACAACAGGACCCAAAGGCTGAGGAAAAATATTTTCAGATGCGCAGGAAAATGCTATTGTTGACATGGTTGTTGTCAACAATGCAATAAAACTGCGGGAGATTCAAGATAGAGTGCTGGCTGATAATGATATATTTGAAAATGTTAATTCTGTCAGCACAACTATTGCTCGAGTCCTAAAGAAACACCAAGTTACAATGAAACAGTTATACATTGTACCGTTCGAGAGAAACAGTGAACGGGTAAAAGATGACCAGGTAAGACGTCTGAGGTTACGTACACAGCTATACAAAATATTTACAGTAAAAAAAACACTAGCATTTCTACAGTAAAACTGTGCACTTACTGTTTTTCAGAGAGTAATGGAGGTGGAAGCACTGGAAAGACCACATTAATTTGTATTTATCGATGAAGCTGGATTTAACCTTGCCAAAACACGGCGCAGAGGAAAGAATGTTATAGGTCAAAGGGCCACTGTGGAGGTTCCAGGCCAAAGGGGGGGAAATATCACCATGTGTGCTGCAATGGCCAATGATGGTTTGCTTCTCAACACACCACTCATTGGCCCATACAACACAGAAAGGCTTATAGCTTTCCTAGAACAGCTCTATGCTCAGCTAGTGCCAGCAGAACAGGGGGAGCCAGTAAGAAACCCCCAAGTTTTTGTCATAGTTTGCGATAACGTTGCTTTTCACCACTCTGCAGCTGTCACAGATTGGTTTGCAGCACATCACAGATTTATGGTTTTGTACCTGCCTGCATATTCACCCTTCCTCAACCCAATAGAGGAGTTTTTCTCTGCCTGGAGGTGGAAAGTGTTTGGTCACCACCCACATGACCAAATGTCTCTTTTGGAAGCCAGAGGACTGCCAGTCCAGAGGACTGCCAAGGATGGATAAGGCGCTCCAGAAGGTTCTTCCCCAGGTGCTTGCCAAGAGAAAACATTAGATGTGATGTTGAAGAAAACCTGTGGCCTGATGCTAGGGAGAGGCAGGATTAGCCCCTCAATTATTTGTTCGAATTACAGTATGTACTTTTAGTTTCAACCTTTTTTTTCTCCTTACTGTAATTCCGTAAATTACTACAGACTATTGAAGCAAACTGCTAATTTTCATTTACCTTAAAGAATTGTTATGTTCTAAAATTTTTAATAAATCATGTGAAAGAATGTCACTCTTTTCTTTGAAGAAAATATTACTTTGTATGAAGTCACTGAAATTGTTCAAACTGTAAAGATGAAAAGTTTGTATTTTCTGTATTGGTGTTTGATGCTAGTGTTTTTACTCTCAGTGTGTTCTGAGTGACAGTGTGTGTTATCTCAGTGAGGGTTGTGCATAGTGTTTGGCTGCACTGAGCGTGTTTTGAGCCATGTGTTAAGAGTTGTGTTGCTTGGAATGAGTTTTGCAGGTGATGTGAACTGTTTAGCTCAGGTGACTGTTGGTAGTGCAGACTGTAGTTAGAGTTTTGCACATGTGACTCCAGTTGTGCCCACTGTCGTTTAGCAATCGAAAAAAACTGTAATACAGTCCCTACAGGTGCGCGCGCACACACACACACACACACACACACACACACACACACACACACACACACACACACACACACACACACACACACACACACACACACACACACACACACACACACACACACACACACACACACACACACAGAGAGACACACACACACACCCCTTGGGGGATAGATTCAGCTGTAGGGTAGAGCAGCAGCTGTGCCCATCTGGTGTCCCACCATGAGGACTGTGGTCCCAGAGAGCCTCAACTCACTGAGAATCTGCCAGCTCTAACACTGATCCCACAACACACACCTATAGGCCCAAACCTGCCAAAGTTACCATTCCCACTCAAAGCCTCTCCCTGAGGAACCAGCACAGATACACAAATGAAAACCAGGGCCTCAAAGTAATGTGTGAACACTGGGTTTAGACAAAAGTTTCCATCTAAATCAATCAACACCGGACATGAAGATGGTCCATTCACCCACAGGAATAATAGATACAACATCCATCTAATAACCCTATATCAGTCTATGGATTCAGATGCAACTACAGCCTGACAGAATAATTGTTTACCATGCCACTAAAGCCTTGCTATCTTCAGGTTTATACCACAGAACACTAACAGTGTTCCAGAACACACACTGAGAGCCACCGGCATATCCTGGGTCCTGTGAATAAACACTCTGGCTCCAGGCATATCAACTGATATGTGTGTGTGTGTGTGTGTGTGTGTGTGTGTGTGTGTGTGTGTGTGTGTGTGTGTGTGTGTGTGTGTGTGTGTGTGTGTGTGTGTGTGTGTGTGTGTGTGTGTACTGTACCTGTGACATTGTGTTTGCCTTGCCATGCGAGAAACTCATTGCTAAGCCATGGGGAGGTTTTAGGCATCTTGATTGTTGTCGATGGGGGGGACGAATGCAGACACGCATGGGAGAGAGCTGTGAAATGATTCATGAAAGACGCGCTCTAGTCATTGATGTGCTGCCGTCGACTTCGGATGAATTGAGTACTTAGCTGAGAGAGAGAGAGGGTAACAGAATGGAATATGCTTTAGCGGCTTGGATATTTTGTATACATAAAGTTTACCTTAATGTACTGTGTATGACATCCCACATGGAAATGTTCTGTATTATTAGCTGTGTGTACACTCACGGATCTAAAATCCCAAAATATAAAACGTGCATTGGATGTACTCTTGTCTAAAATGGGCCAGAAGTGTGAGTATTTTTTGCCATTTGGTGGAATCTGTACATGCTGCACTCTTGAGTCCATTTTCGGGTTCTGAATCCGGACCCTCCTCTGTTAAAGTTTGAGTCCTGGACTGAGTCGTGAAAGGTCAGAAAGACACTGTGTGAATAGTGGCGGGAGGTGGCCTAGCAGTTAGAGTGTTGGACCATTAACGAGTTCAAGCCCCGAGGTGAAACATCTATCCGTGGCACTTGAGTAAGGCACTTAGCCTTAATTGCTCCACGGTCGCTGTTGATAATGGCTGATCAAAAAACACCTTTCCAATTCGCATGTGTATAATACATGCTTGTACATGTGTGAAAAAGGACAAATATAAGCACCCACCAAATTCTTATTGTAGTGACTGAATCATTGGCTCACACTCTGGATTGTGCATTACTGCAATGAGCTTGACTAAATGGCCACCATGAATCAAGCCCCGGGGGCACCGACGCCGAAGGGAAGGCGTTACATATCACTTAAGCTGCCAATCACACTTGACTGACAGCTTGTCTTTCACCTAATTAAAATGTTCACCTCACCTCAGACTTCAGGTCAGGATAAGAGTATCCACACATTCTACCCTAGATGATCCAGCAGTAAACTGCAACCAGATTCAAAAACGGATCTGGACATTTCAACCAGCTTTTCCCACTGGGATATATCCCAAAACAGCAATATAATATTTCTCAACAAGTAATGTTTCAGGGGGTTTGGGAAGTGTATACAAGACACACTGCCCACAAAATGAGGCGGAAACTGAGCTGCACTTCCTAAACTCTTGCCAAATGTATGACCCCCTTAGAGATACATATTTCCCACAGATTGTATGGACTCACAAAGATGTTTGTTTTTTGAATCAAACGATGATAAACTCCCATATGTGTTAAGGGAAATGCAGCAACGTGCAGTAAGATTTGTGGCCTATTGCCATGAGAAAAGGGCAGCCAGTACATCACAAACAACATTGTAAATACTACCAATATGTATCTGTTTATTTATCTTCCACTACTACAGCTATTTGCACATAGCTAAAACCCTGTACATAGCTGATAATATAACACTTTATCTCTTTATCTTTGGCTGCAATGTTTACTGTTCATTTGTGGTTTATCTTGTTTTGTGTCTTCTCACTTTTGTTTATTGTTTATTTCACTTGCTTTGGCAATGTTTACCATGACAATAAAGCTCCTTTGAAATTAAAAGAGAGAGGACTACCAGAGAGAGAGAGAGAGAGAGAGTACCAGAGAGAGTTAGAGAGAGAGAGCGAGAGAGAGAGAGTACCAGAGAGAGAGAGAGAGAGAGAGTACCAGAGAGAGTTAGAGAGAGAGAGCGAGAGAGAGAGAGAGTACCAGAGAGAGAGAGAGAGAGAGTACCAGAGAGAGTTAGAGAGAGAGAGCGAGAGAGAGAGAGAGTACCAGAGAGAGAGAGAGAGAGAGAGTACCAGAGAGAGTTAGAGAGAGAGAGAGAGAGAGAGAGAGAGAGAGAGAGAGAGAGTACCAGAGAGAGAGAGAGAGAGAGAGAGAGTACCAGAGAGAGAGAGAGAGAGAGAGAGAGACTACCAGAGAGAGTTAGAGAGCGAGAGAGAGAGAGAGAGAGAGAGAGTAGAGAGAGAGAGAGAGAGTACCAGAGAGAGAGAGAGACTACCAGAGAGAGAGAGAGAGAGAGAGTACCAGAGATAGAGAGAGAGGGAAAGTACCAGAGAGAGTTAGAGAGAGAGAGAGAGAGTACCAGAGAGAGTTAGAGAGAGAGAGAGAGCGAGAGAGAGAGAGAGAGTACCAGAGAGAGTTAGAGAGCGAGAGAGAGAGAGAGAGTATGAGAGAGAGAGAGAGAGTACCAGAGAGAGAGAGAGACTACCAGAGAGAGAGAGAGAGAGAGAGAGAGAGTACCAGAGAGAGTTAGAGAGAGAGCGCGAGAGAGAGAGAGAGAGAGAGAGAGTACGAGAGAGAGAGTGAGAGAGAGAGAGAGAGAGAGAGAGAGAGAGAGAGAGAGAGTACCAGAGAGAGCGAGAGAGAGAGAGAGAGAGAGAGAGAGAGAGAGAGAGAGAGAGAGAGAGAGAGAGAGAGAGTACCAGAGAGAGCGAGAGAGAGAGAGAGAGAGAGAGAGAGAGAGAGAGAGAGAGTACCAGAGAGAGTTAGAGAGGCAAATTATTCATAATAAAAATGATATATTCCTACTACACCCACACATTAATTTTCAACATTAATGTTTTGCTCCCTCTGCTTTGGAATACTTACTTCTACAGTTTGATATAGTAATATAATAACAACGAAGGCAGGAGACTGGGGGAATTAATCCTTTTCTAAAGGTACATGCACAAAAGTTCAAAGATCTCCGAAATATAACAACATGAAAACTTCATTTATGAAGTCTGGTTTTTGCGTACCACAAGCTCACACTATGCTACTATAATAATAATACTCTATGCTTAGTATTCAATTGGATTACTATAGTGTAATGGAAATTCCTTTGAATTGTGCCAAGAGCCAAGGTAACTCCTTCTATGGGTTATGTGATAAGATAAGCTTAGTGAACAAAGGTTCAGTAAAACTGAGGGGATAGACACATTCATTTTCTATTTTCTCTGTGTGTAGCCTCCACAGATGAAATGTGTGGTAATGTATTTGATGTTGGCTTTACAGGAGGCAGAAAAATATGCATATTTATATGTCTTCGATTTGATACTGGACATCATGACAGAACTGTCATCAAAAAATGAATACAACCCTTTTATCTTAGGATCCCCTGTCGTTTCCTTCATGAACAACGAATGGTCTGTTACTGAACTTATACAACATGACCAGTTGAGAGAGGTCAACACCAGGCTACCTAGGCGTTTAGCTCTGTGGTCTAACACAGGCTTGTGGCCAGCAGGACTTGAACATGCGAAACTTGAGACCCTGTTAATGACACCCTAAAGCTCCGATATTTTACTTGAAAAGTACTACTTGACCGACCTCTTCTAATATATGTGAAACTTAAACGAGAGCGTAAAGCATTTTTTATGTTTTAAATGGTTAGTCATAGTCTTGGCTGAAACAGAACATAGTAAGGTATTTAAGTTTTCACCCTCAAGGCAATATATCTCTTCAGCACCCCAGCTTCTACCGCACCAGAATCATAACAGAACCAAATGGAACACTATCAATACACACTAAATTCAAATCGATCAATACTTGTCTTGCCAAGGGGCCTACCCAAGGACTAGCTACAATTTATTGCCATGGCGATAATTCTGAAAATCCCCCAAAGCCTAAAATGGGAAAGTATCACCATAAAATCTCTTTAAGGCTCGGTTTGAGTGATTTGTTTGGACATTTGTGATGTGAGGTTTCAGCTCGCTGTGTGGAGAGTGAAAAGTGTTGTAAAATACAGCAGGTAGCCTAGCGGTTAAGAGTGTTGGGCTAGTAACTGAAAGGTCGCTGGTTTCAATCCCTGAGTTGACTAGGGGAAAAATCTATGGATGTGCTCTTGAGCAAGGCACTTATCCCTAGTTGCTCTGGATAAGGTTTCTGTTAAATTACTAAAATGTAATGTAAAGGATGTGATGTCCTGTTTCTGTATGCGATGTCTCAGATTGACGTATACACGAGTGTGCGCATGGTTTAATAATGAGTGTACTTGGCTGCTGTGTTACCCTGTAATTTGAGCAGATGTTTCATCTTCCTGTAGAGGAGGTGAATGGTGCTTCTGTTCTACTTCATCAGGCTGGAGTCCTTCTCCCTGTGGAGGGCTGGAGGTGCACGTAGAAGTCACAGCAGCATGGGACGCATGTAATCCTGCTGCACCTCGCTGCCTGCCCTCCACACGCAGACACACACTTTTCCTATCTCTCCCACACTCTGCAGACCATTTCCAAATTATAGTCACACTTGTCTTTAATTTGATTAATTCTCAGGCTTTTAAACCCCATTTCTCCCTGGGACACTATTCATTTCACAAAAGCTCATTTTCTCTGGATCATTCCCCTGAAATGATAACTTCAAATGTCTGCTCTCTGAAACCTCTTTCTCTTATCAGTCCCTTTCTCTCATTAGGCCTATTGGAGAACCTGCACATTAGCTTTACATTCATGGAGTAATACTTCATCCAGTCTCATTCAGTGGAGAGCACTTGCCTCCCTGTTAAACCTACTGTTTAACATCTATCGTATCTGAAATTAGAAGGGAGGAAAGTCCTGACTTACTGCCTTTACAGTATGCTGGGGGAGTGACGTTACGTGGTGAAATGCTGCTTTTACTGATAAGAAAGCCAATGAAAATCAAACGTAAAGAGTTGTTCTGTCGTTATTGGTTACGTAAAGGAAGCGGTGAGGGAGCAAAACAGTGTATGACTTGCCTGTGAGCTCTATACTATAGTCAACAAGTACTACACATACTGTAACTGAGCTCTGGAGAGAACGATAGGTGCAGTTGCCCCTTATGTGAGAATACATGTCGTGCTAATATGACATTTCAGTGTACTGTATGTTTACCAGGGTGAGGACTGGTTTAAGTGCTATTTACTGTCAGTGTTTGCAATATGTTGAGTAATGAAAAACAGTAACATAACCAGCATGTCATTCCATCTACTTTAATGCAGAGACTGGAAACAGAGACCATGCCAGATTGCAGTCCCTGTTCCCTGTCTCGGAAGATAGCGTTGTCAGTCGAACAGTTGGATAGGAAAGATGTTGTTAACGCCAAAACGAGATGTTGAGCGATGTTGACGAGAATCCAATTTTCTTCAATATGCTCCCTGAAAAGCCTAATTAGTTTGAAAATGTCAACTTTCAAACTGAAGCGGAAAGGCACGCGCACTGATCATCTCTACCAGATCTCCGGCCTGCTGCTGTGCTCAGCCTCTCCTCATTAACCGTCTTTCTGTTCGAAAGTGTTTCATTTTTAGAGAAGATGAGCTGCACTGTTCCAAGTGGCTTGGCTTCAATTTGTTTTTGGAACTGTGATCAAAGCAACGTTTCAGGAGACACTTTCTCCTCCTTCCTTCAGTTCAAACAACAAAAGTGTCTCTGATTCAAACCTTCCAACTCTCCCTACTCTTAGCAAGGGTGACCTGCCTGATATGCCTCAGTACCTTGAACCACTGTGGCAGTACGATACCATAGATCGTAGGTTAACACTTGTCTGGCTGTGGAGGGCCTATCCTTCCTTCCTCCTTCACCTGATGCACTGACTGCAGCATTGAACCCTGAATGCAACCCAGGATGACAGACTGACAAACCCCTGCCTCCCGAGGTTAGCTGATACTCTTATTCCACCCACTCTTATTGGATGCATCCCAAACGGCACCATATTCCTATGCTCTACTTTTTTACCAGGGATACCATTTGGGATACATCATTTCTATCCAATCTTATTAAGTCCTCTCTGAATGAACCAGCCCTGCAGGCTGGAGATACCACATGACAGAGCTCATAACAGCTTGCTTGATTACTTCGCCCTTCCCAGCAGCCTTAGCAGCTTGGGTTCCACCATGTTCCCTTGCCCGAGTCGCTGCCGCTTCTTTTCCTTCACACACTGAGGAGAAGGAAGAGGTGATGTGGTGTGGTTTACCCAGCATGCTCTAGGTCTAGTGGGCGGCTAATGATATGTCTGAAACACTGTGAGTGAGTGACCTGCCCTAAGTCAGTCAGCATGTTATATGGAGACAGACTGGTGGTGTTTTCATCATAAGTATGCTCACCACACACACACACTCTGACACTCACGATTACATATGCAAAAGTGCATGAGCTCATTGAGAAAAGAACACAACCTTCCATCTCCATATAACCGGCTGACTGATTCTGATCAGGGCACTCACAGAGGAAAGCAAGATGAAGCTTTTGACCAAAGGTATATTCTATCATCATGCCGCAAGAGAAAAGGTCTTGACCCTTCTTAACTGTTGGAAAATCCCTGAAATCACAGTATATCAACGGGAGAATAGTATTTTCACCAATTCCAAACGCACACCCATTATACACATACATTCAAGAACAATGCAACAGTCATTTATTATGCGAATCGTTTACATAAGAATGATTTACATACGGATAATTTACACGAGAGTCATTCAACATAAGAATCCATAGAATCACATACGTGGGAATGTGCAGGATCGCAACTCCTGAGCATACAGTACAGAGAAACCACACCTCAGTCTTCTCCTATTGTTTACTCAATATAACCTCCCTCCTAGAAGAAGAAGGGGCGGACCCACCTATTTATGAATTCCAGTCAATTTGTCACAGTGACACATTTATTGTTTGGCTG
This sequence comes from Oncorhynchus clarkii lewisi, assembly GCF_045791955.1. Classification (NCBI taxonomy): domain Eukaryota; kingdom Metazoa; phylum Chordata; class Actinopteri; order Salmoniformes; family Salmonidae; genus Oncorhynchus; species Oncorhynchus clarkii. The sequence continues at coordinate 11,989,770 of NC_092165.1, forward strand.
GGGGAGTGTATTAAAGTGTGGTGTTGCTGGTGTAATAAATGTTACCGTTCTTCTCCTTTGATGAGCACCTACGGCTATATAGTCTGTAATTTAGTGTGTAGAGAAACTACACCGTGGACAGTTCATCTTAGAAATATGATCATTACTACTGGACAATTAGATTTAAGAAAGCACAACCTTCTCCCAAAATGAGGATTTTTGTTATTACTGTTATAAACGTGTTTCAGGGGAAATAATAGTACCGTTTCTTGTTTTATCGTCTGCTTTTGGCTCACAGTATTTTTTTCAAACCCAAGTTCTACCCACACATTTCCAACTGATAAAATGTTTGAAAGAATAACAATAACCTCAAATAAAGTTGACTTGAGGATACAATGTTCTCAGAGTGAAGAAAATGTTTGGCATTGTATCTATTGTGAAGGAGGTCTATGCTGAGAGTAATATTCAATGCTAATGCAGTGCCATCATGTACAACAACAGTTCATTCCAGGCTCTCTCTGATAATAATAATTTAAAAAATGTACACAATGATTGAGAAAAGAGCTCAAAATAGGTATTTGTACGTTCACGAGGAGCATTGTCTGACAATCCAACTGTTTCAAGATCTGCTGGTGAACTCTAGCTTAACCTTTGTACATAAGTGGCCTCTTTCAATGTCTTTTATTAGACCGTTTCGATGTTTGCAGTGGATTATTTTTGCGTCGTTTGCATTGCCAACCATTGTCATGCCTATTGAGAACGTCTTGAAACCCTGTGTTTGACTGAAGGGACCGTAATCAAATGCATTCAGTTCATGTTGATGTATTATTGTCTTGCTTGGTAAGATCCACCCCAATATGAAGTGGAACTTTAGTGGATCATCATAAGGACATTGGAAACACAATGTAAACCTTTTCAGTCTGTTTACGGAATGCACGCACACGCAAACGTGCACCTATGAATACACATATAAATAGTATTTTTGTTGTCTCTTGGTGTTTAAATTTTTGTATTTTATTTGTTTAATCATGTAATATATGCTTATGTTGGTCTTGTGTATAACTGTTCTGTACTTTGTCATGTATATTTCTACCTTTTATGTGGACCAGAGGAAGAGTAGCTGCTGCATGTGAAGTAGCTAATGTTGCTAATCCTAATAAATTCAACTAAACTAGTGGAGCTGAAGGATGGGACTAAAAAAGATAAGTATTGTAAAATATACTGTGTTCATAAAATGTATATGGTATGTATAAGCTGGAAGTAGAAGCCTAAGTGTTGTTGTCCATTATTTTACTCCAATTAGGGGAGGGATTGTAGGGTAATAAAGTAACATATATAAAAAAATATGTATACAGTATATTTTATGTATACTGTATATACAGTACCAGTCAAAAGTTTGGACACACCTACTCATTCAAGGTTTTTACTTTATGTTTTTTTTTACTATTTTCAACGTGGTAGAATAATATTGAAGACATCAAAACTATGAAAGAACACATATGGAATCACGTAGTAACCAAAAAAGTGTTAAACAAATCAAAATATATTTTAGATTTTAGATTCATCAAAGTAGCCACACTTTGCCTTGATGACAGCTTTGCACACTTGGCATTCTCTCAACCAGCTTCATGAGGTAGTCACCTGAAACGCATTTCAATTAACAGGTGGCCTTGTTGAAAGTGAATTAATGTGTTTGAGCCAATGAGTTGTGTTGTGACAAGGTAGGGGTGGTATACAGAAGTTAGCCCTATTTGGTAAAATACAGAGTCCATATTATGGCAAGAACAGCTCAAATAAGCAAAGAGAAATGACAGTCGATCATTACTTTACGACAGGAAGGTCAGTCAATTCGCAAAAACCATCAAGCGCTATGATGAAACTGGCTTTTATGAAGACCGCCACAGGAAAGGAAGATCTTTTTACCTCTGCTGCAGAGGTAATAAGAAGAAGATACTTGTTTGGGCCAAGAAACAAGAGCAATTAGACCAGAGGAAATCTGTCCTTTGGTCTGATTAGTCCAAATGTGATTTTTTTGGTTCCAACCGGCATGTCTTTGTGAGACACAGAGTAGGTGAACGGATGATCTCTGCATGTGTGGTTCCCACCGTGAAGCATGGTGTCACGGTCTTCCTCCTCTTCATCTGAAGAGGAGAGGCGAGAAGGATCAGAGGACCAATATGCGGCGTGGTAAGTGTCCATGGTAAATCTTTAATAAAGAAAGTACTGACACTGGATACAAAACAATAAACAAATGACGACCGTGAAGCTACAAATGAGACCTGTGCTGACACAAGCCACTGACATAGACAATCACCCACAAACAAACAGTGCAACCCAGGCTACCTAAGTATGATTCTCAATCAGAGACAACTAATGACACCTGCCTCTGATTGAGAACCATACTAGGCCGAAACATAGAAATGCCCCAAAACATAGAAAAACAAACATAGACTGCCCACCCAACTCACGCCCTGACCATACTAAATAATGACAAAACAAAGGAAATAAAGGTCAGAACGTGACACATGGAGGAGGAGGTGTGATGGTGTGGGAGTGCTTTGCTGGTGACAATGTCTGCAATTTATTTAGAATTCAAGGCACACTTAACCAGCATGGCTACCACAGCATTCTGCAGCGATACACCGTTCCCATCCCATTTGTTTTTCAACAGAACAATAACCCAACACACCGTCAGGCTGTTGTTGTTGTTGGTGCGTGACTATCATTAACATGTCTGTTATGTATCTTATCAACTAACTACATTTAATTGTTACTCGATTAAATTAATCATGTAACAATTAACTCATTAGGAATTTGGGGCACCATGGAAGAAGTTGTTTAACGAGTTACCGTCTCCCAATTTAAACTCTTAGAAGATAAATAATATATATATCGATAACAGTCACTTATTAATCATTACCTAATATCAGTCTCATTATGAACGTCGCATACTCCTTGATATCTGCAAGAACTTTACAACTTGAAATGTTCTAAACTACTTTACATGCCAGCTGCAGATTGATATGATAAGGTCTAGTGAGTTCATCTTCTTGTGTAGAGGCTGAGAGCTTCAGAGTTTCTAACCATTTCAACGTGTGGACCACGGTCTCACGTCTTTTGGTCTCAATGGTTGATTATTCAGGGTTCAGCTCCCGACCACTTTACATGCCAGTAGTAACCCGGCAATGTACTGGTCTCACCATTTTTCAGCCGTGTAGCCACTGCTCCACACTGTCTGGTCTAGTATTTAACCATTCATAACTTCCCGCTCACACCGTCAGTCTGCTTGGTCTAATATGTCCATTCTTAGTGAGTCCTTTTAAGCATTCTGGCCAAAGGGTGCGTTCCGTCATGCTGCCATGAACTCTGAGCACACTTGTGTGTAGCTACTGACTGTGCATAGCTTATATGAAAAACAATTATCTCATTAGAAATCTAAAATCACATTTCTATGTTTCCAAAAATACTCTCATACTTAATCATTTATTTTATACAACATTTAGATGTAAACTTGACAGATATAATATGTTTCCTTCCTAAGTTACAGTTATTTCGTTATACCATCCTTAATGACATCATAAAATAATAAACAATATGACAGGATTATTCTTTAGATCCCCACAGACAATTCTTAACCTTTGGATGTCAGGAATAATGTTCCAATGTTTCCCTTTTATTGACGTAAAAGTTTTGGCGGCAAAGAGTCTTGAACAAAGATGTTTCAGTCTTCTCATACCAGAGAGCCAGATGGAGAGTTTCTGCAAACTATTTATGACTGGGCGTTAAGAGTCATAAAACCGGCCCAATTCCCCCCTCTCCTCTTCTGTTGATCCTCACCAAGGAGAGAGTGTCATGACACTGTTAAGGGCTATTTGAGCAAGAAGGAGATGGAGTTCTGCATCAGATGACCTGGCCTCCACAATCACCCAACAACCCATTTGGGATGAGTTGGACTGCTGAGTGAAGGAAAAGCAGCCAAGAAGTGCTCAGTATATGTAGGATCTCCTTCAAGACTTTTGGAAAAGCATTCCAGGTGAAGCTGGTTGAGATAATGCCAAGAGAGTGTAAGGCAAAGGGTGCTACTTTGTTTAACACTTATTTGGTTACTACATGTGTTATTTCATAGTTTTGATGCCTTCTCTATTATTCTACAATATAGAAAATAGTAAAAATAAAGATAATCCCTTGAGAAGGTGTGCCCAAACTTTTGACTGGTACTGTATATATATATAATACATTTAACTAAACTAAAATGTGCTTATCGCTCCAATAGGTCCACAGACGACACAATCACAACCACACTGCGCACTGCCCTAACCCATCTGGACAAGAGGAATACCTATGTGAGAATGCTGTTCATCGATTTAACACCATAGCTCAGCATTTAACACCATAGTACCCTCCAAACTCGTCATCAAGCTCGAGACCCTGGGTCTCGACCCCGCCCTGTGCAACTGGGTACTGGACTTCCTGACGAGCCGCCCCCAGGTGGTGAGGGTAGGTAACAACATCTCCACCCCGCTGATCCTCAACACTGGGGCCCCACAAGGGTGTGTTCTCAGCCCTCTCCTGTACTCCCTGTTCACCCATGGCCATGCACGCCTCCAACTCAATCATCAAGTTTGCAGACGAGACCACAGTGGTAGGCTTGATTACCAACAACGACGAGACGGCCTACAGGGAGGAGGTGAGGGCCCTCGGAGTGTGGTGTCAGGAAAATAACCTCACACTCAATGTCAACAAAACAAAATAGTTGATTGTGGACTTCAGGAAACAGCAGAGAGAGCACCCCCCTATCCACATCGACGGGACAGTAGTGCAGAGGGTAGAAAGTTAAGTTCTTCGGCGTACACATCACGGACAAACTGAATTGGTCCTCTTCAATCTTAGCAGGCTGAAGAAATTTGGCTTGTCACCAAATGCAATCATAAACTTTTACAGATGCACAATCGAGAGCATCCTGTCGGGCTGTATCACCGCCTGGTACGGCAACTGCTCCGCCCACAACCGTAAGGCTCTCTAGAGGGTAGTGAGGTCTGCACAACACATCACCGGGGGCAAACTACCTGTCCTCTAGGACAACAACCACCCGAGCCACTGCCTGTTCACCCTGCTATCATCCAGAAGGCGAGGTCAGTACAGGTGCATCAAAGCAGGGACCGAGAGACTGAAAAACAGCTTCTATCTCAAGGCCATCAGACTGTTAAACAGCCACCACTAACATTGAGTGGCTGCTGCTATACATGTAAAAAATGTATCACTAGCCACTAAACAATGCCACTTAATATAATGTTTACATACCCTACATTACTCATCTCATATGTGTATACTGTACTCTATACCACCTACTGCATCTTGCCTATGCTGTTCTGTACCATCACTCATTCATATATCTTTATGTACATATTCTTCATCCCTCAGCCAGGGCTGAGTCACTGGCTTACTAGGGCTCTTTCATACCGTCCCTAGGAGGGGTGCGTCACTTGAGTGGGTTGAGTCACTGATGTGATCTTCCTGTCTGGGTTGACGCCCCCCCCCCTTGGGTTGTGCCGTGGCGGAGATCTTTGTGGGCTATACTCGGCCTTGTCTCAGGATGGTAGGTTGGTGGTTGAAGATATCCCTCTAGTGGTGTGGGGGCTGTGCTTTGGCAAAGTGGGTGGGGTTATATCCTTCCTGTTTGGCCCTGTCCGGGGGTGTCCTCGGATGGGGCCACAGTGTCTCCTGACCCCTCCTGTCTCAGCCTCCAGTATTTATGCTGCAGTAGTTTATGTGTCGGGGGGCTAGGGTCAGTTTGTTATATCTGGAGTACTTCTCCTGTCCTATCCGGTGTCCTGTGTGAATTTAAGTATGCTCTCTCTAATTCTCTCTTTCTCTCTCTCTCTCTCTCTCTCAGAGGACCTGAGCTCTAGGACAATGCCTCAGGACTACCTGACATGATGACTCCTTGCTGTCCCCAGTCCACCTGGCCGTGCTGCTGCTCCAGTTTCAACTGTTCTGCCTGTGATTATTATTATTTGTCCATGCTGGTCATTTATGAACATTTGAACATCTTGGCCATGTTCTGTTATAATCTCCACCCGGCACAGCCAGAAGAGGACTGGCCACCCCACATAGCCTGGTTCCTCTCTAGGTTTCTTCCTAGGTTTTGGCCTTTCTATTGAGTTTTTCCTAGCCACCGTGCTTCTACACCTGCATTGTTTGCTATTTGGGGTTTTAGGCTGGGTTTCTGTACAGCACTTTGCGATATCAGCTGATGTACGAAGGGCTATATGAATACATTTGATTTGATTTGCACTTGTGTGTATAAGGTAGCTGTTGTGAAATTGTTAGGTTAGATTACCCGTTGGTTATTACTGCATTGTCGGAACTAGAAGCACAAGCATTTCGCTACACTCGCATTAACATCTGCTAACCATGTGTGTGTGACAAATAAAATTGGATTCGATTTGATTTTAATATACACCTACACCACATTTTTAGGTAAATTACTGTCCAACACTTACCATGACACATTAGAACAACAACCAGCTATTTAGCCCACACACCATGCTGTGAAGACAGCAGAGAGGAATGAAGCTTGGTTTTAAAAAAAAGCAGGTCATGTAAACAAATCAAAATGTTCCTATTGTGGCTAATGGCAGTGCAGTCAGTATAATGTGCAGTTTGGTGGAGGCGTACAATTATGTCAAAAATTGCTAGCGTACAGCATAGTGGACTTAAATATATTAGCATTTTCCATATGAGAGGAACATAGTGCATCCGTTACATTTAAAATCTGTTCAATATCATTATCATCTGCCATAATACCATTTTAGTCAAAAGTATCCTTATTATCTACAATCAGTGAACCTAGAACGGACAGACAGAATTGCTGCTAGAAACGTAGCCTTGAGTGGCCTTGCAGCTAGCGTCCACAGTGTATCGAAAAATGCCTGCATCAAGCACTGCAACTGACCCAATAATTCTGATGAACGTTCTTTACATTCTATTCATGAGAGATTACCTCATACGCAAACACAGACGTCTCTTCAAAACCCCTCGGCAGCAAATCCCCCAGTTTGTTCATGACTTTTGTCAGCAACTCGGCGGATACAGAGATGTCACAGCGAACTGTAATTACATTTCTAATCCCCGAGCTGTGAAGATGAACACTAGTGCCGTCTAAATGAATATAGGTGAGGGGAGAACTCATCCACAAGAGTGCTGTTGCACAAACATCCCGCCAATAAAAGGTTGTTTGTAACCCGAACAGAAGCACAGGAGAAATTGTTTGAGGTTTGTCTCTTCGCTGGCGCTGCTTCGCTGGGTTTCAATAACTTCTTCTCTGCGCATGTAAGCTTTGACAAGGTAACAGTTATATTTTTGTGCTAAAATTAATTTCAAATATTAAAGCTTTGTCCAGAACAGAATGTCCTTTTGATATATGTAGGCTATCCGTTTTTGGCATTATACTCATTATTCACAATCTGTGAAGATGGTAAACACCAGATTGGGTATTATTGCTCATCATTGTGGAATCCTGGACATTGGGGATCACATCATTATACAGTCAAGCGCGATAGGTAGCCTAGAGGTTAAGAGTTTTGGGCCAGTAACCGAAAGATCTGTTGTTCGAATCCTCGTGCAGACCGGGTGAAAAATCTGTCGCTGTACCCTTGACCAAGGCACTACACCTAGTCGCTCTGGATAAGAGCATCAGCTAAATATAGTACCACTAGAACTGGGTCCATAAGCAGAGTTTCTTCCTGGTCACAGAAATATTCCTGGCCCTAGTCATATCAGAAGTGTAATAGTACAATATGCCACGGGTTGTTCCAAGGATTTGCAAATGTTTGTGTGATGTCACACATTACTGTTTACTTGTACGCCAGCCATCTGTCCACCTCTTTAAATAGATATTTGCGTATGCTTTGAGGTCTACAGTCTGCAATATGCTTTGAGATGTACAACATTATCAACCATACCAAAGATGAGTATCTGAACCACAAACAGAACTGTCTATGGCTGATATAACTCATCCATAGGACAGAGAGAGAGAGAGAGAGAGAGAGAGCGAGAGAGCAAGAGAGAGAGAGAGAGAGAGAGAGAGAGAGAGAGAGAGAGAGAGAGAGAGAGAGAGAGAGAGAGAGAGAGAGAGAGAGAGAGAGAGAAAAAGAGAGAGATATGACACAGCAGAACAGGATGCACTACCTCGCTGAAAACAACCAGGATTATTCCTTCAATTCCTTCAACCATAAACAAAGCTATTTGTCATCTGTGACAGTTTACAGTGTAACGGGATGATGACTCAAGCCATACACACACTACTTTGATTGACAGGTGTGTTTGTTTTGTTCAGGGAAGTGGGACGTGTGAGATCTGACCAGTGAATTTATTAACGGAATAACGTCTTTGACGTCGAGAAAACCATGATCAAGTTAACAAATCTCTGTGACCAGAATAACCTTGCTTTGATAGGCTTGTATTAATTCAACGCTACAGTGATATCATGTCTTTCTGTCAGTGACAGATTGCCTGTGCTAGCCTATTTACTATAATACCTGTTGAAGATGTGGGGACGGTTGTGTTTCTTTGTATACAGAGGCGTGATGTACCAAAACATTTTCAAGGGGACACTTCTATGGATAAAACTGACAGGGCCTGATTGAATGGGCATGATGTCCCTGGGCATACATACTGGATGTTGAAGGAGAACAATGGCCGTGGTAACCACAGGAGGTCATACTGTATTATGAGGACTATGGGAAGGGCCTTGAATGGCTACATGCTACATGAAGACAGCTGCACTCCAAAACAATAAATTACACTTCTGCTCCCAAGGTTTCCGAGAGGTGGAGAGGTGTGGAGGGCTGGGGAGTGTTGGACAAAGAAACCCAGGCCACCCCATCCATCAGCAGGGTGAAACAAAGGTAAAGTTGGCAGATGCAGCCAGCCGAGGCCCAACATTAATCTTGATGGCAAAGTGTAATTAGGAAGCGGCTGTATGAGCAGACATGATGCCATAAATAACTCTAAACCAGAGAGGAGCAGAGAGAGGAGAAAGGAGCTTGTCTTTTAATGACCCAAGAGTCACTGTGAACAGCCACATGTCAACAGGACACAAGATTCATAGCGTTGATTTGGTGGCCACTTTAGAATGCAGCTTGGCTGATTTACAAATGAGGTTGGATAATTACAAAGAGTAGTGATTAATAGCTATAGAGGCAGAGATGTACACAGAAATGTTGACCATTTTCAAAACAGTAAGCAATTACCTTTGAATCATTGTTAGCTATCTAGAGTTCAAACAAACAAGACTATTTTATCAATGCAGCTTCAGAATGCTAGAATGTGGAGGGTAGGAAATATCTCCTCATATACTGTAATCCTCTTAGTTAGTTATCGGCTGAGTCCAACCCTCTTCAATGCAAATCAAACTATAAATGTAATATTTTATTGGTATATTAAAGCGCTAATATGTCTTGCTTTTACTTCTATCTCAAACTTGATGAACGATGCCGGTTTGGTTTCAAATGTGAGGCTGTGCACATCTCTGCCTTTAAACTCACACATTTGGTATGCTGGACACATCTCCCCAGCATAACTACATCAGGGCAGGATTCTTTGAAATATGGGAGTTGTATATCAGGGCATTTCTCTCCTCTGATCTCGTCTGAGCAGATTCCACATCACTGGCCGTCGCTGCAGCAGAGGGAAGTGCAGAGACTGAGACAACAAGCCGGTAAATCTTCACTTCTGTGGCTGAGGACCAGTGGACCAGCCAGTGGCTACAGAGAGTGGCTGTTAACGTTACACTGGAAAAAAGCATGAAGCGTTGACAGAGTTTTCCGCTCAAAACAATTTGTGGGACTCAAGTCGCACAGCCCACAAATACTGACACACACACACACACACACACACACACACACACACACACACACACACACACACACACACACACACACACACACACACACACACACACACACACACACACACACACACACACACACACACACACACACACACACACATATATATATATAGAAACACATACAAGCGTGCACGTATGAGCACACACATACACACACGCTCAGTGAAAAACGGTCTGTTCACTCTCCGTTGTGTTCAACAGTTCTCTGTGGGTGATACTGTCAGTAGTGGCAGCTCTTTTCACACGCATCACAATTCCCCCGCAATCACCAGAGCATACACAGACAGCACTGCAGCCAACCATCACACTGAATCCACTCTCAACAGTCACAACTTATACTGAATTAGATCTGACCCAGCTCAGTTGTCCCTGGCTGTGTCCACAACGGAACCCTATTGCATGTAGTGCATTGCTTTTGGCTAGACCCATATGGGCCCCGGTTGAAGGTGGTGCACTACTCAGGGAACATGGTGCCATTTGGGACCCTATGTCTGAGCATTCTCTCTCTCTCTGTCCTCGTGATCAATCTGGCCATCCAGCAGAGAAACTGTATTGATCAAAACAAGGCCCACATTCATCTCTGCCAGATTCTATTCTCCTATTACAGTAACAGATCCCAACATCCTGTAGGCCTGGAATCACATTTAATAAAGCACAGTCAGTCACAATTACCCAATGAGCATCAAGGATCAATTACTCTATTGCTGGCCAGTTGCTTTTAACCACAAGTAGTAGGACAGTCTATACACTATGTATTATTTAGTAAAACGTGAAGATTTTATTTTTTACATTAGCGTAATACTGTATCTAAGTGTTTGGAAAGCTGGGTGCAGCCAGACATTTTGTACCACTCCATTCTTGCTCAAAGGTCGCCACAGTAACGTGACATGTGTACGCGCTCTGGATAATGAGAGAGGCTTGGTCAGTCAAGTGTCTCTACCAAGGTTCATTCCATTTCAGTTCAGTCAATTCAGAGAGATGAATTGAAATTCCAATTCAATAAAAGTACCAATTGACCGGGCTGAAATGGCATTGACCCCAACCCTGGCCTCATTCCTACTACAGAACCAAGGATGGTTATATTCTCAAGCATCAGAAGCTCATTTAGTTACTGCTGTTTATATAATTAAATTAAAACATAAAAAAAAACATAAAACATACTCTTGTAACCCATAGTCCAACCTCTGCATCCTTTATAAGGAAAGATCGTCAGACCCGTAATCTAATCTAACCCCCGGTACACCACCGTTATGTTTCGGCAATGACAAATATCACCTTGTGCGGTGGGTTTTAAATACCATAAACCTGCGGGCCGGCGCCGCGGAGGAGAAGAGGGCCATAAAACATAAGAGGCTTTTCTCTCCTTGAATAACAATCGCCAGAGTGGAGGAGTCAATCAGTCAGTCAGAGCTGCCAGTTTAAACAGCCGTAACTCATCCATATCTCTGTGCTGAGGGACAGTTGAACATGCCAGGGACAAGTCATGGCCCATCGCAATGAGATTACCACCCACATAAACATCATATAGATGATATACTGTGCGCAGGCCTATAGAGGGCACTCTACTGGGCGTGATCAAATTGTCTGGCACGACACTGTATGTACATATGACGTTGGATTACTGTCATGAAGTATAATATAATGCTGACATATAGATCCATATCTTTGTCAATGCATTGCACAGTGGACTAATCGCCTAATGATAAACCCAGAGTTTATAATCAATACGCCATTAATTGACAGCCAGATCCATATTGCAGTAGATTTCCATTCAACCTCTACAATGAAGCTTCGTATAGGGAGTTTCCATTATATTTGCCTCCTACTTTAGATGGTAGGTGAGGGCCAATATCCACAAAGTGCCTCACAGTAGGAGTACTGGAAAAGATTGGGAGGACTTGATCCTAGAACAGCACTCCTACTCTGAGACGCTTTATGAATAATGGCACAGGTGGTTTATCCCCTAGGTTCTGTGGAGATTGTTCCATCATATTTTGGCCTTCGCTACTCAATAGGCTCTCTAATGAGATAAACCATCTGTCTCATAACGGGGCTCACCTGTTCCCAGTCTCATATAGATCTTATCTAGTCCCCCCACACACACATCTGAAAATTCTTTGTGAAAATCACTCACTTAATCTTGAGGGACGCACACACTCACACATTCATCCATATATAATGTAGCCCCCCCCCCCCCCCACACACACACATCTAAATATACTTTGTGAAAATGACTTACTTAGTCCTTCATCTAGTGCCTGGATGAGACGGACGCGAACACACACAAGCACACAAGCACACACACACACACCACCCCTCCACATTGTAATTAGTAGAGAATTGCATATCCATCAAGTCATTGACAAGAGCATATTTGATGTGACGGGCAACAGCAAACCCATCTAAAGGCAATTTAACTGAGCGGAAAAATATTGGGAATATTGTGAAGGGGAGCAATTTATTATCTCCCCTTCTTCCAAGGTGAAAAGTGTTTAATACCCGCTTGATTGCACTACGTAGTATCTCTGACGGAGAGAGAGAGAGAAAAGGCCATTACCATTTGATTCAGTGATAAATTAACTGTGATAAATGGCGTTTGATCATTTATGAGTTTCAAGAGCTGTATGGTTCACAGGCACTGAGATGATTAACACTGAGCTATAGGTGGTTAGTCCATGTCGGACTAAGAGGGCTGTAGGTGGACGATATTTTCATACAACCACACGAAAATACATATCATATACAGTATGATCCTTGTTTTACCTTGCAAATGATAGAACACAGTATGGCATCTAACTATTGGGCTGGCAGGGGTTGCAGTCTATTGGAGTTTCCTTTTCCATTGAAGATAAATTGTACTGTAACTTTGCAAAGTAAGTCTCCCATTAAAATCCAGTCAATTAAAAATATCCTAGACTAAACATCCACACAAAGTATGGTCAAAAAAGACTCTGTTTCCAGGCTCCAAAAAGCATTCATCCTCTGCAATATTTACGGACAAGGAATTGAGATGCTTTGCACGGTTATCTCACAGCCCCCTGTCCCCAATATTATGTCATGGAGGTGTCTGCCACACACAGAGGGTATTGTTTACGGCAAAATAATATTGTGGCTAATTGCGCCTGTGAAGTTGGGGAAATTGTTATAGTGCCCTGCGGCATAGTGCCAGAGAGTAGGGCTGTGTCAGAAGTAGTGCACTAGTAGGGCTCTCGTTAAAAGTAGTGCACTATATAGTGAATAGGGTGGCATTTGAGAAGTAGCCTAGATATTAAAAGTAAACATCCTCATCACTAGAAACAGCCCCACAGGCCCGCAGGGTGCCTTGTGTATTATGCGTTTAATGAAAAGCCAATATGGAGAGACAATAGGATGTCACTACAGGCTGCCTCCCTGTCTCTGTCTGCCCTACTTCAGAATGACTGTCCCTGTCCCTCAAAGCACCACTGTGGGCTGCTGTTACGAGTCCCTCTAGAAACGGGAATCTATGAGAAGAATGCCTAGTAAAGGAGAATGAATCAAAATGACATTTCCTAGCTTTGATTTGAGTTTGTATTTTAATCAATATAGCTAAAATTACCTCACCAAATTGTTATTGGGTTATGTACTTAAATATAGCTATGGAATACCAGACATGGTGTTTTAAGGGATAAGTCGCTCAAATGAGGTGGTGTTTTAAGGGAGAAGTTGGTCTAATGAGGTGGTGTTTTAAGGGAGAATTCGGTCTAATGAGGTGGTGTTTTAAGGGAGGAGACGGTCTAATGAGGTGGTGTATTAAGGGAGGAGTCGGTCTAATGAGGTGGTGCTTTAATGGAGAAGTCGGTCTAATGAGGTGGTGTTTTAAGGGAGAAGTCGGTCTAATGAGGTGGTGTTTTAAGGGAGGAGACGGTCAAATGAGGTGGTGTTTTAAGGGAGAAGTCGGTCTAATGAGGTGGTGTTTTAAGGGAGGAGTCGGTCTAATGAGGTGGTGTTTTAAGGGAGAAGTCAGTCTAATGAGGTGGTGCTTTAATGGAGAAGTCGGTCTAATGAGGTGGTGTTTTCAGGGAGAAGTCGGTCTTATTTTTTTTTAGTCAAACATGATGAATCCAGATAATGAAATGTTATTGAGCCGAACCTTAACGTTCATATTTTGAGTATCTGTTGCTCTGTTAGCTGGGTTCTACTCACCTTCAGTTGTGGAGGAGAGAGAGTGAGTGAAAGAAGGTCATTATAGTCTCTTGGTTTTAATTTCCAATTAATGTGAATCTGAAATGCTCTCTATCTTTACCCAGAATGATAAGGCCACATTAAGATATATATTAATTCATCCATCCTGAATTTGACAATGGCCACGTCTGTTTAATGCCAGACATAAATTGACCCATGGAAGCCGTGCTGCTAATGATGTTGGGGATCAGTATAATTATAATTATCGGAAATGTGCCATTGGTAAAGGTGAACTGATTTAGATACCAATGACATTAGAAGTCGGAATACGCAGAGGTTTTGTAGTTTCACAATGCTCTTTATCAGTCTGTAAGCCAAAGTGTCTAGTCGAAGTGTCTAGTCCTTTAATTGAGTTTAATTGTGAGTAGTTTGTCAGGGGGGAAAAAACGAAGACAACCTCTAATAACTAAATTAATTCTCCCTAATCCCTCTTGCTGAATTAATGAGCGTTCAGCATGAGTCCACATCCAGCTCAGGTTAAAGAAACAGACTTTGTTCTTTGGATTCGTCTGTCATTTTTTGTTTTGCTATTTTAAAATGGTATTGTATCTGAATGAGTCTGGTCATATTGTTCATGTCCTTGATTTCCCTGTAAATGCACAATTAAAAGGACCTACACTTAGGGTAGAGTACCCCACTTAGGGGAGAGTACCCCACTTAGGGGAGAGTACCCCACCTAGGGGAGAGTACCCCACTTAGGGGAGAGTACCCCAAAAATCTGAGGGAGCACGAAGTACAAAAACAGCTTCTTCCTGCAATCTAGAGCAATAAAATAGGCCTATTTTTCTGCATTTCTAAGCATACGTCTTGAGCTGTCTGTATCCTCCTGACTGGTGGGTTGTTTTTTTAAAAATAAACTAAATATTATTTTCTGCATCTCTGCTAAAACCTAGGTTCAATATTTAAAGGAAAGTGAGTCTTATTCAGTACATTTAGTAATTGCTTGCTTTTCTAAAGTCTACCAACCTTGCCAGCAGGCATGCCAGCTAAGATATTTAAACAAGCCAGCTAATCGGACTTGATTGATAGCCTGAAATGGCTTCTTGGGAGCTAGTTATGAGTTTGGGAGATTGGCAACTTATCTCGACTAGCTAAAGCAAACTTCATAAAATGTCTAGGTGACTAGTAGTATGACAGAGAAAAATTATATATATACATATGTTTTTTTTCTTCATTGTAGTTTTTAAACATGGAAACTCTGAGGGGGCACATGCCCCTGTAACCCCTATGAGCATGACCCTTCTGCCTACAGATTTGGTGCAATAGCATCAGCATCATTGTTAACCAATGATTTGACTCCCATCATGGATCCATGGATACTGAGGGACTTGATTTGGAGTTGCAAACAAACATGTCAATAAACGTAAGTCAATGTTCATGAAATAGACAACTTGAAAAGGGCAAGTCAGTCAGGGTTGACTATGGACGAATCGTAAGGGAAGGCTGCCTTAAACAGCCAGGCTTAGCTTTTCCCCATCACAGAAATGTCACCTAGACTCAAACTCCACAAATGAGTCACGCACTGGGAAACAAAGCAAACGTTTTCATGTCCTGTTTATGGGACGTGTAATCGAATTACAACACAATGAGCTGAATGCCCTCCCTGGGGCTAATGATACATTACAATACACCGGATGAGCGGTGCGTTTATCCATAAACAACTGGGTAAAGTGTTTACCTAAGGATGTTTGTTTACGGCAAGATGATCATGGATTGACAGTCATGTATTTCACTTAATTGTAGCATCTGGTTTATGACATGAATGTGTTTGAAATTAGATGAGTAGATGAGCATAGAAATATAATTACTAGTCAATGTTCTGTGATGGGTGGACCAGCGGCCATATTGATTTTACCCATCCACTCTATACTATTCTAATAGTAATTTTATTTCCATGGCTGGCACATTATCATTCCAAATGTTTCCCGTTTAAATAGTTTTAGAAAACAGAGCAGTAATTCATGTAGATTGACGCTTTCCAAATGGTCACCAATCGGTTGTTAAATACCACTAATGATGTTAAATGTCGCTATACTTTTAGCATGTTAGCATGCATGCTGAGTCCTATTGACCCTTCGAGTGTCAAGTTGACCACCAGAGATGTAAGCTGTGGATCGATCCAGCAGCAGCCTGCATGAACTGTGACAAGGGAGAGTAGACTATACGTCCCTGCAGAGCCTGTGAAAATAACTCACGTCAGTAATAGATCTAATCTAATATATATCCCCCCTCTGGTTTTTACCACGACAGACGCGCGGCTTCAATCTCTCTCTCTCTCTCTCTCTCTCTCTCTCTCTCTCTCACACACACACACAATGCTGTTAAACTTCAAAGCCTGAACGCCTTCATGCTGCAGCATGTAATCAAATATGGACAAAGGGCTGCTTCAAGGTGATGAGGGCAGATTTGAGACAATAAATGCCATTCACTCAGACTGCAAGAGTTACAGCCTGGGTATAGAAATAATGTTTCATCCATCCCATGGTTTGATATGAAATATAAGACCCACAGTTGAAATCCTTCAAGTCGAACTGCTGCTGGGGGTTTGATTTAAAGGACAGACGTTTAGCACAAGACAAGGTCAAATGCTCAGACGTTAAATCCTGAGGCAACGATGTGAAGAAATCTGATTAAAATGATAATGAAGTGGATATTAATATTCAACTATTTCGAGAATTATGAGGTTCATATATTACCTATATTCATATATTCAGATACTATGAAGTTCTTATTTTAAATGGGGTTCCAGAACTGGAACATCACGAGCAGGATATAAATGAATAAATGCTGAATAAGTAATTGGTATTGGAGTTCAATTAAATATCTGCAGTGCCTTGTATTCCTGTATCTGACTGTTTGTTGAGTAGACGTTTCTCATTCATGTGTTTATATGCTCTCCTCATTTACTGTCTCTGCCACTTCGTTAGTTATAGTGATTTGATCCACTTTTATAGTCAGGCATGAAACAGCCAGAGAACAGTGTAGGCCCAGAGACTTGACTGAATGACTTTCATTCAAACTTTAATGGTCACATTAAGCACGTTAAAACCCATAGGCAATTCTAACTGGACGGCATCATCAAATCAAAACCAACGTTTATTGGTCACGTGCACAGATTTGCAGATGTTATCGCAGGTGCAGAGAAACGCTTATGTTTCTACCTCCGACAGTGCAGTAATGTAATATCATAGAGCACAAGACATAAGACTCCTGAACAGGTAATCAAATGGCTACCCGGACTATTTGCATTGTGTGCCCCCCCCCAACCCTCTTTAACGCAACTGCTACTCTCTGTTTATCATATATGCATAGTCACTTTAACCATATCTACATGAACATACTACCTCAATTGGGCTGACCAACCAGTGCTCCCGCACATGGCTAACCGGGCTATCTGCAATGTGTCCCGCCACCCACCACCCGCCAACCCCTCTTTTACGCTACTGCTACTCTCTGTTCATCATATATGCATTGTCACTTTAACCATATCTACATGTACATACTACCTCAATCAGCCCGACTAACCGGTGTCTGTATGTAGCCTCACTACTGTATATTGCCTCGCTACGGTATATAGCCTAGCGACTGTATATAGCCTCGCGACTGTATATAGCCTCGCTACTGTATATAGCCTCGCTACTGTTATTTTTCACTGTTGTTTTTATTTCTTTTACTTACCCATTGTTCACCTCACCGCCTGTAAGTAAGCATTTCACTGTAATACCTGTTGTATTCGGCGCACGTGACAAATAAACTTTAATGTGATTTGATACACTGCATTAAATCCTCATGAGGATATGTGGTAGTCCAACCTACTGTAGATGAATGCACTGTATTACGTTATCCACGTTCTGGATAAGATAAATGACTCAAACGTAAAAGCAATGTGAATGACTTGCATACTGTAGCCACATCTCCCCTCACCAGGTATTGGTGTCGCTGATGATAGTATCACTGGAATAGGCCATATCTTTCGATAAACCTGTTACAGTGAGACTTTATATGGTCTGCTAGTCTTATTGTATTGTGCTAATATCGTGTGTCAACCCCTGTAAGATTTGTAACTGCTGTTTCAGTTCTGACCAGAGGCTCGATTCACAATTTCGGACAGTCAGCATTTTTGACTGAGGCATTAAAAAAGACAGCTCACATTGTTAGCGAGGCTACATTATGAGCTAGTAAAAGACATGGGTTGTAGACATTGCCATCTCAGACGACTCGAGGAAAACATGTGGTAGACTGCTCACGTTGTTCATCTCCTGGCCTTTTACAGCAGGCATGTCCAGCGATAACCTAGTCATAACCTGCAATAACCTAGTACTAACTTAGCATTCCTGTGACACGTTTGTCTTTGTATATAAGATGGTGGAATGAATGAATGAATAACGGGTAAATGACAGTTGCTGAATACAGGATGCCAAGTTCTCAAAGCGTTTTTATTTTGGCAGTATGGCAGATACGAAAGCGTTACTCTACCCTGAACGTAATATATTAGCATAGAAACACATGTCGACTTAAATCCACTGAGTGTACAAAACAATAGGAACAGATCATTCTCATCCAGCCTTCGAATAACCCAATTTACACTTCCTGTATATTGGCCCCCAGAGAGAGAGAGACACAATGACTACAAACATACATAGAGTGGCTGGTTGTTGTTGTGGGAAAAATCAGTCATCGCCAGATAATTCCATGGTTGCCAAGGAGCTGAAAGGTATCCTAGGCAGAGAGCTTTGCAAAATTGTACATACACTGAGTGTACAAAACATTAGGAACACCTGCTTTCCATGACACAGACTGACCAGGTGAATCCAGGTGAAAGCTTTGATCCCTTATTGATGTCACTTGTTAAATCCACTTCAATCAGTATAGATGAAGGGGAGGAGACAGGTTACAGAAGGATTTTTAAGCCTTGAGACATGGATTGTGTATGTGCGCCATTCAGAGGGTGTAGGATCAATACAAAATATTTAAGCGCCTTTGAACGGGGTATGGTAGTAGGTGACAGGCGCACCGGTTTGAGTGTGTCAAGATCTGCAACGCTGCTGGGTTTTACACGGTCAACCGTTTCCCGTGTATATTAAGAATGGTCCACCACATAAAGGACATCCAGCCAACATGACATCCAGCCAACTGCGGGAAGGAGTGGAGTCAACATAGCCCAGCATCCCTGTGGAATGCTTTAGACACCTTGTCAAGCCCATGCCCCGACAAATTGAGGCTGTTCTGAGGGCAAAACATGGTGTGGAACATAAGCTGTTCCTAATGTTTTATACACTCAGTCAATATCCACCCCTCATTAAGCTGAAATCTCTCACAGAAAACAACATATTACACACTGGATTTACTGATGTGGGCTACCTGCTTTCATATCCCTGACAGGTACAAATGAGTTCTCGAACAATCTCGTGGTTTTGAGGGTGAACCCATGTTATTTTTTTAATTTTTATTTTTTTACCTTTATTTTACTAGACAAGTCAGTTAAGAACACATTCTTATTTTCAATGACGGCCTAGGAACAGTGGGTTAACTGCCAGTTCAGGGGCAGAACGACAGATTTTGTACCTTGTCAGCTCGGGGGTTTGAACTTGCAACCTTCCGGTTACTAGTCCAACGCTCTAACCACTAGGCTACCCTGCAGTACGGCAGAAAGAAATGAATAACTAAAATGTCTGCCACCATCTCTCTCTCTCTCTCTCAGTGACAGTAGTCCCCTTGGGCATCTTTTGAATTACATGCTAAGTTCCACCTTTTTTGCGATGGCAAATCTATTGAATTTCAATTGCTTCTTCTTGAGGAAGGACGCCTCAGAGGTATTATATAGTTGACATCGGTAGAACCAGGGAATAAAACGACATCTATATTAGGATGTGGGAAGTCAGGCAAGGGCTGAGGTAACTGAGTGGCCACTGAATATAGGGAAGAAAGACCATTCAAAATCCCATTCACACTGAACAGAAAGATACAGAGGAATAATTTCAGTCACTAACGTTACACAGAGATAACTGGCTGGTGTCAGAGTTTGTGCGTGAGTGTCTGCTGTGTGCCGTTTGTTAAATCTGCCTCTCAGGTAAGTGTTCTTCCTCCTGGTTTAGCCTGGGGCAACAGGAAGTATTGGGAGAGGTGTTGTGTAGCCGTGAGGCTCTTGTCTAGGTGGGGTGAGGTGTTGTGTTGCTGTGAGGCTCTTGTCTAGATGAGGAGTGGTGATGTGTAGCTGTGAGGCTCTTGTCTAGGTGAGGAGAGGTGTTGTGTAGCTGTGAGGCTCTTGTCTAGGTGAGGAGAGGTGTTGTGTAGCTGTGAGGCTCTTGTCTAGATGAGGAGTGGTGATGTGTAGCTGTGAGGCTCTTGTCTAGGTGAGGAGAGGTGTTGTGAAGCTGTCTGCTCCCTGTACTGTCTTGTCTAGGTGTTGTGAAGCTGTCTGCTCCCTGTACTGTCTTGTCTAGGTGTTGTGAAGCTGTCTGCTCCCTGTACTGTCTTGTCTAGGTGTTGTGATGCTGTCTGCTCCCTGTACTGTCTTGTCTAGGTGTTGTGAAGCTGTCTGCTCCCTGTACTGTCTTGTCCAGGTGTTGTGAAGCTGACTGCTCCATGTACTGTCTTGTCCAGGTGTTGTGATGCTGTCTGCTCCCTGTACTGTCTTGTCTAGGTGTTGTGAAGCTGTCTGCTCCATGTACTGTCTTGTCTAGGTGTTGTGAAGCTGTCTGCTCCCTGTACTGTCTTGTCCAAGTGAGGGCCGGGTGGCCCTCCTTATTAAACTTTATTAGAGCTGCCTCCCTCAATGGAGCATTGCACCCTGGGAGATCAGTGTAGACGGCGGCTCCCCTACTGATTAGTTCCAGAGGTAATGACAGAGCCTCTCACTGAGGCATGCAGAGGTCACAGAGGTCACAGCCATCATCTCCCTCTCTGCTCCAGAGAGATTGCAGCTCTGGAGCTAAGACTCAACTCAACATACATCAGGCTAGCAGACCAGTACACAGAACACTGGTCTCTGCTTTCCCCTTTCTCTCTTTCTTTCCATCCTTCTCTCCCTCCTTTTCCCCCCTCCTTCTTTCCCTCCTTCTTTCCTCAGGACTCATTGAGGGCTCCTGGAGCGGGCCTTTACTTCTCTCCCTCCTTCCTCCTTCCTCTCCTTCCTCTCTTTCTCAGGACTCGTTTGACATTCCAGTCTGCTGAGGGTTCTCCTCTTTATTTCACAGAGACTCATAGCTCTGAAGTCATTTGTCTCAGTCGGGCCGGCGAGACCTAATCACTCACCTCCTTCACAGGAGTCGAGCACTTTGACTTTAATTTAGCACCACAGAGAGAGAAACCTATTACGGATGCAGAAGGGTTGCAACACTACGAATTCAATTACACCTGTGATTGCTTTGATGTGTATTATCACTTACTGGCAATTGAATGAACACCCCTCATAACACACACACACACACACACACACACACACACGCACACACACGCACACACACACACACACACACACACACACACACACACACACACACACACACACACACACACACACACACACACACACACACACACACACAACAAAATAAGATGTCATGACCTGATTACAGTATGGGGGAATAAGACAACACCTATCTAGTGAATGCACGTGCAGTCTTCTCTAAAGAGAGGTCTTGCTCCTGAAGGCACAGCCTGTATCTAATGTATGGGTGGATACAGCCTCATGGATGGTCCATTGGGAGACTTATTAGGCAAACCTTGAGATGTAATTAACTAAGAAATACTGTAGTAGTCTTTTGTGACACAGTAACAAGTCCTAGTGAAAATATAATAACACTTTTAGCTTGACGCTACGGATGTAAATATAATAGCACAAAAAAAAAAGATGAACCAATGGTAAGTGGCATGGTAAGTCTTCGGATGTATTTTAAGTGCGGACGAGAACTGAAGTTAGGTCTATCCACTCTAACACTGGCTAAACACATTCTAGTTCAATTTCTATGAGCGAAACATTGTTCCGCTCTTCCCCACTGTGTTGGTCAACTGGTACTGGAAGCTAACAGCAGGGGAAAAAGACTCAGAGTCTGAACAAACAGGAGTCAAGAGAGTTCTTGAGACATGGAGGATAACATTCTGTGAAAGGGTGCACACCAGCACACCACGGATGGGCCAACAGAGAGAAGAGTCACTCCATCTTTGTCAGAGCCGATGAGATCTTTCATCTTTTCCCCACACTCAGAGTCAAAGGGGCTTTAGTACAGCGTGGAGCGAGGGACGAGAGAGAGAGAGGAACTTTACCTCAGGAGAGTGAGAGAGAGAAAGAGAAAGAGAGAAAGAAAGAGAGAGAACTAAAACAACACAGGATGAGAGAGAGAGCAAGAGAAAGAGAGAGAGAGGGAGAGAAAGAGAGAGAGAGCGAGAGAGAGCGAGAGAGAGCAAGAGAGTGAGGGCGAGAGAGAGAAGGAGGAGGAGAGGGTATACTGGAGGCCTCAGCTGCAGAGGGACTCTCCTGTCACTGATAAGATCAGCCCAGCTGCCTCAGACTTTCATTATTGAATGCTAAAACATTTGGATGGTAGGTAACAACATCTCCACCCCGCTGATCCTCAACACTGGGGCCCCACAAGGGTGCGTTCTGAGCCCTCTCCTGTACTCCCTGTTCACCCATGACTGCATGGCCATCCACGCCTCCAACTCAATCATCAAGTTTGCAGACAACTCTACAGTGGTAGGCTTGATTACCAACAACAACGAGACAGCCTACAGGGAGGAGGTGAGGGCCCTCGGAGTGTGGTGTCAGGAAAATAACCTCACACTCAACGTCAACAAAACAAAGGAGTTGATCGTGGACTTCAGGAAACAGCAGAGGGAGCACCCCCCTAGCCACATCGACGGGACAGTAGAGTAGAGGGTAGTAAGTTTTAAGTTCCTCGGCATACACATCACGGACAAACTGAATTGGTCCACCCACACAGACAGTGTTGTAAAGAAGGCTCAGCACCTCAGGAGGCTGAAGAAATTCGGCTTGTCACCAAAAGCAGTCACAAACTTCTTCAGATGCGCAATCGAAAGCATCCTGTCGGGCTGTATCACCACCTGGTACGGCAACTGCTCTGCCCACAACCATAAGGCTCTCCAGAGGATAGTGAGGTCTGCACAACGCATCACCGGGGGCAAACTACCTGCACTCCAGGACACCTACACCACCCGATGTCACAGGAAGGCCATAAAGATCATCAAGGACAACAACCACCCGAGCCACTGCCTGTTCATCCAGAAGGCGAGGTCAGTACAGGTGCATCAAAGCAGGGACCGAGAGACTGAAAAACAGCTTCTATCTCAAGGCCATCAGACTGTTAAACAGCCACCACTAACATTGAGTGGCTGCTGCCAACACACTGACTCAACTCCAGCCACTTTAATAATGGAAATTGATGGGAATTGCTGTAAAAAAAAATCACTAGCCACTTTAAACAATGCCACTTAATATAATGTTTACATACCCTACATTACTCGTCTCATATGTATATACTATACTCGATACCATCTACTGCATCTTGCCATCTTTATGTAATACATGTATCACTAGCCACTTTAAACAATGCCACTTTTATATGTTTACATACCCTACATTACTCATCTCATATGTATATACTGTACTCGATACCATCTCCTGCATCTTGCCTATGCCGTTCTGTACCATCACTCATTCATATATCTTTATGTACATATTCTTTATCCCTTTACACTTGTGTGTATAAGGTAGTAGTTGTGGAATTGTTAGGTTAGATTACTCGTTGGTTATTACTGCATTGTCGGAACTAGAAGCACAAGCATTTCGCTACACTCGCATTAACATCTGCCAGCCATGTGTATGTGACAAATAAAATTTGATTTGATTTGATTCGATAATTTCCCTGGAAAATGACCAGAGAAAGAAGGGTAGACATTACTTCAGGCCTGTTGAGCCATTGAAAATATGAAATGTGAAAAGGTTGTAGTCGTATTATAATTTATATAATGACTGAAATATTAAATGTGTGTTTCCCCAAAAATATTTATAATTTTGATTTTAAGATGTTCTTTGTAGGGGAGGATGTTGTGACTGTGTTGTGGTGATCTTAAGTGTATTCTGACAGACAACAATGACTGTATTCATGTAACCGGTCAGGATTGGTACCATGTCATCTCAATATGCACAACCACTAAAGACAGGAGACAACAGTTAACTAGGCCTGGGCTAAATGCTTATCTGTAGCCCTGGGGACCAACAACTGTTTTTACACGTCAGACCAGGAAACATCAAAGTAACATCACCATGACGATGTCAGCCACAGGGTAACCTCACCATGACAGCCGATGGAACACAGGTGGTCCAACTCCGCTACACAAACTCTCTCATCTCTCTCTCTCTGTATCTATCTCTTTCTCTCCATCTCTCTCTCTCCTTCTCTTTATACCTCCTATATCTCCCTCTCTCTCTGTATCTATTTCTGTCTCTCCATCTCTCCCTCCCTTGCTCTCTCTCTCCATCTCTGTGGACAGGAACCACCAAAGGACAGGAACCTCCAAAGGTCAGAGCACTTTGTAATTACAGTTAATTAAACTGTGCTAGGGAGATTGAGCCTGGAATTTACCACCACTCATTACATTTGAGGAGACGCTATTAATGGGATATCAACCTCTTGTAACTCACCCCACTGTTAACTGTCACAGTGAATTGTTTGTCATGTTGGGTGCATTGTATCAGCACATAGGGACATCTACTACAAGGATTACAGTAATACAAGTAATACATTGATGGTAGTGAATGTATGTATCAAGCCAGTCACTGCTAATATCTCATGGACAGACCACGTAAACATAAACGGTAGCGTAGATCTGTCATGAATCCATACAACGGGATGCCTGAGATAATGAGCAGGATTAGGTCCGGTGCTTGGCTTTTTCATCACTTGATATTTAGACAAATCACAATTTCGCAGGTCTTTCGAATTTCGAATTTTGAAAACCGAGATTTTAACCGAGATTACAGATCGCCAAGCTAGACAAGATGTGCCCTCAGGTCTCCTATGATGTGCTGTAACATGACTTCCAGATTATAACATGGGCTCAGACCTTGTGCTCCTCTTAATGAAGAAAATAACCAAGATTTGCTTGACCTTTCTCTATTTCATTGCATGGAAAAAAAATATTTTGAAGAGAGATAACTCAGTGGAAGTGGATCCTTACATTTTTAGTCTAAACATATTTTGTTGATCTCTGTTCTTCGTCTGAACAGCAGAAATACATTCAAGATGAGGCTACAACTGATTAAGACTCAGCCTTCCTTGATTCCTTTCAAACCAGTGCTTTGTGTGCCTGTGAAAGCACTACATCACCCCTGGGAATGATGCTTGCCTCCTTCTCTCCCTCCCTCCTCCTCTCAGTCAGTTAAGTGGATATTTGAAGGCACTCACATGCTTTGTAAACAACAGGTGTAGACTAACTGTGAAATGCTTACTTACGGGCCCTTCCCAACAATGCAGAGAGAAATAAAATAGAGAAATAATGGAAAAGTAAAACACGTAATAACAAAAGTAATAATAAATACACAATGAGTAGCGATAACCTTGCTCTATACACGGGGTACCAGTACCAGTTGATATGCAGGGGTATGAGGTAATTGAGGTAGATATCTACACATAACTAAGAATAAAGTGACAGATAGTAAACAGTACCAGTCTTATGCAGGGGTATGAGGTAATTGAGGTAGATATCTACATATAACTAAGAATAAAGTGACAGATAGTAAACAGTACCAGTTGATATGTAGGGGTAAGAGGGATTTGAGGTAGATATCTACATATAACTAAGAATAAAGTGACAGATAGTAAACAGTACCAGTTGATATGTAGGGGTACGAGGTAATTGAGGTAGATATCTACATATAACTAAGAATAAAGTGACAGATAGTAAACAGTACCAATTGATATGTAGGGGTACGAGGTAATTGAGGTAGATATCTACATATAACTAAGAATAAAGTGACAGATAGTAAACAGTACCAGTTGATATGCAGGGGTACGAGGTAATTGAGGTAGATATCTACATATAACTAAGAATAAAGTGACAGATAGTAAACATTACCAGTTGATATGCAGGGGTACGAGGTAATTGAGGTAGATATCTACATATAACTAAGAATAAAGTAACTGATAGTAAACAGTACCAGTTGATATGCAGGGGTACGAGGTAATTGAGGTAGGTAGATATCTACATATAACTAAGAATAAAGTGACAGATAGTAAACAGTACCAGTTGATATGCAGGGGTATGAGGTAATTGAGGTAGATATCTACATATAACTAAGAATAAAGTGACAGATAGTAAACAGTACCAGTTGATGTGTAGGGGTACGAGGTAATTGAGGTAGATATCTACATATAACTAAGAATAAAGTGACAGATAGTAAACAGTACCAGTTGATATGCAGGGGTATGAGGTAATTGAGGTAGATATCTACATATAACTAAGAATAAAGTGACAGATAGTAAACAGTACCAGTTGATATGCAGGGGTACGAGGTAATTGAGGTAGATATCTACATATAACTAAGAATAAAGTAACAGATAGTAAACAGTACCAGTTGATATGTAGGGGTATGAGGTAATTGAGGTAGATATCTACATATAACTAAGAATAAAGTGACAGATAGTAAACAGTACCAGTTGATATGCAGGGGTACGAGGTAATTGAGGTAGATATCTACATATAACTAAGAATAAAGTGACAGATAGTAAACAGTACCAGTTGATATGCAGGGGTACGAGGTAATTGAGGTAGATATCTACATATAACTAAGAATAAAGTGACAGATAGTAAACAGTACCAGTTGATATGTAGGGGTATGAGGTAATTGAGGTAGATATCTACATATAACTATGAATAAAGTGACAGATAGTAAACAGTACCAGTTGATATGCAGGGGTACGAGGTAATTGAGGTAGATATCTACATATAACTAAGAATAAAGTGACAGATAGTAAACAGTACCAGTTGATATGCAGGGGTACGAGGTAATTGAGGTAGATATCTACATATAACTAAGAATAAAGTGACAGATAGTAAACAGTACCAGTTGATATGCAGGGGTACGAGGTAATTGAGGTAGATATCTACATATAACTAAGAATAAAGTGACAGATAGTAAACAGTACCAGTTGATATGTAGGGGTATGAGGTAATTGAGGTAGATATCTACATATAACTATGAATAAAGTGACAGATAGTAAACAGTACCAGTTGATATGCAGGGGTACGAGGTAATTGAGGTAGATATCTACATATAACTAAGAATAAAGTGACAGATAGTAAACAGTACCAGTTGATATGTAGGGGTATGAGGTAATTGAGGTAGATATCTACATATAACTAAGAATAAAGTGACAGATAGTAAACAGTAGCAGCAGCGTATGCGATGACAAAAAAATGGTCAGTGCAGATAGTCCGGGTAGCTATTTGGTCTCTTTCTTTTCCGAGTGTCTGGTCCATGGTGAGCAGTATGTCTTGTGCTGCAGACTCTGTTCTGACGTCCAGAAGCTCTTTTCGGTCATAGGACACAATGGTCCATGGTGAGCAGTATGTCCTGTGCTGCAGACTCTGTTCTGACGTCCAGAAGCTCTTTTCGGTCATAGGACACAATGGTCCATGGTGAGCAGTATGTCCTGTGCTGCAGACTCTGTTCTGACGTCCAGAAGCTCTTTTCGGTCATAGGACACAATGGTCCATGGTGAGCAGTATGTCCTGTGCTGCAGACTCTGTTCTGACGTCCAGAAGCTCTTTTCGGTCATAGGACACAATGGTCCATGGTGAGCAGTATGTCCTGTGCTGCAGACTCTGTTCTGACGTCCAGAAGCTCTTTTCGGTCATAGGACACAATGGTCCATGGTGAGCAGTATGTCCTGTGCTGCAGACTCTGTTCTGACGTCCAGAAGCTCTTTTCGGTCATAGGACACAATGGTCCATGGTGAGCAGTATGTCCTGTGCTGCAGACTCTGTTCTGACGTCCAGAAGCTCTTTTCGGTCATAGGACACAATGGTCCATGGTGAGCAGTATGTCCTGTGCTGCAGACTCTGTTCTGACGTCCAGAAGCTCTTTTCGGTCATAGGACACAATGGTCCATGGTGAGCAGTATGTCCTGTGCTGCAGACTCTGTTCTGACGTCCAGAAGCTCTTTTCGGTCATAGGACACAATGGTCCATGGTGAGCAGTATGTCCTGTGCTGCAGACTCTGTTCTGACGTCCAGAAGCTCTTTTCGGTCATAGGACACAATGGTCCATGGTGAGCAGTATGTCTTGTGCTGCAGACTCTGTTCTGACGTCCAGAAGCTCTTTTCGGTCATAGGACACAATGGTCCATGGTGAGCAGTATGTCCTGTGCTGCAGACTCTGTTCTGACGTCCAGAAGCTCTTTTCGGTCATAGGACACAATGGTCCATGGTGAGCAGTATGTCTTGTGCTGCAGACTCTGTTCTGACGTCCAGAAGCTCTTTTCGGTCATAGGACACAATGGTCCATGGTGAGCAGTATGTCCTGTGCTGCAGACTCTGTTCTGACGTCCAGAAGCTCTTTTCGGTCATAGGACACAATGGTCCATGGTGAGCAGTATGTCCTGTGCTGCAGACTCTGTTCTGACGTCCAGAAGCTCTTTTCGGTCATAGGACACAATGGTCCATGGTGAGCAGTATGTCTTGTGCTGCAGACTCTGTTCTGACGTCCAGAAGCTCTTTTCGGTCATAGGACACAATGGTCCATGGTGAGCAGTATGTCCTGTGCTGCAGACTCTGTTCTGACGTCCAGAAGCTCTTTTCGGTCATAGGACACAATGGTCCATGGTGAGCAGTATGTCCTGTGCTGCAGACTCTGTTCTGACGTCCAGAAGCTCTTTTCGGTCATAGGACACAATGGCGGAAACATTATGTACAAAAAAACAATCAGCGCATAAAAACACAAAATAGAAGAACATATCTTGTCCAGAATAATTGATCCATTCCTCTGTTCATTCTATCAATCCAAGCGCACGAAGTACTCAGGAACAAGTAGAAGCGATTCCTCTCAGGAAAACAAGCAACATTTACAACGACGGACAGACAAATGACAGAGGGACTATATATGCAGTGATAGAGTGGGGATTGGAACTAGGTGTGTGTAATAATGACAAGACAAGTCTGGGGTTGATGAGTAAAGGGTGTTTGCCAGCAGTAGGTTCGGCAGCAGCTAGAAGGCCGGGAACGCCGAACGCCTGAGCTGGACGGGAGGGGGAGCCAAAGTGAAGGCTGGTGTGACAGTTCATACTATCAATCTATTCCTCTGTTCATTCTATCAATCCATTCCTCTGTTCATACTATCAATCCATTCCTCTGTTCATTCTACCAATCCATTTCTCTGTTCATTCTATCAATCCATTCCTCTGTTCATTCTATCAATCCATTCCTCTGTTCATTCTATCAATCCATTCCTCTGTTCATACTATCAATCCATTCCTCTGTTCATACTATCAATCCATTCCTCTGTTCATACTATCAATCTATTCCTCTGTTCATACTATCAATCCATTCCTCTGTTCATTCTATCAATCCATTCCTCTGTTCATTCTATCAATCCATTCCTCTGTTCATACT
This sequence comes from Oncorhynchus clarkii lewisi, assembly GCF_045791955.1. Classification (NCBI taxonomy): domain Eukaryota; kingdom Metazoa; phylum Chordata; class Actinopteri; order Salmoniformes; family Salmonidae; genus Oncorhynchus; species Oncorhynchus clarkii. Next base: position 12,019,495 of record NC_092165.1, read on the forward strand.
ATTAATCCATTCCTCTGTTCATTCTATCAATCCATTCCTCTGTTCATTCTATCAATCCATTCCTCTGTTCATACTATCAATCTATTCCTCTGTTCATTCTATCAATCCATTCTTCTGTTCATTCTATCAATCCATTCCTCTGTTCATTCTATCAATCCATTCCTCTGTTCATACTATCAATCCATTCCTCTGTTCATTCTACCAATCCATTTCTCTGTTCATTCTATCAATCCATTCCTCTGTTCATTCTATCAATCTATTCCTCTGTTCATTCTATCAATCCATTCCTCTGTTCATACTATCAATCCCTTCCTCTGTTCATACTATCAATCCATTCCTCTGTTCATACTATCAATCCATTCCTCTGTTCATTCTATCAATCCATTCCTCTGTTCATTCTATCAATCCATTCCTCTGTTCATTCTATCAATCCAATCCTCTGTTCATACTATCAATCCATTCCTCTGTTCATTCTATCAATCCATTCCTCTGTTCATTCTATCAATCCATTCCTCTGTTCATACTATCAATCCATTCCTCTGTTCATTCTATCAATCCATTCCTCTGTTCATACTATCAATCCAATCCTCTGTTCATTCTATCAATCCATTCCTCTGTTCATTCTATCAATCCATTCCTCTGTTCATTCTATCAATCCATTCCTCTGTTCATTCTATCAATCCATTCCTCTGTTCATTCTATCAATCCATTCCTCTGTTCATTCTATCAATCCATTCCTCTGTTCATTCTATCAATCCATTCCTCTGTTCATTCTATCAATCCATTCCTCTGTTCATACTATCAATCCATTCCTCTGTTCATACTATCAATCCATTCCTCTGTTCATTCTATCAATCCATTCCTCTGTTCATTCTATCAATCCATTCCTCTGTTCATACTATCAATCCATTCCTCTGTTCATACTATCAATCCATTCCTCTGTTCATACTATCAATCCATTCCTCTGTTCATACTATCAATCCATTCCTCTGTTCATTCTATCAATCCATTCCTCTGTTCATTCTATCAATCCATTCCTCTGTTCATTCTATCAATCCATTCCTCTGTTCATTCTATCAATCCATTCCTCTGTTCATACTATCAATCCATTCCTCTGTTCATACTATCAATCCCTTCCTCTGTTCATACTATCAATCCATTCCTCTGTTCATACTATCAATCCATTCCTCTGTTCATTCTATCAATCCATTCCTCTGTTCATACTGTCAATCCTTTCCTCTGTTCATTCTATCAATCCATTCCTCTGTTAATTCTATCAATCCATTCCTCTGTTCATTCTATCAATCCATTCCTCTGTTCATTCTATCAATCCATTCCTCTGTTCATACTATCAATCCATTCCTCTGTTCATACTATCAATCCATTCCTCTGTTCATTCTATCAATCCATTCCTCTGTTCATTCTATCAATCCATTCCTCTGTTCATTCTATCAATCCATTCTATCAATCCAGCAGCAAACTAACATGGTATTGGCATAATTTGTACAGTACTCAAGACTTCCTAGTTTCAACTCCATGGGTTGGAATAGTTTAGCGATTTGTTACGTAGAAGACTCTTTAGCGCTCTGCCAATTAAGGTGAGGTTAGTTGTGTGTCAATAATATCAAGCAAAAGTGTAAATGTAAATTACTACCAAATTATGATGTTCTCATGCTATCAGAAAATACTAATATCCTAAATGGATTATCTTGTTTGATGAATAACTAAACGCAACCAAAGTGTCCATTGATTTAGGCCAACCATAAATACACAAACTGAAATGTCAATCAATGTCTGTGTCTAGGCCTTTGCTCATCAAAGCTGGACTTGGTTTTTAAGGATCACTTCCCCAAAGTTGGGGTTTAAATAACTTAGTAATGAATTCAGTATGGGAATCCTCTACAGGATGAAGGCCAAGCACAGAACGCCCTTTCACAGAATCGACCCATGGCTATTCTAACACAGAAGACACCCAGTCTATACAACAACCTGGAAACTGTACACTAGATTTGCTGTAATTACTATGAACATTACTTGGTACCAGACCTATGAAATACATACACGGTATCCCTGTGGGCAGTGCACATCATTTGCTCATCACCAGACACTCTGACCCCTGCAGTCTTTTGGAGCCTATAGGGAGGCCTGTCTAGCCTGGTTGCCAGTCTGTTTAGCTTATATTCCACTCCTCGTAGTCCAGGTCATGTGCCAATGAAGGAGTACAAGGAGTGGAATGTAAGCTTAACACACTGGCACCCAGACTAAGACTTGTCTTCTCTGTTCATCTTCGCTCTTCTCTTCCCTCCTCTTCCCCCTTTTTTCTTTCTTCCTTTCCCCTCTTTTTCTCTCCTCTCCTCCTCTATTGTGGTTGCGTGATGTCCCACCAGATGTACTGCATCATCCAGGCTGCTCTGCTCTTGGCTACTCTTATCTCACTGTAGGGCTCTGTGGCCTGAGGTGCTCTCCCCTTCTCTCGCTCTCCTTCCCTCACCTTCCCCCTCCTCTATTACTCTCTCTTACTTTAAGTTTGTCTCCCCATCTCTCTCCCTTCCTCTCTCTCACAAACACCGTCTATCTCTCTCTGTGAGTCATAACACACCCACTATTTGAAGGCAGCCAGGTAGAGAGAGAGTGTGTGTGTGTGTGTGTGTGTGTGTGTGTGTGTGTGTGTGTGTGTGTGTGTGTGTGTGAGAGAGAGAGAGAGAGAGAGAGAGAGAGAACACTGACGATGAGCCATCTGGACCTGTGCAGAAACCTGCTGTGGTGCAGAAACTCTCCCAGCATCCTCTTCATCTCTGTCAGCACTTTGCACAGTGACCACTGACACACGTAAAGGAGTTGGAATGACTGAGTCTGAACTTCTGCTGAACTTAGTCACCTCAAGATGCTAACATCAAATAGGTATACCGTAAAACTTTCGTTATTCTAGAAGTCTCCAGCAAGCGCTCATTTGTTCTGATTGCCGGGTAAAGAATCTGATTATAGAAAATAAACGTTGGCCTACTGGATATTAACAAACAGATTGCCATGCTTCGGTATACTTTCAAAAACGTCTCTGCCACACAGCTCACATCTGAGATGATTAATCCCTGTCAAAATATTGATGCCTGTCTGTACAGTCCGCTTGCGAGTGAGTTGACTTTGGAGAAACTCACAAACTCATAAAAATTTGAACCAGTTTCCAACAAACGGCCATGAAACTTTGCAGTTCTAAAAAAAAACTCACAGTAATGAAATTTGGATGATAAACTTCAGAGGAAAATAAGTTGGTCTCACTGAGACTAATCCTCTGGAGTTCTGGTTGACTGATGTCAGAGGAAGCAGAACCGCTCTTTCAGGTTCAAGTCTTTGCTCGTTGTTCTTGTTGTGCACCATGCTGATGTGCACAATAACATAGTTCTCCTTTCCTTTCCGGCCCATTCCCATCTAACAACTGCTCTATAATGCAGACTAATGTATTTTCCATGTTCTAAACATCCTTGCTATTGTCTGGTAAAGAGGTCCCGTCTTCTGTCTTTGACTTCAACTGTGAACATATGCACCATGTACAACAAGTTTCAAGGCAAAAATAACCATTGCAGGACAATGAGTTCATTGTTAAGGGACTTTAAATAGATAATTTAGGCTAGTGTGTGTGTGTGCGTGTGCATGCGCGTGCGCGTGCACGTGTGCATGTGCATGTGTGTGTGTGTGAGTATGTAAAATTGCCATGCACTGTAGTTTAAATCATCAGGTACTGTTTATATTTTAATTGAGAATGTGAGAGTGTATTAGCGAGGCAGAGTGAGTAACTCCTCTGGTCTGGTGATAGTATATCGACTATAGAGAATGGCTGGCTGAAGGCCTTCTCATCCATCTTAGTGTGTAAGTTGCTCCATTAAGAGCCTCCAGAGAGAGGAGGTGACTCAGACGTTTACACACGGTCTGCTGCTCTGAGGCCACAGAGGCCTGGGGACAGATCATTCTCATCCAGCCTTTGAATAACCCAATTTACACTACCTGTATATGGGCCCTCAGAGAGAGACGCCATCTTAGCTGAGTTATGGGGTAAGCAAACACATAGTGGCTGGTTGTTGTGGATTGTAATTCCGATGCTATAAGATAGCATTGCTTTAGATGGGGAAGTAGGACCTGGATTCATGTGTGTGTGTGTGTGTGGGTGTGTTTGCGTGCGTGCGTGCGCGTGTACGTGTGTCTATAACATGGGTGTTTGTTACAACTATTAGCATGCAATGCTTGATCTATAACAGTAGAAGGATAGTTGGAATCAGCTCTTCTGTGAAGGAAATATGTCTATAAGCATTTATCGTTGAGCTTCAAATTAAATCTATAATTCCTGCTAATTCCTATTAGATGATGCATGAATAAAAACATAAGTGAGGTTGTCTCAATGTGATAGTTAGCTTCCAAATGTATGCATCCTCCTCTTCCATAATTAATGGAGATTTGAGGGAAAGCGCCTGAGGGCCTAACGACTGTATTTTACACTGTTAGTGCTTATTATAGGTTGAAAAGGCTTATAGGCAGCTCTATTCTGGGACATGTCTCCTAATTGTAGAGGATGGGGAGAGTCTCAAGTGTCTATCTCTTTGCTTTTGGCTAGCAGCAGGTTGCATTTATACGTAATCATATCAGGTGAATGCTAGCAGCAGGTTATACAGTATTCATATAGATGGAGATGCAGCCATTTGAGGATAATGTTAGTAGCAGGTTATACAGTATTCATATAGATGGAGATGCAGCCATATGAGGCTAATGTTAGTGTAATATTAATGGTAGCATTGAATTATTTGAACACATTACATACAGTATGCTGTACTGAATGCCTCTGTATGTCTGAAAACCCTATCTTCTCATTCTAGATACAGGTTACATATGCCATTACATCGCTTACCGACCCCATTCAACACTCTAGATACAGGTTACATGTACCATTAGACCACTTACCGACCCCATTCAACACTGTAGATACAGGTTATATATGCCATTACACCTCTTACCGACCCCATTCAACACTCTAGATACAGGTTACATATGCCATTACATCGCTTACCGACCCCATTCAACACTATAGATACAGGTTACATGTACCATTAGACCACTTACCGACCCCATTCAACACTGTAGATACAGGTTCTATATGCCATTACACCTCTTACTGACCCCATTCAACACTATAGATACAGGTTCTATATGCCATTACACCTCTTACTGACCCCATTCAACACTATAGATACAGGCTCTATATGCCATTACACCTCTTGCCGACCCCATTCAACACTATAGATACAGGTTCTATATGCCATTACACCTCTTACTGACCCCATTCAACACTCTAGATACAGGTTCTATATGCCATTACACCTCTTACTGACCCCATTCAACACTCTAGATACAGGTTCTATATGCCATTACACCTCTTACCGACCCCATTCAACACTCTAGATACAGGTTCTATATGCCATTACACCTCTTACCGACCCCATTCAACACTATAGATACAAAGCAAAAGTAACACAAAGCTAAAGTAACAATTTGAGAGCACACAATGTCTCAGTAACACTCAGATTATGCAATGTAATCATCAACTAATACACTACAAATTAATTCACCGATTTTATTTGACTGAAATGCTGCCAATCTAAATTTGCTCCTATTCCAAATTCTCTGCTTTGTTCTCAAACAAATATTGGCAGCCACATACACATCTTACCGACTCCATTCAACACTCGATAAACAGATGTTGTATGCCATTACACCTCTTACCGACCCCATTGAACACTCTAGATACAGGTTCTATATGCCATTACACCTCTTAATGCTGCCAATTTAAATGTGCTCCTATTCCAAATTCTCTGCTTTGTTCTCAAACAAATATTGGCAGCTACATACACTCTTACCGACCCCATTCAATTTACATCATACACATGATGTGGAACTGCCCCAGTGTGAAGACCTTTTGGTCACAGGTTGTCAGGTCTGTGTCAAGCAAAGTTGCTGCTGCCATTCCTTATCTCCCCAATATATTATTGTTGAATGATGACTCCCCAGAAATGAGTATGGTTGTCCGGACTGACAGCTGCAAAAATAATGTTAAAATGGAAGCCTCCACCTAAGCTCAGCATAACTCGATGGCAACAAAACGTCCTTGACGTTCTTTCACTAGAGCTCTCCATAGCAACGTGTGAACAGTTATAAGGAACCAACATTAGATACATTCAGTAGAGAAGTCGAAAAGGTCAAAAGCTTATTTTGAGTTAATATAATGTAGTCATGTTCGAATTTATCAATTGTATTTTGAATATCTGTATCGAATATCGATGTGTGCAGGCCGATTATATTAATGTGTGGCTTGTTCCCACAAACTATTTTACAAACACAAGATGAGTTACCCGTGATGTTTTGTTTTATGCATTGATATGTCCACAACATGAGCTTGTTGGGGGAGAGGAATAATAAATAGTTGGTCAAAAAAAGATGAAACAAACAGATAAAACAAATCTATATTTAGTCGTTTAATAACAAAACACATTCCAGTCCACAAGGCCCATCCGCTTTCTTCTGTACAATTTACAGCTATAGCTACTCACTTATTTGCACTTGATTTATTGCGGACGCCACAGGGAATTTGATAAATGTGTTATAAGGAATATTTATCAGCTTAGCTCCGTTCTCTGGGGAACCTAAACACAGAACACACACTGTTTTGCTTGTCCTTGCTTTTATTAATATGTCGAGACAATTGATCCGCAGCAAAGTGTGTCATATGAGGGGAGTGTGTGTGTGTGTGTGTGTGTGTGTGTGTGTGTGTGTGTGTGTGTGTGTGTGTGTGTGTGTGTGTGTGTGTGTGTGTGTGTGTGTGTGTGTGTGTGTGTGCGTGTGTGTGTGTGTGTGTGTGTGTGTGTGTGTGTGTGTGTGTGTGTGTGTGTGTGTGTGCGTGTGTGTGCCTTGAAAGCGAGCATTACTGCTCGCTCTGATGATGAATCTTTCTCTATGCTACACAGATCACGGTCCTTCACTGAAAGAGGAATAAAAACACTACGCAATTCAAATGAAAGGGATCTTTGCTTTCGCTCCGAGAATGGGGCCATTGTCAACATGAAACAAAATGAGATCACAGCTATTTTTCTTGTTACACACTTCCAACCACAAGGAAAGGACTCCAAATGTGATTAATCGCTAGCAATGTGAACATTTAGCATTTAACATAAGGAATGTGCCAATATGAATACACTCACTTTAAGCTGCAACAATGTTCCCTTTGTTCTAGAAGAAACCCATTGAGGTAAACAACAATGCAACTGTCGTGGTTTGATGATGCAATACTTAAAAATATATAGAACTCATACAAGGCTCAATATCATATTGTGATCATGCATCAACGCAATGGCAAGCAATTCCATGTCGACAAATGCACGGGAAAGCAACACTTGTCGTCTCGAAGAGAAAAAAATAATCCACCCCGTCACAACATATGCTTCCAGTTGATTTGAGCCAGCAAACATGTACTGTATATGCATAACTGTGAGATCTAAGTCAGTAACTTTTCACAAGCTCTATGAAATTGCACGTTCCGTCCTCCTTGTTATATTCATCTTCAATACAGTATCTTGTTGTACAGAGAAACTCTTAATATTACACACACAAAAGGAATGGTATTGGTAATGGTAACAACATATTGGAATGAGATCTGTAGACTGCATTTCGGGTTTTCCATTCCATTTGTTCAAATCATACATACAGTTTTTTTTTAAAGATGTTAAATCTCACGAGGGAACTTAATATGTTACAATTGGTCACTGTGTTTCCGCTGTAATTATAAACGCCAAGCCATGCCATTCCATTGGTCCTAAAGAGAAATCACCGACCACCAGGTGACTCAACCTCACTTCCAGGTTGGTACTGGAATGTATGGATGGAATTAGGGCCAAGGAAAGAGGTTGCGTCCCAAATTGCACCTTATTCCCTACAAAGTGCACTAATTCTGACTAGGGCCCATAGGTATTTGGTAAAAGATGTGCACTATGGCGAAAAGGGTGCCATTTGGGTCTAAGATAGAGTGCTAATTGATTCACAGTGATAATGGACTGGGGCACTTTGCTTCCAAAACCCAGCTCTGAACAAAGGCTAATGGGTGTAATGTACTATGTGTGTAGTAGTTAATCACCCTTTTTAAAATGGAGTTTATGACAATAACTGGATCCTGTTCAGCAGTTTTCCAATAGTTCACCAAGTGCTCATGGTAATGTTGTATCCATTAGGCCTATTCTGTGACCCTCGCATAATTCCTCATTTTCGGGGGCAAATAAACTGAAAGCAATTTTTTTTGCTTTCAGGAACAAGACTCACTATAGTGTAGTTCGGCGAGATTAGACACAGATGTACGATCGTTGGCAATAACATTTATTTAATATCACTATGGTATTTCCATGTTATTGATTCTACCATAGCTAAAACGATAGCTATATTGTGGTCATAACAGCCATCGGGGGGGGGGGGGGCACTTGCTGTAGAGAAAGTCTAGATGCTATAGACGTGAATTAGTATGGCTGTATCTGTCATAGTGTTTCTGCATATATGGTGCAATTATCATCCATACCATTCCGTGAAACATTTTCTAAAGTCTGAACTGAGATCACTCTACTCTCACAGGCCTCTGACGTAAGCTATGCTATGCATCCAAAAATGATATCCATCTGCCAAAGCGATCACTCAATCCCCTAGTGAAAAAGCTTGGCTACGAGGCGATGAGTCTATGAGGCTCTAACAACCTAAAGGAGAAGGAATGCTTAGCCCAGGTTTTTGAGCTTGTTTATCCTCTGCATAAATGAGTGGTTAACCACGAGAAATGCAACGGTACGGGAATCAAACTCCTCGGAGGCTTAATTAGATCCTGTGTGTCAGATGGATCCCTCTTGGCTCCACGGCCCAGCCACCCAGGCCCGAGCACAGAGGCAGACCATTTTGTACGTTTATTTATCAATCCAGAAACACACAAAGTGTAAATCATGTGCGTTGACTAAAATTCCTTTTTTTTATTTTCAAATCATGCTGCTTATGACGTCGAGGTGAACTTTTCAATGCACAGTAGAACATAGAAACGGAATATAGAATGTATTCTAGATGAGACCTATATGAGATATGATTTTGATGATACACAGCATTTAAGTCCCCATGAAATGACTAAGAGGGACATAGATTGAAACTACAATGTGTGCATACACTTTACTTTGAAACTATGATGTATTCCGTTTTAGGGAAGAATATTTTCTAAAAAGCACTGAAAAGGCAATGAGAGATTTAGCCACTGGTGTGATGCCAGAGAAAGTCCATCGTCAGCTCTGTGTGGGGTGAAAGAGGTTGAGAAGCAGGAACCCTTTTCTCTCAATTACACTTGGAGGATAAACTCATCCACCCTCAGCAATAAATAACTCGTGAATATTGCAAATTAAAGTTAGAGTTCACATTATAGAACAGTGTTTGGCTTCAAATTCAGTTGTCCCTAGGCAGCAAATGTTTTTGGGGTAATGTCAACAAATTAAAGTTGATATGCTCTTCGGATGAATCCAGCAGAATGGTTCAAGGACATGGGCTGAGAAAGAAGCTTTCGAGGGGTTTAGCTTGCGGGTTATGTTCGAGAGGTTGGTTATACTCCCTACAAGTTGTTGGAAATAAAGTGCAGTGTTACTTAATCGACATAGCTCAAGAAAACTCTTTATGGAGAATCAACATTGATACACACACACACACACTCGCACACACCACCCCGTGGGCCTCGATTCACAACAAAAAGCAATTCTTTGTCATTGAGGGTTATGATCTCTGTAATACACACCTATAATGCGAGGCAATGCAGGGAACACACATCCCTTAAAGGAACACTCCACCCAAAACGCAGCATCACAGGATGCAAAATGCATCATACGGGGATGATTTCTGTATTTAGAAAGTTACATATGTTGAACACTTGATTGCTGACAAGCAAAACATTTTGGGACTGTGTCAACAATGGACTAATGAAACAAATACCAAAAGACAGTTTTAGGGTGGAGTTTGCCTTTAAGGCCCAGGTAAACAAAGTGACAACGTGCATTTTCTCTCCCACAAACTCAATTGTGATTATCTAAGTATTTCATACTCCCTTGTTACACTTCCCAGCAAGTCTCTGATGAGGTTGTGCTGTACTGTAATGTACTGTGCTGTACTATCCAACCCACATTGTGACCCCCTCAGGAGAACATACAAAATGAGAGATCTAGTTGAAGCACGTTATCACAGTATACTGTAGCTTCTGTTATCAATATACACTGAGTGTACAAAAGATCAGGAACTCTTTCCATGACGTAGACTGACCAGGTGAATCCAGGTGAAAGCTATGATCCCTTATTGATGTCACTTGTTAAATCCACTTCAATCAGTGTAGATGAAGGGAAGGAGACAGGTTAAAGAAAGACTTTTACGCCTTGAGACAATTGAGACATGGATTGTGTATGTGTGTCATTCAGAGGGTGAATGGGCAAGACAAAATATTTAATTGCCTTTGAACAGGGTATGGTAGTAGGTGCCAGGCACACCGGATTGTGTCAAGAACTGCAACGCTGCTGGGTTTTTCACGCTCAACAGTTTCCCGTGTTTGGTCCACCACCCAAAGGACATCCAGCCAACTTGACACAACTGTGGAGAGTATTGGAGTCAACATGGGCCAGCATCCCAGTGGAACGCTTTCGACACCTTGTAGAGTCCGTGCCCCGACGGATTGAGGCTGTTCTGAGGGCAAAATGGGGTGCAACTCAATATTAGGAAGGTGTTCCTAATGTTTGATATACTCCGTGTACTGTAACACAGTTCATCTCTGCCACTGTGAGTCCAGGAATCAAACTCTCCTCACAACGGGACAATAGACTAAACTACTTCTAATCATTATTATTCCAAACCAAAGACAGCTGTTCTCCATTTAGTTGTCTTTCGGGATTCTCTATCAAATGCTTGCTGCACTCTGTGATATATTTGCTATTTAAAAAGCTCTTTCTGAACATAACTGGTCATAAGCTTAAACTAGTAGGCCTGTGCCATTTGCTCAACTGGAATTCACCTCAAATTCAACCTGACACACACACTATGGAGAACGTGGATGCTTCGTAGTTGATACAGTCAGTCGAGCACCGTTTTACGAGTAAGATGTCTAGCCAATTACCGATCAAGCATGTTACTCATGAAAGTTATATCTCTTGTAAAGAAAAGTCATGTAATATGGCCAGGGATTTTGGGCCCTGTGAAAAGATATCACATTGGGCCCCACCACCACAGGCCACATCAACCCATTCAAAGCTTTAAATAACGCGACCTTTGCAGGTTTGCAACTGTCTTGTAGTCCAATATTTACTGTATAATATTTACTGATGGTGAGCTGTGAAAATATAACACTGTGCAGACATGCATGCAACATTCTGCATACAGTGGAATTCACTATTTGATGCAAGACTGATACCCTCTATAAGAAATGTGCTAAAGGCCATCTTTTACAGTCTAAATGTCATTTTAATGGTACAATTCTTGAATGGAAAATTCTCTTAACATTAATAAATAACTTAAATATACATGAATTATCCTCTTCGATTAAAATACATTAACATTATCATCTATAGAATGATATAACAAACAAAATAATTAAATCAGCAGCAGATTTCTGAACTAAGTATACATACCAACTAGAAAATAAGCAGCTGTAAAAGTGGAAATGGAAATGAAAAGGCCTGATGGTGGCGCTAGAGGAAAGGTCAAAAGGTCACCAAAGGGTTTCTTCCACTTGGGGTCTTGATTGTGCACAACTAATTGTATGGCAATCCAGCCATTACTTTGAGATATATCTTGTTCTCAGTCTGTTCTCAGTCTTGTTCTCAGCCTGTGGGCATCATGTGTGTAGTGATCCAATATCCATAGCCATGCCATTTAACAGTTATCACTGGCTCTTGCTCTTACTTACTCATCAAGAGCCCAGCGCCCAGCCTTCTGGGGGGGGGGGGGGGCTCTCTGGATGTTTACTTTTTGATTAGGGCCCCTATCAGTCACAGGCCCTTAGAATAGTCTTAACTTTTCTCCCCCATACGGTGCCCCTGAATATGGCTCAGAAGCAAAATGGCTCAGATAACACAAAACTAAATGAGACATTGAATGCTCTCTCTCCCTCCTGTTGGTCCGGGTGTTAAACAATTTCATGATTATGCAAATGACGGTAACCTAAAATCATAGCAAGATATGGAGGTGTATTCCAGTGGAGGCTAGTGGAAGGAGAAATAAGGAGGACGGGCTCCCCATTCCACCCCATGTATCCTTCCACCAGCCTCCACTGGTGAATCTATTGCATTGTCCATAACCTCAGGTGGCTAAATGGTGTTTGAGAGAAACATTGTGTAAAAAAACAAAAAAACATTTACATCCACATGTTTTCTCTCTCCGAGCTGTAACCCTGCCTCCATGGAGAACAAGATTGAGATGGAGAATGATTGGGCACCATGCAATGATTCTGTTCCCCGCATCACGGTGTCAACAATGCTCTAATTAGGCCCTTGCTAAATGGCATTTGTTTAGCAGACTGAATCAACAGGCATGAGATTCAGTCGCAATAATTGCTGTCACACAATTAGCTGTAATTACTTTAAATCTATACAGCTGTGACACAGTTGAGTTATTATAGTGTATGGGAGATGATTCCAGGAAATAGAATGTGTTTCATGTCATACTAGGTTCAATGGCTGTGCTTCGGAAGTAGACACACTAGTGGTAATGTGATTCAACTGTGTAGTTAGAGCAGACAATATGGTTCGCTAGAGATAATTGCCTTCTAAATCAGGTCAGTCCAAACATGGTTGTGACGGCCAGTAACTAGCATTAATCAATGACTACAATCTCCCATATCAACGTCAGCTATTGTCACAAGAGATGCTAGAAGAGTACTCCAAACCACCAGCCTTTCATATGAGTACATGAGTGGGCATATTTCTACCACGTATGTTGAGCATATGTTTATAGGTTGGAATGAATGGGGAATGGTAGAAATGAAATATTTCACTATTGTAGCCTATGGGTATATAGTATACACACTTCAGACTCAAAGGAACAGCAAATAACACATGTAAACACACTGCAAGCTCTACAATCACTGGAGGCTCTACAGAGTTTGGAGCCCTCTGTTGTATTTGTAGTTAATACTACTATTAGTGCCGTACATGCAGTACAATTTATTGGATCTGTGAATTGTACTTACATCAAAGATCATAACATGTCCAAGAGGCAATTGTATTCACATCAAACATCATAATGTGTCCAACATTAGCCAAACAGGAGTTCCTGGCTCATTAGCGATTCCTTATCATCCCTGAAATGCCCTCCAGAGAAAAAAATGAAAAATGGCCTTCAAGTTGGCAAGGAAGATGTTATCGTTCATTGATGGTTTTTGGTGGGGGGGCTTTGACACCTACTGCTGCACTGCTTGAAGATGAAGAGAATGAAGACAATCAGAAGAGGACAGGCATGAGGTCCATCAGTACTGAACAGTGTTGGGGAAGCTACTCTGAACCCAACTTGCTTCTGGATAAGAGCGAATGACTAAATGACTAAAATGTATGGTTTATCAAACTACCAATTACTTCACACTAGAAGAAGTTAAGCTACCCTTAAGATAAATATAGTTTACTTAACGAAAGCTACTTTGAAAAAGTAGTTTGCTAGTTCGGGAAAAATTATCATATCTTAATCTGAAATGTCATAGACTGCAAATTGCAAAAACAGATCACTGTGGAGTCAGATGTTAAAAGTATGTGTAATTTAGCCTATTGAACACAAAAATGATGTTTCAAGTTGAGATTTAGGCATTTTATTTAGGCACCCATATTTCCTTCCTTTTTTGCAAAACAATGTAGTGTGTAGTTCCAGTAGTTAGCTACACAGCTACACGGAAAAAAAGTCATTAACACCTGAAAACCAAGATTTTAATTTAGTTCAACTACCACCAAGTTACTGCAAATTGTAGTTTAATTACTACTTGAACCAAAGATAGAACAATGATCCAGATGTTTGATCTGAAGCATCTGGTTGGCATTTTCACTCAGCACCAAATATAGTGATGAGAGGAAGCCCACTGGCCGGCAGTGGGAGTTAATGGAGCGAGATGGATTTTGGCATTCTGCAAATTTTCTCACCAATGAAACATTGAATCTTGATACAGTTTTCTGTTCCCAACACTAACATCTCTTACAAACAGAGTGGGCTAAGTTTTGTAGACTTTACCCTTTGCCAAAGTAAAAAAAAAATGGTGTTGTTTAGAAGGAGTGCAAGGGCAAATTGAGTTGTTGCACACAAGCACTTCACAGAGCAGACGTTCCCTAATGGAAATATGCAAACACACGCTAGAAAGCACCAATAGGAACTTGCTAGCTCGTGCTTGGCTCTGCCCACCTCCTCGCTTGTTCTGCCCACTATGATTAATTTGCTCCCGCTGGAAACGACAGGCTGTGTGTGGTCTATCTTGGATTAGTTATAAAAAATATTTGGTTGAACTACATATAGTTGACTACTCCCCAACACTGGAAATGAATGTGTTGTTGCAATCTATAGAAATACATTTCGAGGATGAATCAAGAGGAAATTGAGGATGACTGTGTGTGGTAGATAGCATGAATATGTACACATGTCCATGCGCCACAGTAGTTGCATGCTTTTCATAATAGTAAAGGATGGAAAACCTACAACGAGAAGGAACCTTAGAACTCCAAGACGGTTTACTCGCTAAATATATTAAGTAGGTCAAATAATTAGACCTCAAAGAAGAGGAAAGCCACTGAATGCTATGAATGATGGATCTTGAAGGCTACAGTATCTCCCCACATGTTCTTACTGGAATATCAGAAGATGTCCGGGTGCTCACAGCACAGCGTCACCGAAACACAAGTGCGAAGGAGTGCTTCCTCTATGTCTTACTGTGCCTGATTAAATTGAGACTTGATCTCTTTTAGCTGTAAATGATCCCTCTCCCCAACCTTGAACCAGAGGTGCCTCCTAAATCCATTTACAACCTGTGTGTGTAAGCTAGTTATTGCTTTTTCATAGATGGACTGTAGCGATGAAAAAGACGCATTGTGCTATCCATCTTGGGTGCAGTTGTTTCTCTCTCAAATCAAATCAAAATGTTTTGGTCACATACACATGGTTAGCAGATGTTATTGCGAGTGTAGCTAAGTGCTTATGCTTCTAGATCCGACAGTGCAGCATTATCTAACAGGTAATATCTAACAATTCCACAACAAAACCTAATATCTAACAATTCCACAGCAAAACCTAATACACACAATCTAGTAAAGGAATGGGATGTGAATATATAAGTTTAAAATATATGGAGGAGCAGTGACAGAACGGCTAAGATGCAATAGATAATAAAGTGAAGGATACAGTATACAGTATATACATATGAGATGAGTACTGTGAGATGTGTAAACATTCTTAAAGTGGCATTATTTAAAGTGACTAGTGTTCCATTTATTAAAGTGGCCAATGATATAGGCAGCTGTCTCTCTGTGCTAGTGGAGGCTGTTTAACAATCTGATGGCCTTGAGATAGAAGCTGTATTTTATTCTCTCTGTCCCAGCTCTGATGTACCTGTACTGGCCTCGCCATCTGGATGGAAGCGGGGTGAACAGGCAGTGGCTTGGGTGGTTATTGTCCTTGATTATCTTTTTTGCCTTCCTGTGACATTCGGTGTTGTAGGATGTTGTAGGTGAGCTGGAGGGCAGGTAATTTGCCCCCGGTGATGCGTTGTGCAGACCGCACCACCCTCTGGAGAGCCCTGCGGTTGTGGGCGGTGCAGTTGCCGTACCAGGCGGTGATACAACCCGACAGGATGCTCTCAATTGTGCACCTGTAAAGGTTAGTGATGGTTTTCGGTGACGAGACACATTTTTTCAGACTCCTGAGGTTGAAGAGGCGCTGTTGCGCCTTCTTCACCACACTGTCTGTGTGCGTGGGCCATTTCACTTTGTCTGTGATGTGTACACTGAGGAACTTAAACCGTTCCACCTTCTCCACTGCTGTCCTGTAGATGTGGATAGGGGGGGTGCTTCCTCTCCCTCCCCACCTCCTCCCTGTATGCTGTCTCGTCGTTGTTGGTAATCAGGTCTACCACTGTAGTGTCGTCTGCAGATTTGATGATTGAGTTGGAGGCGTGCATGGCCACGCAGTCATGGGTGAACAGGGAGTACAGGAGAGGGCTGAGAACGCACCCTTGTGATGCCCCAGTGTTGAGGATCAGCGGAGTGGAGATGTTGTTTCCTACCTTCATCACCTGGGGGCGTCCCGTCAGGAAGTACAGGACCTAGTTGCAGAGGACGGGGTCCAGACCCAGGGTCTCAAGCTTAATTGGAGGGTAATATGGTGTTGAATGCTGAGCTGTAGTCAATGAACAGCATTCTTACATAGGTATTCCTCTTGTCCAGATGGGATAGTGCTGTGTGCAGTGTGATGGCAATTGCATCATCTGTGGACCTATTGGGGCGGTAAGCAAATTGAGTGTGTCTAGGTTGACAGGTAAGGTGGAGGTGATATGATCCTTGACTAGTCTCTCAATGCACTTCATGTTGACAGAAGTGACTGCTATGGGGCTTTGCTCTGTATTGAGTCTTGTAAAGACATTTTGGATTCTTTGCATAAAAAACAAAACGCTTGTAGGAAAATATGCCTTAATCCATCATAGACTAATAATTATTTTCTGAGTTTACATTTCTTACAACACAACAATCTGAAGAATGTGCAAAACAAATAATGATCGTTGATGAGAGATTGCTGAAGTTACTGACGTCATTGGAATCTACTGAAACCACTCCATTAAATAGCTTAATCAGGTAGAGTTATGTTTGTTGTGATTACCTGGGAAGGCTGTGACAGACTGGCATCTTTATTCTCACCTGGTTCACAGAGAGCAAACATCTGTGTGTGTCCCCCCCCTCTCTCCGTCTCTCTATCTCTCTCTCTCTGGCGCTGTGGGCATCTCTCGCTCCCTCTCTGTCGCTCTTTTTCTCTCTGACTGTCCCTCCCACGCCGCCTCATCACAACCAGCAGGAACAAAGCAGCGCCCCCCCCTGTCACTGCAAACCTGTCCTTCCTAAGTCATTATCAACAGCCTCACACAGCATGGGGCAATTACAAAGAACAGCTCTACATGGAACTCATTAATGGAGTTGTTGGAATAATTAATGAGAGCAAAGTCACTTTTCCAAAGTGTTCACAAAGTCACTGTTGTGTCACTCCAACTGTATGGTTAATGTGGAGTAAGAGAAGTTGGGCTTCTTTTTCAAAATGGCCACCAACAGAGAATATGCAAACCACTGGGACAGCAATAGGATCATTAATTGGAGCCAGACTGAGGCGGATTGCAAATCCTCAAAGATGAACGCAGATCAAGAATGCAATTCACGCTGCTTTTATCATCTGCCTAAAACGATAGGAACGTAGCAAATTAATCTAAATGAATTAGATGAATTAAAAAACAAACCAATTCCAGAAAAAACGATCGATTTCATTAATAGGATCTCCTGGAGGGAGCTGGATGGCTAGAGGGTATTTAAAACGTGCTGTAAACCAGGGCCTCACAGAACCATAGTGACCGTGGAATCAAATAGAAAAAACAATAAGACATCCAATAAACCGATGCCCTTGGGTGTGAGGCTTCGAGACCTGACGCCGCATGACACACATCCCACCCCCGCCCCCTTCCTACCCCGCACCTCAGAAGGCAGCCAATAGAATTCATTAGACAGCCAATTACTCACAATAACATATTTTACACAGGAAGCGCCGCGTGACCCTGCGACTGTGAGATCCCCTGCAGCGCGTTACAGAGTGTGTGTGTGCGTGTGAGAAAGACCCATTAAATCTAGCTGAGGCCTACGTATCCTGGGGTGGAGCCTGGGGTATACATTTGCCTTTTTCCCCTTTTGATAGATGATATATCTTTAATGTTTCTTTTAATTTGATCTATTTTCAGCGTGTTCCAGTTCACGCCAATATCCAGCAACTTCACATAGCCATTGAAGAGGACTAAATTCCACCAGCCACAATCAACAGCCTGATCAACTCTATGCGAAGGAGATGTGTCGCGCTGCATGAGGCAAATGGTGGTCAATGAATGAACATTTTCTGATCCACACCCTTACTTTTTTTTAAGGTCTGTGACCAAGAGATGCATATCTGTATTCCTAGTTATGTGAAATCTGTAGATTAGGGCTGAATGCATTTTTTTCAATTGACTCATTTCCTTATATGAAATGTAGCTCAGTAAAATCGTTGAAATTGTTGATGTTGCGTTTATATTTTTGTTCAGTATAGTCTCTGTGGGATATGTATTATCCAGGCATTTTGGTATAGGGGCCTATGTTGATGAGCTGAATGCATTACTAGGCTACAGTTTCAACGTTCTTAAACGTCCTTATCATTTCAGACCATCCCTTTATCCAGGAAGGGGCCATGGGTTCAGTTATGGAATGGGAGTCATTATGCTAGATTCAAGACAGGGTTCAGTTATGGGATGGGAGACATTATGCTAGATTCAAGACAGGATTCAGTTATGGGATGGGAGTCATTATGCTAGATTCAAGACAGGGTTCAGTTATGGAATGGGAGTCATTATGCTAGATTCAAGACAGGGTTCAGTTATGGGATGGGAGTCATTATGCTAGATTCAAGACAGGATTCAGTTATGGGATGGGAGTCATTATGCTAGATTCAAGACAGGGTTCAGTTATGGAATGGGAGTCATTATGCTAGAGTCAAGACAGGGTTCAGTTATTGGATGGGAGTCATTATGCTAGATTCAAGACAGGGTTCAGTTATGGAATGGGAGTCATTATGCTAGATTCAAGACAGGGTTCAGTTATTGGATGGGAGTCATTATGCTAGATTCAAGACAGGGTTCAGTTATGGGATGGGAGTCATTATGCTAGATTCAAGACAGGGTTCAGTTATGGGATGGGAGTCATTATGCTAGATTCAAGACAGGATTCAGTTATGGGATGGGAGTCATTATGCTAGATTCAAGACAGGGTTTAGTTATGGGATGGGAGTCATTATACTAGATTCAAGACAGGATTCAGTTATGGGATGGGAGTCATTATGCTAGATTCAAGACAGGGTTCAGTTATGGGATGGGAGTCATTATGCTAGATTCAAGACAGGGTTCAGTTATGGGATGGGAGTCATTATGCTAGATTCAAGACAGGGTTCAGTTATGGGATGGGAGTCATTATACTAGATTCAAGACAGGGTTCAGTTATGGGATGGGAGTCATTCTGCTAGATTCAAGACAGGGTTCAGTTATGGGATGGGAGTCATTCTGCTAGATTCAAGACAGGGTTCAGTTATGGAATGGGAGTCATTATGCTAGATTCAAGACAGGGTTCAGTTATGGGATGGGAGTCATTATACTAGATTCAAGACAGGGTTCAGTTATGGGATGGGAGTCATTCTGCTAGATTCAAGACAGGGTTCAGTTATGGGATGGGAGTCATTATGCTAGATTCAAGACAGGGTTCAGTTATGGAATGGGAGTCATTATGCTAGAGTCAAGGCAGGGTTCAGTTATGGAATAGAAGAGATTGATCAGCTAGGGTCAAGGAAACACACTGAGTTTGGGTTGACTTTACAGACATTCAGCTCCTTTCACAAAAATAGATGTTTTAACAACAGATTTTAGTTCTATTTCTATGGTTTTTGCAATACAACCCCACAAATAAGTGCTAACCCACTGGGCACAGACGTCATTTCAACATCTAGTTTAAATTTACAATTAGTTGATTTGTCAACAAATGTGAATTAAATGTGAAATCAGCCAAACATGTTTACAATGTCATTGGATTTTTGGTTAAAAGACAGGTCGAAGGGGCCTCCCGGGTGGCGCAGTGGTCTAGGTCACTGCATCACAGTGTGCCACCGGAGACCCTGGGTTCAGGCTCTGTCGCAGCCGGCCGCGACCGGGAGGTCCATGGGGCGACACACAATTGGCCTAGCGTCATCTTTTTGCAAATTCTACTTTTTGCAAATCCAATAGTTTTCCACGTTGATTCAACATCGTCACATACATTTTTGTTGTTGTCGAAATGACGTGGAAACAACATTGATTCAACCGTTTTTTTGTCCAGCGGGAAGTTGGACAAATCCTGAAAAGTCTATTCATCTTTTGTTGTTTAGCTTTTACAGCACACTCTGACAGGAATGTGTCAATTGCTTGTGATCATGTGTAGCTTAAAGGGCTTGACAGGTTGTAATACTTTCTAGATCAAAATGAGGATGCACTGCACACAATTGTGGGAAAACTCACCAGATACAATTCATTATTCTAATCACACAAATGGCTCACAAAGGAAATGTATGACTCAATGGTACACCGTGATAGTCATGGCCAACCATGCTCATTGATGACAGTTTTGTATGGCAGGATTTTCTTTGTGACATGAATCATTTCATTACAGTGCTTGTCGCTACCAAGACCACACCAGTGGCTTTTTCTCCTCTCTCCTTCATTATTCAAAACTGAAAAGGTTACATTGATTTCTGGTTGCCATTTCCCCAGCTCAGCGATGGAATCTTAATAAATCAAATCATTTTTGACAGTTGGTGGCGCAGGCAGGCAGGGGCACCAGCGTTCTAGAATATTGGATTCTTGCAGCTGTGCCATCCTGTTTGCATTTCGTCGTCGGCACAGAGACGGTTGGTATTTAGAGTAATGACCAGGTGACACTGGTAGAATGTCACAAGGGGGAGTTTTTCCATGCATGGTCTGACAGCTGGATGTGACAAGACTAAGATTATAACAAGTTAGACTTTTCACTTTGTACCTGAAGTTGGTGGATAATGGAACACCCAAACACCCATTTCTAATGCAGGGATCCATAACAATGTACTAATTTGAATGTTACTGGTCTATTGTTGTTCAGATGAAGATTTAAATTATCAAAATAATCACAAGTTTTCTAAACTAATGCAGTTTCCCCCTTCCCTCCTTTGTGTTGCTGTTGGAAACATTAGTATAAATAGCTGTTGTCTTAGGCTACTGACAATCTCAATCACAAATTGTTCTGGGTGTAGCTCTTAGCTGGTATATAAATCTATAAGTGCTGGGAAGCTGGATGACCTAGATCCTGTAACACTCCCCTCCAGATGCCTTTGTTGACAGAGAAAGCTCTCCTCCTTTTCTCTCTCTATCTCTCTATCCCTTCTCTTGCTCTCTATCTCTCTCTCCCTTCTCTTCTCTCTCTTTCCTCATTGTGTCCTATCACCATATGAGGAGGGGAGAGAATCAGAGATGGTTAACACGGTCACGCCCTGACCATAGAGAGCCCTTGGTTCTCTATGGTGTAGTAGGTCAGGGCGTGACCAGGGGGTGATCTAGTATATTTATTTCTATGTTGGTGTGCTTGGTATGGTTCCCAATTAGAGGCAGCTGGTAATCATTGCCTCTAATTGGGGATCATATTTAGGTAGCCTTTTTCCCCACCTGTGTTTTGTGGGATATTGTTTTGAGTTAGTGCATGTGGCACCTCTGATGTCACGGTTCGTTGTTTGTTTCTTTTTGTTTGGAGGCTTTAATCACGCTGCGCCACACTGCGCCATTATTGCCATTATTGGGTATTGTGTGTAGATTGATGAAAAAACAACAATTTCATACATTTTAGAAGAGGGCTGTAAACGTATCTAAATGTGGAAAAAGTCAAGGGGTCTAAATACTTTCCAAATGGACTGTATGCATGCACACACACACACACACACACACACACACACACACACACACACACACACACACACACACACACACACACACACACACACACACACACACACACACACACACACACGCGGCAACAGAACAAACTGAACAAATACAATGTAATCCTGGTGAAGATGAAGGCAGACAGCTTGGAAACGGTGATCCACACAAGCAGAAGAACAAATAGACTGACGGTTGGGTAGTATTTTCACAGGGATCAGATGATCTTTTAGAAAGTTTCCCCTCTCAATTATGTCATGGTTGTTTTTCTGAGCAACCGAATGCAGTGAACAAAATGGAACATGGCAAGTACTTTCAGACTGAAATGTTGAACTTGAAAGAACTCAGTGTTCTGTTCTGTACGGTAACATACTCTCTTGTAAATCAAAATTTCATCTGAATACTGTATTTAATCAATATGCACAATATGGTTATCGTTCTGATGTTTCTTAATCTCGTTTCTTTCTCTTTTTGTTTTGGGATTATTTGTGTATGGTACTGTTAGACATTTACTGCACTGCTGGAGCTAAGAACAAAAGCATTTCGCTGCATCTGCTTTAGCATTTGCTAATCTGTGTACGTGACAATTGCACTTCAATTTGATTTATGGTATATTCATCATAATCCATCACAAATATCCATCAAAGGTTGAGCTGCTTTACAAAGTCACTGATTATGTAATTAGAATATATCGCTGCCACGTTACGTAAGGAATGACGCTGGAGAAGAGAAGCAGGTATGGGGAGTCGACATTTAATCAGGACAGGAACAGTGTCAGCACACGGGTATACAAAGACAGACAACCATCAATACAGCAGTGGGGAACAGAGCTGGGGAACTGACAAATATAGGGGAGGTAATAAACAGGTGATTGAGTCCAGGTGAGTCCAATAATTTGCTGATGCGCGTGACGAGGGAAGGCAGGTGTGCGTAATGATGGTGGCAGGAGTGCGTAATGCAGGGCAGCCTGGCCCCCCGAGCGCCAGGGGGGAAGAGCGAGAGCAGGCATGACACTTTAAGATATTCAACACAATGGAAACTTTGGTTCAGGTCGTGGATTTACAGCAGGAAATGGTTGATTAGATTTCCAATCGATTTCTTATTGGGACTGAATCAAAGCCAACAACCACTGAAACAGTAATATCAGCGCTCTTGTTGTAATTCCTTTTCTAAAATAAGTCATAAAAATCCTTAAACACAATCCATTTACAAAAGCCCTGCCTTGCCCCTTAAAACTCTTTGTCCCATAGAGGAAACACAAGTAAAGAAGAAATAAGCCTCTATGTCCTTGTGGTTTTTGGGAAGCAGTAGAAAGCAATTAAAGTTAGTCATATAATGATTTTATGGGCACTCTGTCATTTGTTTCATAGGACTGGGAGGCTGCTGCCCCGAAACAAGCATTTAGGTCACATCATACTTCCTCACACTAACCTCCTGCTACATTACCCAAGCCATCAGCCTGTGAAATTCAAACATCCCCAAATACAGATGTGACTGACATTGTGTGTGTGTAGAGGGGTGTGTGTAGAGTGTGTGTGTGTGTGTGTGTATGTGTGTGTGTTTAAACATCATGGTTGTCTGAGATATACCCATGAGGCCAAAGTGTCATTATTTACATCTACATCTTATGTACACTGTGATTCCTACATTGTCTGAAAATGAAATAAATCCATCTAATTATCAAAATGGAGGTTATAGCATGTCAGACTCATTTTCTATTTTCAATTTAAGCTCCCACCTTTCAAAACAGGAGAGAACATCCAGGCGTGTTGAAAACAACAAGGCTGTGAAGCCATAACAGTATGGTAGATGAATGTAGCGTCGTGTGGGGTGAACATGTCAGCGTCTCAGAATAAAGCTGTGGCTGATTACTCGCTCTGATGAATTCTAGTCAGTCAAATTGAGTTCCTTCCCTCGGTTATATGCATAATAAGCCTACTTCCCTTTGAGCAGAGGAGAGAGAGGAGGGAGAGGAGAGAGAGTAGGGAGAGGAGAGAGAGGAGGGAGAGTCAAAAAGACAAATAGAAAGGTAGAGAAAGAGAGAGAGGGAACGGCAGAGAGAGGGAGAAAAGGAGGTTGAGGGAGAAAAGAGAGAGGGTAAAAAAATATATACACTGCAGGATAAAAAAAAGGGTAGAATTGGTGAAGGTAGCCAGTGGTAAATTTGAATGGTCAGTAAGTAATATCAATGTTTGTGAACTCACAATTGGCAATGTCAGAGAGAGGGTGACACTCAGACAAGCCCCGAAGCACTTGAAGAGACTTTCTAAAGCCACCAGATAAGAGCTTTACCTGAATTCTCTATATGAGAATATCATTCCCCAGGCTAACCATTTACAAAATCAATAGTACATCTGGTGCAGTGATAGAATGACATGATAAGGCCACTAAGTGCAGCGGAGGTCAGAACATTGGTCCATCAACCTAGCTATCAAAGTCCAAAAGTGGAGTTCCAAACTTCAACTGAAAAGTCGCTGCAAGAGTTTGGCAAGTAGGCGGCAAACATGAGCTCTCCACAAGTGTTTCTTCCAAACAGCAATCAGAACAGCACACAAAAAAGGTAGGTCAAGCTGAATGTTTGCATCAACTTGCTAAACTCTTCCATCGGAAATGACTGATTTCCACTAGTTTGGTTGCTCAAAGTAGCCTAAATCCACAGTAAGATCACATTTGCAGATATCAACAGTGAATGACAACTAAGTGGATAACCACCCCTATTTCACCTGCTGATTTCACTGAATCACAGTCCATAACAGATGTAAAGACCTGTTGACCTCCAGACCTGCTGTACTCTTTATCCCGTGACCTGCATGGTGGAGGAATAGATCTGCTATTGTATCTGTGGTGTGGGGAGTATTTTGGTCTGTTTACAGCTGGCTCTACAACAAAAGCTCAGCATGGTTCTCTTTGTTCTATTTCATACCTGCTACCCCAGACGCTCTCTGGCTGCTGCTGTAATGGTGCAACCTTTACACATAAAATAACACACATTTCTGAGATCTGGAGAAAAATGTTTCATGTGATTCCTGGATCAAGAATTCAGTCTCTTACTGTTTTGTGATCAA